>NC_138730.1:35629053-35996553 GCF_965113295.1 Leuciscus leuciscus | reverse complement strand
GCATTACATTTACCAGATACAACTTTATAAAAAAAAAAAAAAAATACATATTGAGATTAACTCTAGCTAAGATTGATAAATGCTGCAGAAGTATTGTTTGTTGTTAGTTCATGTTAACCTATGTATTTAACTAATGACAAATGAACAACAAACAACTTAAACCTAATTGTAAAGCATTACCAGGAAGATTATTAAAACTTTATAGTTTTCATTATAATTATAATCCTAAGGCAGCGGGGCAGCTCACTAGCTCTAGTCTGAGGTTAGTTAGACACTCAATGAGGTCTTAACAAGTAGCCTACTGTAAGTAAACATCAATTTCTAATATGTTACAATGAGCAAAGAAGGCAAAAAACTGGCAGTGTTTTTCAACTCTTCCATTAGAAGACTTTGTTTTACTCTTCTTCATGAGAGAGAAAGAGTTTTAGAGCGAGACATAGAGAGAAAGCAAGGGAGCCAGCAGCTCCCGATGATCCGTACATCTCACAGAAGGTTTAATACCATTGTGATCTCTTGACTTTAGAAGTAAAATCAATCCCTGCTGCTTCTGCACTTATCAATGTTCTTTTCAACGTTGCAATTGAAAAAGAAATCCAATACTCTTTCTTTAATTGAGCTATTAATACCCAGCTGGATATCTCGATGGCAGTGACTACACCCATTAAGTTGTATTAGATGGCTGAGGTCATTCTCATTTTAGTGCAATACGACCTCCTACCCTGCATCCAATCAAAGGCCGAAGAAATGTGTTCCATCACAATGTCTTTTCATTGTTACTCTCTTTTTGTCTTTCTTGCGGTCTTTTCTTTCTTTCATTCCAAATGATCATCCAGTCACCTCAGCTTTTGACGAGAAAACTGGTGACATTTCCCTTCATTGTAACCCTTTATCCCTCAGACATAATATTTCAATTTCAGTTAAATGTCATTAATCAGTTTAGCAGTAAATGTCAGGAGTTTCGTGGGATGCTTGGCATGGCCACTTAGGTAAATTTTCATGAAAAGATCTTCCATGTCATTTTTGTTGCCTTTTTCCTCCTGAAGATTTGGGATGTTGCCTGGATATTACAATCTATCTATTCCCTTTTCCTTCTTTTTCCTTAACTTTCTCAGTACTCACAGAACTCCCTCCTCCCACTTGCATATCTCTTGGTTTATTAATTTTAATACCTGTGCCTTTTTTTGTTCTTAATAAAGGTTGAAGTAAGCACAGGATGAATGGCACATCTCAACTCCATTCCCTGAAGCATGAAATTGCTTTTAGTCTTTCAGTTCATTTCTGAGTTCATAAAACCGATTTCTCTCTGTTCGTCCAGCATTTAGCGTTTTTTTGGAATGACAGTACATCATGGCACAATGGACTTGCCTAATTGTCTTTGTATAGCTCACATATCTATCCATCCATCCATCCATCCATCCATCCATCCATCCATCCATCCATCCATCCATCCATCCATCCATCCATCGATTATTTTATTCCTGTGATGGCAAAGCTGAATTTTCAGGGGCCATTACTCCAGACATCAGGGTCTCATGATCCCTCAGAAATAATTCTCAAGAAAATGTTGAAAACAGATTGGAACAGTAGAGAAGAGAATGGTCAGGCAAGCAGGGGTCAGAGTCCAGGGCAATCAAATCCAAATCGTGAGGTGAGAATCAATGTCAGGCGAGGAGCAAACAGAACCAACAGGGACATCCCAACTCACGATCAGAAACAGGCAGGTGTTCATAGCAGAAAGCAGTCCAGAGAGGCAAACGGTAGCCCAGGAAAATCCAAAATCCAGCACCAGTAACAGACCAGTAACAGTCCAAATGGTCAGCAACGATAGAGCAGTCCGAGACCAGTGAATTCTGGAGAGGAACAGGGAACCACAACACAGCTGGGCAGGATAAAAAATAGGTAAGATAAAAACAAAAAACAAACAAATAAAATGACAAAACTAGACAAGAAAAAAAGTGCAGGTGACCAGCAAGAAGCACAGAACACACAGGCAGAGAATGAAGGGAAAGGAAGCATAGATATAGCGGAGAAATCAAGCAAGAGAGACAGGTGCGCAAACGGACGGACACTCCGATTGTGAAACTCAAACAGCTGTGTGCAATTGCAGGTGGAAAATACGTGTGATTTTCCCCCCAAAACCAGTCCTGCAGCCGATTCTAAGGATTTAATTGGTCATGTCAATCACTGTACTGATTGCCCACACCAAACACTGATCCCTAAACCTACCTGTCACTGTAACCTTAACCAATGAAATTAGCTGCAGGCTGGGATTTCCGTTAAACAGGTTTGGGGGGAAAAAATCACGGCAAACAAACACCAAAGGAGGACGAAAACAGAAAAAAGATCAAACCGATTTGAACAGTAGTGTTTTTTAAGTATTGTTGTATATTTAGGCCAATTATTGGATTGCATTAATTCTGCCTGTAAAAAGACTGAAATGTTACACACACCTTTTGCATGAACTGATTTCAATTAATGAAATTATTTCACAATTGTTTAATTTGACCATTTATAGCTCATAATATAATGTGATATTTAATAATGCTAACATCGGCTGACCATGAAGTTCAGGTTTCTAAAAGAGGTGATCTGTTTTAGTCCCTGGTCAATATTGTCAATGTTGTGGCTTTTAGCCTTTAAATACAGAGGCAACCAAAAGTGGGACATGCCATCAGTTGGTCGACAAAACATGTAAGTCAGGTCAATATGTGGCGAGTTGAAATGAAGATCAAGGTTACTGAAATATTTTTTCCCTGACTGCGTTTCACATTCCCTTCAGCACGAACGGGTGGAATGAAGCAGTCTCTCGTGCATCATCTAACGCATCCTCACACACATGGATTTCAGACACAAACGCTGCGGTTTTAACAGGTGTGCAAGGACGCACACACACACACACACACACACACACACACACACACACACACACACACACACACACACACACACACACACACACACACACACACACACACACACACACACACACACACACACACACACACACACACACACACACACACACACACACACACACACACACACACACACACACACACACACAGGAGCCACAAGATTTTCTTCACCCCACAAATGTGTTGCCAGTATATGGCAGATGGCCCCTGTATGTGCAGAAAACAGGTTCCCCCCTCCCTCGCTGTGAGCAGAATATTAAAAGAACCAACGGCCATCAATCAACAACCTGGAGTATGATCTCTTCTAGACTCATCCACATCATGTCATTTACATTTCATCTTCTGAAGATGAACAAAGGCTATTAGCTGTATTTTGAAGCTCAGTTGAAATTAGTTTGTGCTCTCAAATCACATCAAATACTCTTGTATCAACGTCAGAAGCGATCGTTCTTAAACCGATGGAGGAACATTTGATCCTACTCAGACTGCTGAAATCACTCGCTGCTGTTGCATCGCAAACAACAAACACAACCGTAGCCGCTACCCCTTTGATGTGTCTGCATTTGAAAGCAGAAGCTTTTGAGCTAGACATGGGACCAGCGTGAATGTGCGAGTGCGTATATGTGTTCTAGCGTAGCCTGACTGCGCGTGATAAAACTGCCTTTAAAAGGCCTGGTGTCGGCTTGCCTTTCTTTTATCCAATTACAGTTCTGATTACCCTCAGAAGATGGAGCCTTTCTTGTCTGTGTGGGGTCTCTGCAGAAATGTTAAGGATATAAAGTGCTCAGAGACATTACACATGCGCTCTTGTATGGAAATGTAAGCCTGCAGAGCTACCCTCCCCCTCAAAAATAACTATGATATCATGTGTTTGACAGATTGTGCAGGGCATAATAACCGCCTATTAGCTCATGCCGCAGATGAAGCATCCTTCCGAATATAACAAGTTTCTCATACATAACTGCATGCTTCTTATATTGACAACAAAAAAGTTCTTCTTTTAACAATACAAAGTTCTGTCATGAAACTCTAGGGGCCCTATTTTAACGATCTGAAACGCAAGTATCAAGCGCGAAACGCAAATAACTTTGTGGACGGGTCTCGGGCGCTGTTGCTATTATACTGGCGGGATAAATTACTCTTGCGCCCGACGCAAATCTAAAATGGGTTGGTCTGAAGTAGCTTCATTATTCATACTGTAGGTGTGGTTTGGGCGTAACGTGAAATAAACCAATCAGAGCGACATCTCACATTCCCTTTAAGAGCAGGCACGCTTGTTCCATGGCGGATTGCTATTATAACGGCGGATTTGCCAGGCGCGCGCCAGGAGCGGTTCACAGCCGAGGAGACCGACGTTCTCGTCAGGGCCGTAAAACACAGAGAACTGACATTGGGGATGGAGAAACACACCCAAATTAGCTTCGGTTAAACAGGTGTATAATAATTTGGGTAAATGTGTAAGATAGATTTATGCCTATTTTTTCACATCTTCATGGACACAACAATGATTTCCCTCATGCGTTAATATTTTTCCTTGTAATAATGTATAGTTTTCTAAAAATGAGAACTGCTGCGTCTGTGTGTAGATGAGATAAGCAAAGTGTATGCGCGTTGTGCACACGCTACATTGGTTAAGGGCCAAGCCCTTAAAATAGCATATGAATAACATGCGCAACGCGCCACTGACTTTAGACTAGGTTTTTCCTGGTCAGTGGCGGAATTGTTTTCTAAACCTGCAAAATAGCACCAGGGAACGTTTGCGCCGGAACACGCCTCCTCTTTGCGCTGAACCGCCCCGGGGAGCGCAAATGCATTTGCTAGTTTACCGACGTGCGTCTGTGGAGGGAAAAGTCCGCTGTGCGCGGGTGCAAAATAGGAATGATACATGCGTCGGTGTACAAAGTCAATTGCGCTGGGTGCAAGATAGGGCCCTAGGTGGTGCAGGGTTATGGGTCCTTAGCTCAATCTGTTTGCAATCACATCATTCGCTATAGGGCACAGCTGATTGGCTCCTGCTGTGTCAGTAGCCAGTGAGTAGCGTGTCTCATACTTGCTCAGCAGCATAGCAGATTTATTCCCAAGACCAAAAATATTAACATTGTCATATCCATTACCATGCCAAACACTGAAATGACCTTAAACACTCTCCTGCAGTCATTCATAGATTCATACTCTGTGTGTTTCAAAGTGGCTGTATGTTTACAGTAAGATTGTAGTTGCCTTGGAGAACTCATGTCTGTGTAAGTTAATATTCACAGTGTTGTTACTTGTGTTATTATATTATATTGTTTTATAATGTCTGTATAAGAGAGAGAGAATGAGAAACAGAAAAAGAAAATTGGAGAGTGATTATTATATCGTGGTAGGAATGACATCATCTCTGTCTATTCCACCATCTTGCACAGAAACCTTTTTTTTCTTACCTTGATTTCCTGATTTTGTGTCGAAATCATTAGACCATTAGACCAGTCAAGCTTTTCTGACAGCTGATGGACGTCTTACAAATGAGATCTGCTGAAGGCACATGAAATAGCACAGACAGATTTGAACAGAAGTTCTCTGTGAATGACAGCGTACACCGTTTTTTATCAGTAAATCAGATTCATCACACAATGGCTACCTTTTGTCTTTTGATGTTATTTTATTGGAAACACAAAGGTTGCAAATAGGAATAATATGCAGAAGAACATCAAATATTACCACCAGATACTGACTAGAGCCTCATGCGAGTGTTATTTGTTTTAAATATAGTTTTCTATTAATTCATTTTTGTGTAAAACATTTTTAATACAAAAAAACTTTTAAAGGTACAGTGTATAATTACAATTTAGCACCACCAAACAAAAATGTGAAAGACCATTCCGGGGTCAACTTTCTCAATTGACTGCGATTCATAGCTGTGTATTGAGACAAAATGCGTTTTTTGTTTCATTGTTCTGTGGTAAATGTTTTGCAGTTGACAAATATTGGCTCATACGGAGCTCTGCACATGCAAACAAAAATATGTATATCGTGGCCACAAATTAACAATTAGTTCACATGACTTACTAATACGTAAGCACATTTTTACTAATTCGTTCCCTTGTTTTAAGTAAATTGCGTGCATGATATAATAATTAGTTCCCTCTTTTTAATAAATCCTGGCCACATTGTAAACAATTCCCTTGTTTTAATTAAATCAAAACAAGGGTATGATTTCTTAATTTGTGGCCACAATATATGTATTTTTTGTCCGCATGTCATGTGCTGGGCACAACCATCCATGCGCATGTGCAAAAATGGTCAGCTGAGGCCCTACCATTGAATGTAAATGCTAATGGATCGATTTCTTCAGGTGTTATAGACCTCCTTAGTCGCAGCGCTCAAACAAACAGAGTGTTGTTTTGAAAGTACCACAGAGACACAGTGTTTGTTTACTCTCTTGGGGAATTCAACCTGTGAATAGCTTACTTATAGTTTGTCTCTGCACATTAAACTGGGGTAAGAGAACATAATATTTTATCACTGGAAAAATGGTGTGTTTTAATAAATTCCTTATATGTAGCTACATTAAATTATGCCCAGACAAACATGCTGGTTTAGAAAGGTGCTTGACCAAGGAGAGTTATAAAAAGTCCAACTGAAATGGTGAACGAGAGCACTGGAGAATCTAAAGAGAGAAAGCAGGAGAAATCTGTCATTTAGCTATACCTCAAATTGTGTATATTGTGTTTGATAAAATGCTGTGGTGGAAATTATGGTGTGTTCATCTTTAGAATACAGTGGCAGACTAAGTGAAATTTTATAACTAAAATTGTATGTGCGCTAAATACACAGTTAAACAATATTTTCATACTTTTTTGCATAATTTGACAAAATTGCAGCTTGATTGGAAATGACACACTATAAAATATTCTGTTAAGCAATATTTATTTTAAGGTGACGTAGTTACATTGTACTAACTGAAATGAGTACTGAGTAATATTCATTAATTACATGTACTATGGAGTTATGGTAAGGGTTTGGTTTAGGGTTAGTTACTTGTAGTTATGCTTAATTTACTGTTATTACTATAGTAACATGTGAAACTACGTCACCTTAAAATAAAGTTACCGTTTTTTCTTTCTTCAAACATTAATCGTATTTCTGTTGTCACCTGTAATCAAGTGCAATAACATATGAAAAAATCGTATTAGTGACAGAATTGTTGTGATGGAAATGATGCCACAAGACCGTCACAATATATGTAAATTGATATTTACGTTTTTTATTAACACAGTACATATTTAACTAGCTAGTTATTCATAGACATTCCCCAAGAGTGTAAAAAAATTATTTTGAATGCGCCACACGGACACAATGTTTGTTTAAGTATTGTAGTGATAACAAGGAGGTCTTTAATTCCTGGAGAAAGCTATCCATTAGCATTCACATTCATCTCAGTGATAGTAACAAGAGTTCTGTAGGCATTTTAGAGAAGGTTTTTTTCTCTCTCACAGAAGCATAATGTGTTGGAATAGCACAGTCCAGGTTTTGTCTCTTTAATGAGTTAGCACTTCCTACTCCAGGCCAAAAGGTACTTGCTGATTCAGGCACTCCACTCAAAACTAATTGGCCACCCATACAAAGTGGCCATGTGGCCAGATTTCAGGGAAAGTTCTAATGAGTAAAGGTTAAATACATGCCCACTACTTTTCTGGGTTGTGAAAGCATTTTTTTAAATGGCTTCTTTCTTTCTGTCTTTTGCTGTGGTGTGACTGATTCAGAGCAGGTCTGATATCAGTCATTTCCACTAGGTGTCATGGTGTTTGGCAATTAATAGCATTCTGTTCATATGAAAATGTGACAAAGAGGTTTATGTAACCCTCTTAACCTGCCCAAGCTGAGCGCTTTTTAATGTGTACTTCAGGAAGCTGTAATGCAAGTCTGTTACTATTAAGTTTAAAGGAGACGAGAAAAGGGATCCTTTGTCAAGGTGGCAGAACTCTCTAAATCTGAATATATGAGTGTTTTACAACTAATAAATGCATTTCTAAACTAAAATGAAAATTTTGTCATCTTTCCTTCTCTTTAAAGGCACACTATGCAGTTTCCGTTTTTCTCAAACAGCGACCCCTAGAGTCGCTGTGGAGTAGGCTACTTGTATTTAACGTTACTGTCGTAAATACCACTCACGCAGAGCCGTCTCTGCACTCTTCCAACCGCGCTTTCTTCGTTTTCTACGTCGACTCTGCCATGATTCACATCTGAAATGCGTGCTAGTGTCTTCCATAGAGGCTGCTTCATATGTTGTTGATGTATGTGACGTCGTGCCCCCCCCACACCCCCCCCCCCCCACATCCCCCACCCCCCACACACACATAGTATGCCTTTAAGTTATTAAAAACAATATAGCTTTCTTTGTCTTTTTTTTCAAACATGAATTAAGAATGGATTCTATTATTCTCCAGAATTTTCCAAAAAATAAAGCAATACTATACCTTTGCGGGTACTTTTATTTTGGTTATTGGTCAGTTCTGGAGCTCCACAGCACCATCCAATCATTTTGTTAAAGTCACAATGTAACAGAAGTAGCGAGAGAGTGAAACAGATTATCGAAAAAGAAGGGAATGTCAAGCAGGACTAAATTCTCTCCATTGGTTGTTAATTGAATGGAGGCAAATTTGAGTGAAATTTGGCAGTCAATTGTAAGAAAGGGGTGGGATTTTATCTGACTAAATGATTGGAGAAGTCTTGCATACATCATCAGAGAGAAGTCTAGCATTTCACTATTCATTTTGAATAGAAATTACAAGGTCAAATTTTTTTTGAATGAAACGCATGCGTGGATGAATCATTCACAATAATTACAAAATAAAGTGAACATGAAGGACAGAATTTTCATCTTCGGCTCAATTAACCCTTTAAAAAGGGGATTATTTTTAATTAAAAGCATCATTAATTATCCCCAACAGGCTTCTTAAATACTGTGGTTAAACACAAAGATTTTTTTCTTCAGCAATACAGCAAATAGTAACACTAACTCCTTAATGCCCCTCAAGATAAACAAATCCAAGTGTTGTGTGTTTAAGTATAAGATCTGGGTAGTTCTGAGCTTCAGAATGTGTGCGGTTTACTCTCACAGGGATGATGTGATATATGTGAGTCTGACAGCCTGTGGCTCAGACTGAACTAGGCCCTGCAACCCAGCTCTGATTCACGATTGAAACATAAATAAAAGCCACTGGCTATTATTTAGAGAGAAGATGTTTTTGAAGAAAGCCTCACCCTGGGACATGAAATGGAAGGAGCGAGGGAGGGAGGGAGGAAGAGACGGCGGCTGTGGGGGAATCTTCAATAAAGAAAGGGGGAATCAAATCTTTGTGTTGTACAGCAGATCGCCTCACTCTTGACTCTGGTTTTCTCCTCAGGACACAGAAGGCCAGTGACCCCGGATTGTTTGCCGTAATGTGCCTCCTGATTGCCTCGTGCGAATGTTTGTGTAGCAGGCACAATGAAATTAGTCACAGTCTCTCTTTCTCTGCACAACCAGCTTTTCGTAGACTTGATTCCAGCAGAAGGTATAATTCATCATGGACATGACAAATTACAAAAGCCTTCTTACTGGGAGAAGAGATCGAGTCTCAATATGTGTGTATGCGCTATCCGTTCTGTTAAAACTGAGGCTGTAATATTGGTGTTTTGAGGCTGGCAAATCTTGATTTTCGAAAGAGAAGAAAAAAAAAGTCAGGCAGAGGCGGAATAATTAGAATGGTTTGTTTTGAGTGTGACGCCTGCCCCGGGGACCCTCTCGACTCCGGGGCCAGATGGCTAATAATTCTGCTGAGGGGATCTGAGCTGTGGTTTGGGGCAACGGCTGAGGATGCTGAGATTGAGTGGAGATGGGTGGAACGGGTGCAGAGGGAATTTGTTGGGCTGGAAACAGAAGGATTTGCTGAGGCACATTCTGTCAGAGTTCCTGGGGCGAGTTATGAACTCTAATCATCAGCGCTTTCCATTCCCTATAGGGTAAATATATCCGTGAACACATCCAAACCTCAATTACCATTGGGCCATTACTGTCAGATCAGCCTCTCGCGGCAATGTCTGCATCAATACGTATAATACATAATTATAAACTATAAAATACTCTTGGTTGGTAAACCTCAGACAGTTGTCTCAACACACAATCTTCAACATTTTAAGTGGATCAAAACCTTTCATCAAAGTTATACATGAATTTTGAACAATACCAGTTCTTGTCGTAGGACAACTTTGATTAATTAGTTAAATTTCCTGGGGATTGAGCCCATGGCCTAGTCTCATTGCTTGTGTCATGCACTATTTTTCCGACCAAAAATATTTTTTGTTCAAACATTAATTGGCGGACCCTCTGCAGTATCGCTGCAGACCCCGTAGGGGTCGCAGACCGCCTGTTGAAGGCCCTTGCTATAGAGAGTATGCACATGATGTCACAGTAGGTGGGAGTCACTGTGGTTACACCCACTGAGTGGCAAAAAGACTGAGTGGCAGCATAGTTGCGAAAACCAAAAAAACATCTAAAATTAAAAAAAGAGCTTTGCGATTGACGGTACAAATAGATTCAACAGCAAATCGGAGCTATCTATTTACAGACTGCTGAAAGCTACAGAGAAGAGAAGCAAACAGATTGCTGCAATTCGCAAAAACAACTGGAATCCAGGCTGCGAAATGTTGATTTGCAGTTAACATCAGATATTTGGAATTTGGGGTAAAATCATCCCCTAGGTTATATATAGTATTAATATTGTATGGTAATTAAATATTTACCATCTTATATTCTGTGTCACTGTAAACTTTTTGTCAGCTTAAAAAAAAAACATCCATTAGGATGAGCCTTGTGTTCTACAAAGGAGATGGTTGGATAATGTTAGACAAACACAGTTTTCTTTGCAAAGCAAGTTTAGATAGATAAATAGATAGGAGCACAAAGGAGTTCTTAACTCTTTCCCCACCAGTGTTTTTTTATTTTATTTTATTGCCAGCCACCACCAATGTTTTTGATCATTTTCACAAAAATTTCATGGCCCTCAGAATATTTTGTTGGATGAATATCTAAACATACAATACATCAAAAGAAAGAACAGACACTCTGCTTTTAAACACGGATTCAGAACAATGATCAAAACAGTTTTGATTTATATGCTGTTTAATATTGATAATCGCATTATTTTACATATGCATATGAATACATATGATATTGTTTGTTTCTACATCTCCTTTTCCTATGTTTTGATCAGGAGATTTAGTACCCTTTTAGAAGATGTCTAATAGCGCCGCCTAACATATAACATTGAAAACACAGAAAGCGGGAAAATTTTGTCCATGTCGGGGAAAGAGTTAAACAGAATAATTTTACAGCGCAGAACTCATTGTCTGCATGATGGTAAAAGCTGACAGCTATCCAGATAACTTTTAAAGTTGCTACAAAATATATAGATACAACTAGAGTATCAATTAATGTCCTTGTCACTTGTATCCCATCTTGAAGTATGACCAAGCGCCAAATTAAAATAAAATGATTAGCAATTCACAACACCAAGCTTCCCATCTTTTCTTAGTGCTTTAACAAGTTTTAGTGCTGGGCGATATGATGAAATAACAATGATATAAGTGATCATCTGGTTTTAGATTTGCCTATATTGTATTTATAGTGTTGTCTAGCAGATAAAGCATTCACTTGCTTTGCTTAAAGCTTTATGTATCCCTGGTGTCAAAATAAGGTACAAATGTTAGGAAACCACATTCCCAATTCCAATGAGATTTCAGAGCTGTAACTATCAGTAACTATTATGATAAAGAGTTTCTCATAGTGTAATTCTCTGCAGTGTTAAAGACTCTTGAGCGGGTGCCAGACAAGCTCTTTTGCTTTTGCAAAATGACTGCAACAGCAGGTGCAGGGTAATGGGAAGAGATCCCCTTAGGTGTGTGTGCACAGATGAAACTATTTAGATTCTTGGCTTGGAGAGCACAGCTCGTCCCTGGAAATGCTGAGGGCTACCCGAGAGCAGGGCAGGAAGGGGAAATATCATCTCTGCAAAACTATTCTCCTTTACCTAAGCAGTCTGGTTTAGAAATCTATGACAGAGCGCTTTCTCTGTTCTTGAAGCAAGCAGTCTAGTAAAAGTACCTGCCTGAATGAGCACTTAAAGGTGCATTTATGGAGGTATAACGAGACCATGGTACAAAATGTTCCCTTGTACATAGGAATTAGAGTAAGGACATGTATGCTGCATTGCAATCAGCATTAAAGGCTTCCACAAGCGAGGCAAGGCTTACTAAAGACTGAGTGATGGTGTAAGTCTCACTGACAAAGTTGCCAGCAGGTAGAGAAAATAACAGGCAGATGAGACAGACACCATGTGAAAGCTTCAGTTTAAGCTTCAGATCTGCCTGTGTGTTTTAGACACTGACAATTTCACTTGAAAACTATCAGTCTTACTCTTGACTGTCAATCTCTGTCAGAATTTATCAAAGTCTTTTTAAAGGAAGTCAGTCCACTCCGCGACCATCATGGTTACGCCCCCGGGCAGCTTGCCAGTCATGTACAGCTCCTACCCGCCGCACAAATAGGAAACGACACAAATCAAAGAGCACATAAAATCACCAATTTTCTTTTTCCTTCTTTAAATCAAATCAATGTTTATGCAGCACTTGCAGCCTTTCTGACATTATGAAACAACAACACTCTTGCTTGTCTGATACTGCTTGAATTTTATAGCCTACACATATGCATTAGTGCGATAGGTCTCAGTCATAGCCTGTCTCTGTCCTTAACCTTGCCCCCACAATAAACAAGATGAGATGAGAAGGCCCTTAAACTAAGTTTGACCTGTCAGCCAGGTGTCTTCTCTGCATGCACTCTCTCTCTCTCTCTCTCTCTCTCTCTCTCTCTCTGGTCATTATACACCTTCCTGTCAGCTAATCACATCTCTGTCACCTCCTCTCCTGGAACTGAGATCTTTCTCCTTGATCATGTCAGACATTAAGGACGCCCAGAAAAGAGCTACGCTCTGGCGTCACAGTGTCTGGAACACAGGGACATACAACCCAGTCTCTTCCGGCATCCAGAGCTCATCCCCTGAATTATTTAAGTCCAGGTCCCTCCGCATAGAGGACTCATTTCTACCTATGTTTGCTTTTGGCCCAGCTGAGCTGGCAGCTCACAACTTGTTGTGGCAGCTTATCAGGTGCTGACTTGCGGTGCATGGTATTGTGATTGCTTGTGCAGCAGATGTAATCAGTTCTATTATGTTTTACCCATGCATGTGTGTTTACATTTTAAATTTTGCTTACTTCAGCAGCATTGAAAAGATTATAAGGGCAAGTGGGTGTAGCTGCACTGGTTTATTTATAATTATAAAATTTTTTTGCCAGAAATGATCGAGATTTGTACACCTTTGCCAATGTCTTAAAGCAAAACATCTCCTTAGCAGGGTAAATAACTGAACATATGGGTGGGAAATATGACCAAAATCCTACATATCACAGTATGAGTCATTTTATTTCACAATAATGACATGTATAACAATGTAGGTATTTTTAATGTAGTCTTTTATACTGATTTCATAATTCTTTTCAACAATTTTAATATCACAAAAGACTAATACTATTCTTAGCAAAAAAACAACAATAAACTCAAGCTTCAAAAGACAAGTAAACAGTCATTGATAAAACAAGAACAAAAACTTTACAAATCACATTAGAACACAATAGACACAAGTTAAATAGGCCTAACTGACAACTGCAAGCACTAGAAATAAGAAATACTACATAAATTGTATAAAGTAATCGAATGCATAAAAAAGACTGCATAGTTTTCACTGTTACAAAAAGTTACAAAAGTGATTCAGTCAAGAGCAGTGAGAGATTTTCTCTCTTTTGTTGTTTGATTAACTTTATTGTCACAGCAGGTATATTAGGCTGCCGTCACTTTAAGATTGAATGCACAGATCCAAAATGCTGTTACACATGCATTTTCTTTCTCAACTGTTTACTTTCACTTATGGCATAAATGACAAGGACACTTGCAAAGATGGGCATTTTGACATGTAATAATGTGTATTTAACCATTCAAGCCCAATTAGGCGGCAAAAATAACTCTGTTCAGTACTCACACGCTTTATGAGCAGCGGCTTTATGTGCGCGCCGCTCAGAAACAATCTCCCAGATAGCACGCGCATAGTGAAATGAGTTAACTTTTGCTACTTATTGCGCTTCAACGGTTTCACTTGTTTTTAAAACCGCAATGCTTAAAAACACATGTAAACAATTATGCTTTCGTGACCATGCAGCACAGCAATGTCACGAGCGTAACCGCGATTGTCCAAAATCTCTACCGGTTGACAATTTTCTACCAGTTAATCGTGTCTACCAGTATATTGCCTACCTCTAACTGAACATAAGATTCAGATGATATTGATTAATAGCCACACTTCCTTTCCTTTCTATTTCATTCATGCATTCCATCACTCAATGCCCCCCTGACGACCGCCCTCCTTTCAAGTTAAAAGTAAATTTGTGAAATATACTAAACAGTCATTTAGCAGACTCTTCTATCCAAAATGACTCGCAGTACACGTGTTACAACAACATACCCCTAGAGCAAACTGAAGTTGAGTGCTTTGCTCAAGGACACTTTGTCTTTCTTCACTTGACATGACATTTTTTGCAAAACCCTTGCGCTAAGTATTATATTTAGTGTAGGTGAGTAGCTTGTCATAAAGAAACAAAAATAAACAATTTTGCAATAATATTTTAAAGTTAGATTATATAATGTACTGTATGGCAGTGTTTCCTGCACGACTTTTAATAGTCATGCAGGAAACTTTGCCATACATTATATAATCTGGCGTATACGCATATGGAGTGCTAGATTTAAAATTATGCTCGCAGAATTATTAATTGTTGTCAGTTTAGAGCCCTGCCTCAACAAGACACACGCTTGATTGAACAATGACGAGATACGCACCATAATATAATACTTAAAGGGTTTTGCACTTTTTATAAGCACTCAGACATGCACGGGTTTGTTGTGTAAGCTTTTCTTTTTACTGGTAGTCAATAAATAGGCAAAAAAAATAACAACAACATCAGCATCATGGCAGCAAATTTTCCATAACTAAGCACATTCTAAAAAAACTTTTTTTTACACTCAGATGTTCACTGAGATAATAGTCAGCCTGTTCCCCCACTATTGGATTTTCAGATCACATCACATCACACATCAAGGCATTAACAACTTAATCACGGCACTCTTTTTACATTTTAAGCTATTCCGCAGCCCACTTCAGCACGCTCTTGGTGCATAATTCATTGAGAAGATGGAGAGGCGTTTATGATTTTGATGGCCATTTTCTCCAGCCACATTTGACAATCGATATCTCCAGAGCTTGAAACAAGTGCACGAAATGAAGGACAAATTACCCTCCACCCGCCCAATTGCAACAGACCCTTTGCCGTATTAGATTCGGACTAGGACACACACGATGACACACGCCAGCAATATGCTGTGTGCTTCTGACTGTGGGCGATGCTCTGATCTGCAGACTGCACAGTTCATGAACATGTTGCTAGTCCTCCCACATCAGCTATATTTGAAGTGCAAGAGCTTTTATGCAAGTCAATACCAACTCCCACTAGCTCAAGGCAAAATCATTGATCAAACGAATAAAACAGTCTTTATCTAACTGTCTCCTTCCTTCTGCACTCCTCTTTCTTTCAAATGTGTTTGTCTGGAATATCCATGATTAGATGGATGCTTTGAGTAACCATGTTAATTTCAGAAAAGAATGGTTGTTTTTAATATTAAAATGACAAAGTGTGTTTGAGTGAACATTTGTTGCCTAAGGCAAGTCTTTTCGATGCTAGGGCTGTTCAACAGAAAGCAGTCAACAACAGATTTCTGGTCTTATCTTATATGGATAAAAGTACAAGATCATCGCCACCTCCGTTCTCTTCCTTCACTGTCTATGTCTGGCTGATTCCAGACACACTTACATCTGCAGATTTAATATGTAAGAACTCCTCGGGGCATGTCTGGCCATTTGCTGCCTCAGAGAAAACCTCCTTAGAGGTTAAGCTTTCAAAGTTTGCTTTGAGGATACATCTTAGGAAATAGTTGAATTTGTGGAAATCACTGACTGAGCGAGCATGTCAGTTTTCAAGACAGTGAATAACCAAAGTCTTCATATTTTGCCTTTATTTGACACAGGGGTACATTTCTGAGGAAATGTAACCATCTGATAGCTGTTTGGAACTAGAACCTTTAAAAATGTTAGTGGTGCA
The DNA here is from genome assembly GCF_965113295.1 of Leuciscus leuciscus. NCBI lineage: Eukaryota > Metazoa > Chordata > Actinopteri > Cypriniformes > Leuciscidae > Leuciscus > Leuciscus leuciscus. The sequence continues at coordinate 35,980,354 of NC_138730.1, read as the reverse complement.
AAATGTTGTTACAGCATTAGAAATGTCACTATCTATAAATATCTATAATCTATAAATATAGATTTATAGATTTTCAGATACACATCGACACCAAAATATCGGAAATGTTTCGAATACTCACAGAATAGAGTATAGATACACGATACCAGCTGTGCTTTCTCGCTCTGTCATCTCTCCGACAGCGAGTTGACACACAAACCTGACTCCCTTCACTCACTCGTTTCTGTTACGAACTGCTCCGAGACACGAAGGTAGAGATCCAAATGCAGCTTTAATGAGGGGTAATCCAAAGACGAAATCCAATAAACAGGCAATGGTCGAAACACAGGTAAGCAGTCCAAACAAACAAACCAACAAAACAGGCAGGGACCAGAGGCAAGAGAGTAATCCAGGGAACAAGGCAAGATATCCAAAAAAACCAAGAAACAAGAAAACCAGGGAACAACGCTCAGAGATGCAGTGTAACACAAACAAAACTTCGCAGTGTGTGAATGAGTGAACATGGTATAAATAGGTTGAGACTAACAGGGTGATGAGACACAGGTGAAGAGACACAGGTGAATGCAATCAGAGATGATGAGTCCGGGCAGTGAGTTATGGGAAATGTAGTTAGTGAGTGAATAGGAGAGTCTGGTGTGGAGTGCCCTCTGGTGGTTCTCAAGGGCACTCCAGCTGGTGACCGTTACATAGCCCCCCCCTTTAAGGAGCGGATTCCAGACGCTCAAAATTCTCCAGGAGGGAGGTGGAGCGGAGGCGGACCTGGGGGGGGGATGGCGGGCCAGGCCCGTGCAGCGGAAGAGGACCTGAAGACTCCGGCAGGGCGGAAGGCCAGGGCGGAGCAGGCTCTGCAGGCGACCAGGGCGGAGCAGGCTGTGCAGGCGACCAGGGCGGAGCAGGCTGTGCAGGCGACCAGGGTGGAGATGAGCCTTCAGGCGGCCAGGGAGGAGACGACCTTCCAGGCGACCATGGCACAGGAACAGACACCGGCTCAGGAACAGGAACTGGCTCAGGACCAGACACCGGCTCAGCGGAGACCATCTTGTCCGGAGACACTGGTTCGGCGGTGGCCAACTTGTCCGAAGGCACAGGCGTGGTTTCGGCCATCTTGTCCGAAGACACAGGCGTGGAGTCGGCCATCTTGTCCGAAGACACAGGCGTGGTTTCGGCCATCTTGTCCGAAGACACAGGCGTGGTTTCGGCCATCTTGTCCGAAGACACAGGCGTGGAGTCGGCCATCTTGTCCGAAGACACAGGCGTGGAGTCGGCCATCTTGTCCGAAGACACAGGCGTGGAGTCGGCCATCTTGTCCGAAGACACAGGCGTAGAAAGAGGAAGAGGAACCGATTCAGGCTCAGGATCAGATTCAGGCTCAGGATTAGATTCAGGCTCAGGAACAGATTCAGTCTCGGCTGGACGAGACTCTGGATGGGTGGACGTGACGTGAAGCTCTGGCTCGGCAGGACTGACGTGAAGCTCTGGCTCTGGCTCGGCAGGACTGACGTGGAGCTCTGGCTCTGGCTCGGCAGGACTGACGTGAAGCTCTGGCTCTGGCTCGGCAGGACTGACGTGAAGCTCTGGCTCTGGCTCGGCAGGACTGACGTGAAGCTCTGGCTCGGCATAAGTGACGTGAACAGTCTCTGGATCAGGATCAGCACGCTCTGAGCTTGACGGGACCAGCAGCGAGGGCTTTGAGCTGGGTAGGACCAGCGGCGAAGAGGACTCTGAGCTGGTTAGGACCAGCGATGAAGAGGGCTTTGAACTGGACAGGACCAGCGATGAAGAAGGCTCTGAACTGGACGGAACCAGTGGTGAAGAGGGCTCTGTGCTGGACGAGACCAGTGGTGAAGGCTCTAGCTTGGCGGGCATGTCGCTTGCTGTCTCAGGCGCGGCGGGCATGACGCTCTCAGTCTCAGGGGCGGCGGGCATGACGCATACTGCCTTGGCTTCGGCAGATTTGGCGTGAAGTGCGGGCTCGGCTGGACTGGCGTGAAGTGCATGCTCGGCTGGACTGGCGTGACGTGCAGGCTCGGCTGGACTGGCGTGAAGTGCAGGCTCGGCTGGACTGGCGTGAAGTGCAGGCTCGGCTGGACTGGCGTGAAGTGCAGGCTCTGCCACGGCGGGATGAGGCTCAGGTGTGACTGCGCTGGTGAGCGGTGTTAGCACAGGAGTTGCCAACACTAGAGTGGGCATGACGTGAAGCTCAGGCTCGGCAGATGTGACACCCACAGAAAAAGTTGCAGGGCCAGGTCAACATACTGTTTTAGAGTCCAGCTAGGGTGATAAAGTGGCATTATGGAGCTAAGCGGCTCGGATAGTCCTCCACGAAAAAAGATCATGAGACGTCCATACAGGTCAAGTGAGCCAGCTCCAAAAAGTCCATGACGTATACCTCTATTGGTTGGTCTCCCTGACGGAGACGCATGATCTGTGCTGCTGGATTCATGATGGATCTGGGTCTTACTTGGCTGCTGGATCAGTGTTGGCGAAGTTTTCTGTTACGAACTGCTCCGAGACACGAAGGTAGAGATCCAAATGCAGCTTTAATGAGGGGTAATCCAAAGACGAAATCCAATAAACAGGCAATGGTCGAAACACAGGTAAGCAGTCCAAACAAACAAATAAACAAACCAACAAAACAGGCAGGGACCAGAGGCAAGAGAGTAATCCAGGGAACAAGGCAAGATATCCCAAAAAAAACCCAAGAAACAAGAAAACCAGGGAAAAACGCTCAGAGATGCAGTGTAACACAAACAAAACTTCACAGTGTGTGAATGAGTGAACATGGTATAAATAGGTTGAGACTAACAGGGTGATGAGACACAGGTGAAGAGACACAGGTGAATGCAATCAGAGATGATGAGTCCGGGCAGTGAGTTATGGGAAATGTAGTTAGTGAGTGAATAGGAGAGTCTGGTGTGGAGTGCCCTCTGGTGGTTCTCAAGGGCACTCCAGCTGGTGACCGTTACAGTTTCATTTGTTTTGGATGAATATTGTTGGTGTTACAGGGCTTCAATTTTGGTGTGAGATTTCGCTTAAACAGTCAAACTAATACAAAATAATGTCAAAATGCCAGTCTTGGTGAGTATTCACATAAACAGTTATACAGTCAGTAAGTGAACATAAACAGTTGAGAAAGAAAACACATTTATAACAGTATAATGGATCTGTGCATCAGGTCTTAAAGTGACAGCAGCCTTATTTACCTGAAGCCAAATTACCGGTATGACATAATATAAAGAAATATCTATATGGCAGTTTTTCCCTGTGGTATCGATGTCAAAATTGTGACCAGTGAAAATGCTGAGTTGCTAGTATCTTTGGAAGACCACTAGCCACAGTGGCTGGTGAGCAAAAAACATTAATGTCAAGCCCTGTTCCTCACGTAAGGAAATCAATGGCTTGATGCTCAGGAACTGATTTAAAACCATAAACCAACAGCACCAACCAAGAACTAGCCATATTTCTCAGTTTTCCCCTTAATAAAAAAAAAGTAGTGGTAGGCCTACAGTATAGTATTACCATGGTACAGTAGTAGTAATACGTGGGTACTTTGAAGTCTTAAAGGGATAATTCACCCAAAAATGAAAATTATCCCATGATTTACTCACCCTCAAGTCATCCTAGGTGTGTTTGACATTCTTCTTTCAGACGAATACAATCTGTGTTATTATAAAAAAATGTCCTGGCACTTCCAAGCTTTATAATGGCAGTGAATGGCCGTTTCTGTTTTGGATTCGTCTTAAGTCTAAGCGCAACACATGCGAGTAATGCGACATACTGCTGATATTTACGCCATGACGCACTACACCACTTCCGACGTCACAAGTTGCGTAAGTTGCGCTTTAGGCGCAAGTAGACCATGTATGGCCGTTTGAACTATCCCTTTAAGAAAATAGTGGAATTTGTGGAAATAGTTGACTGAAAGAGCATATAGTTTTCTTTTTTTTTTTTTTTTTGGGGGGAGATTTTTAAGGAAGGTTTGATGTAACGTGTAAGTCTTTTTTTACATGTTCATTTTATTAAGAAGGTAGTTTAAACAAACTAGTTTATGTTATGTTATGTCAGTTTATGTTATGTTATATATCTAAATAAAACGTTGAGTGGGATGAACATTCAAATAGCACTGTGATAAGCAAGAAGTGTGAAATCTCAGATATATCTAACACTGTGTAATATAATACAGAGAAGTGAGTCTTGAATATTCAGTGTGTATTTCATAAGAGGCCTCAGTTTTTAAAAGTCTCTGTTAAAAACAAATCTTCTTTGATGGCTCTCGAGAGAGCGATTCTGTTGAGTGCTCCTGGCTCCCTCCCTAAGAGCAGCTCTCAAATCTCTGCTGTCACTTCCACCAAGATTGCTGAGGCTCCTGGATGCTCTCAGGGTCATTTTGACACTGCACTTCTAATGTGTTGAGTAATATTCACTTTGCATGTATCTTTTTTTCCTCTCTATTTTTCTCCTGCCTGTTCAATCACTCCACGGCCGGTAGGCTAGTCGCTGAACAGTCCCAAACTCTTAATTGGAGATTGACTGCATTCATTTTCATGGAGATTTTCAAACACATAATTTATTCATCACGGAATAGGCCGTCTTCGGCGACCTGTCAGCTCTGTGACAGTAAAGTGACGGGCATGGTGTTTGCATATACACAGATCACAAAGAGGTTTGCTTTGTTCCATAAAGCAATCTTTTTGCCTTTAATGTTGCCATTTTTTGATCTGTTAACTTCAAAGTAGCTGGTTTCTTTTGCACACAGCATGCAGAACTACCCGTTTCCCCCTTTTGTTTGTATCAAAGGTTTAATTTGGTTTGTTGTGAACAGATTCATGACTGAACCTAGTAATCAGGGGGCTTGTCATATCGGATCATTCAATTTAAGAAGATGTGAGGCTCTTTTCAGTGTATTGCAGTGATTAGTCCACCAGAGCAGGCTGATCGTATGTCGACTCCAACTTTGTCCATATTTTCTCTGATTAATTTATTTCAGATTAATAAGTGCCTGAATCGTTTACATATCTCATGGGATGCATGTGTCCCACTTTTAAAATAAACCTCTTTGTTGTATTATCTTCAAACTAACATAGCAAGATTTAGATTGTAATCTAATCTTACCTGACAGACTGCAAAAAATGTCTCTATCAATATTTGGATCTTCCAGTAAAAATGTTTAAAGATATAGAGCTTTTTGGTCTAAACTCCACTCGCCGTGTTTGGAGGAAGAATGATGAGTACAACCCCAAGAACACCATCCCAACCGTGAAGCATGGAGGTGGAAATATCATTCTTTGGGGATGCTTTTCTGCAAAGGGGACAGGACGACTGCACCGTATTGAGGGGAGGATGGATGGGGCCATGTATCGCGAGATCTTGGCCAACAACCTCCTTCCCTCAGTAAGAGCATTGAAGATGGGTCGTGGCTGGATCTTCCAGCATGACAACGACCCGAAACACACAGCCAGGGCAACTAAGGAGTGGCTCTGTAAGAAGCATCTCAAGGTCCTGGAGTGGCCTAGCCAGTCTCCAGACCTGAACCCAATAGAAAATCTTTGGAGGGAGCTGAACGTCCGTATTGCCCAGCGACAGCCCCAAAACCTGAAGGATCTGGAGAAGGTCTGTATGGAGGAGTGGGCCAAAATCCCTGCTGCAGTGTGTGCAAACCTGGTCAAGAACTATAGGAAACGTATGATCTCTGTAATTGCAAACAAAGGTTTCTGTACCAAATATTACGTTCTGCTTTTCTGATGTATCAAATACTTATGTCATGCAATAAAATGCAAATTAATTACTTAAAAATCATACAATGTGATTTTCTGGATTTTTGTTTTAGATTCCGTCTCTCACAGTTGAAGTGTACCTATGATAAAAATTGCAGACCTCTACATGCTTTGTAAGTGGTACATGCTTGTTCTCCCCACTGTAGATAGATAGATAGATAGATAGATAGATAGATAGATAGATAGATAGATAGATAGATAGATAGATAGATAGATAGATAGATAGATAGATAGATAGATAGATAGATAGATAGATAGATAGATGGTAAGTGAGAACTTGAAGCTTATAGTGTCCTTCCATAGGAAAGGGAACTGTCTGACCTTTCATTATCAGAGAGTCAAAGGTCTATTGCAGGGTGCCAAGAGCCTCTAGTGTCTGGGCCTGACCCGTTCCCAGGGCATATTATGGCCCTGAAGCACTGAAGTGGAAACAGCGAGCAGAGGAATGTTCCTCCTCCCGTTCTCATCAGACCGAGACGACTCTGACACTTATAACAGAGGGAAAGTGATGTAAGGCATTTATTAACTTCAAATGAATTGATTTTGTTGAGTCAGCTGCGCAAAAAGTGTCTTTTGCTTCAGAAAAACTAAAACCTGATCATCGAAGACCATGCTTTTTGAGTGAGATGGGAATCTTTTTTAAAAAACAAAGAGATTTTATGATTTACTAATATATTTCACATTGTATGCATTTTTTCAAGAAGACATGCAATGAATTAACATTTTAAGTCATTTCAGTCAAAATATCCAAGCAGTTGTGTTTAATTGATACATATTGAGCATATTTGCTTATGTAGGCTAGCCTTGTAAAATAAAATACAGTTATTAAAATGAATTGAGGATTTACAACAAAATGTGTGTATTTTATATTTATCATATTGAATTATATGTTATATCGTTCAAAACTTTGGGACAGTAAGATTTTTTTCAAAAGAAATTTAAAAAAGTCAAGTTTCCACAAAAATGAAGGTAGCACAAACTGTTTTCAACATTGATACTAATAAGTTTATTGAGCACCAAATCAGCATATTAGTATTATTTCTGAAGGATCATGTGACAATGGAGACAAATAATTCCTGCTTGAAAATTCAGCTTTTCCATGACAGGAATCAATTATATTTTAAATTATATATTAAAATAGAAAACGGTTATTTAAAATTGTAGTAATATTTCACAATATTTCACAATATTACTGTTTTACAGTAGTTTTGATCAAATAAACATAGCCTTTGCGAGCAATGAGCATACAGTAAGATACTTAAAATGATCTTACCGACAATGTTGTAAAATAATAGATCATAATTTATTTTATTTTGTTGTTGCCTGGGTAATTCTAAGCAACAAATATGCGTGTGTATTTGTTCTGGTCCAGCTTGACTCTCTTTAAGCAACATAATTCATGATTTAATGTTTAACTCTCTTTCTCGCTCACTTTCCCTCTCCCTTTTCTCTCTATCTCTCCTCTCTGGATTGGAAGCATATCAGGAAACACAGCAGTGCAGTTGTAGTTACGAGCCCATCACGACGATGAATATTTAAGCTCACTTGTCTGTTCCGCTGCTCTGAAGAACTGCTGAACTCTGCACTTGAGATCAGGGAACTGTTTTATGGCACAGCAGAACCTCCCCCACCAGCGGCGCGGGGCGACTGATGTGGCATAATCTCAGAGCGAGACACAGCAAATTATGTATTGGTTGGGAACACACACACACACACAGCCTTTCCATGCAAAATCCACTTGTTATCTTAGTCAGGCAGAAGTGTCCTGATTTTAATGGCTGTCGGAGACACAGTCATGATGTGTGAAGCGAATGTGGCGTTAGCCTCTAGTCTTGTGACTAGACTGTGAAGTAACCGCTAAACATTCTAACTTAATTGAAAAGCTGATCAGTTAAATAAAACCGCATTGCATGCAGGCAATGAGATTTTAATGAGATATCTCAAACTCAAAGAAGAGGTGACTTTCAAGAGATCAGAGTGTTTTATCATGTAGGCTATATGACGCACTGGCATTATATTGTACACATCACATAACTTCCTAACAACCCTATTGTGAATTTTTAATCAATGACATCTCTGAGTCAGTCATTTGTGATAGTTACTATTCTTGCCATGAATATTAACGAATCATGCAACACTATTATCAAGTAAACAATATGTGTAATCGCACACAATATAGGCATTTCAGAGATTATTATTTATTAACCTCTCAAGCTGGATATGATTGTGCTTTTACTAATGAACATGATGTCCCTGCATCATTATTGGTGCTCTCTATTATTATTTCTCTTTCTTTTTTTCCTTTTTTTTCCAAAGAAACATCAATCAGATTCATGATTTTTGCCTGGTGGACAGTAATGGGAAACTAGTTGTCCAGTGCAGTTTTTTTCTTTAGACAACTAATTCTCAAAATTCAAATGTGAAAAATGCAAAATATATTCTTTTGTGTGCCAAAAAAAAAGAAAAAAAAAGAAGAAGAAAACCACAGGTTTGAAATGACATGAGAGGAAACGTGTTGTGTAACACATGAGAATGAACCTCATTGGTTCTCACACGTCAAGCGAACATGTTTGAGCTTATGTTTACCACAACCGATGTGTGTTGATGAATGTTTGTATGTGAATAAAAGTCTAAATTCAATCTGTTCATCATATTAAGTGATTTTGTCTGTTCAGGGCTGCGTTACCCGATAATGTTGTCTCTTAGCGCGCTACAAAGACTCTTAAGGTATAACTTAACTTAAGGTATACCATTGCTAGGCATGTTCCCCGAACTTTACCTTAGGAAGCTGCTTAAGATATACCTTCTTACGTGCGACGTTACCCGGTGCTGTCCGTGGCGATGGTGCTGAATTGGTTGATATCGATGGCTCGAGAATCAATTATTCTCTCGTGCAGGGGCTGTTTCACTGCGTTATGTGAGAAAGCGGTGTTCTTTATAAAAGAAGCACTTTAGAAATAATTGAAATTGCATTTATTAGGACTCATGGGATATTATAAAAAATTATCCAAACTATAATAGCCTATAATAGCATTGCCTACATATTTAAAAATTGTATCATATTGCTGCCATGATAACCATTTCAAATTTTTACGTGCTTTCTTCTCTTTCCCATTTTTGTTCGCTGAGGTGGAGCCGCGATGAAATATTGTTCTTGTAAATACTTTCCAGCATTTCAATAATAAAAGTGTACGTCACGTACGGTGCTCGGCAGTGATCAAAAAGGATTTAAACAGTGAATTTTGAATCTCTTCTTGTATACTCAGAGATGTGGATTCAGACGGCAATTAAATGACCACACGACCTGTTTGTCAAAAAACAGTAGGTACTAATTTGGCCAGGAATTTTTACGCGGTTTGGGTGAGAAAAAACACTGATATTATGGATTCGGACGGCACTAAAATCACAGACTTACCCCTGTAAATGTTTAAAATATCGTATGAGCCCATGAGAAACAATTAGTGTCCGAATACTTAACTGAGAGTAGCCTATGCTTTCACTGGCCTTTAAAAGGGCTCATAATATATATAATAATATAATAAAAAATCTAACAACAATCAGTGTAATGACAATTTTATTATTTGCATGAAAACACTTGAATTAGCTTAATTGAACACTGTCTGGGTGTATTAAGACTTCAGAATTATATTCGTATAGACCTGCAACAGTGATAAGGTAAAGCTAAGAGTGGTCCAGACCAACCTTCCGAATGTATGACTTACCGAAGGTATACTTAACTAAGAACGTTTCGGGAAACACGTATTAACGATAAGGTACAGCTTAAAGGAACACTCCGAGTTTTTGGGACTTTAGCTTATTCACAGTATCCCCCAGAGTTAGATAAGTCCATACATACCTTTTTCATTTCTGTGCGTTCTGTAAGTGTTATTTGACGCACCCACCGCTAGCCTAGCTTAGCACAAAGACTGGATGTAAATGGATAAGGTAGCATACTAATCCCAATAAGTGACAAAATAATGCAAACATTTTCCTATTTACAATAGCGTGTACAAATAACAAGGCTATATGAGACAGAGACCATTTTTAATCGTATAAAACACGAGACGCCACAGGGCGTCTCGTGTGCTGCGCTAATCACTCCGCCCAAGTAGCCACTCCGCCCAAGTAGCTGTTCTCCTACGCCTAGTGAGAATATAGTTCCCAGTATTTATACGATTAAAAATGGTCTCTGTCTCATATAGCCTTGTTATTTGTACACGCTGTGACTATACAGATCACAACACATAAATAGGAAAATGTTTGCATTATATTGTCACTTATTGGGATTAGTATGCTACCTTATCCATTTACATCCAGTCTTTGTGCTAAGCTAGGCTAGCGGTGGGTGAGTCAAATAACACTTACAGAACGCACAGAAATGAAAAAGGTATGTATGGACTTATCTAACTCTGGGGGATACTGTGAATAAGCTAAAGTCCCAAAAACTCAGAGTGTTCCTTTAAGGTGTAAATTAAGAACGATGTAGTGTTAAGAAGGTTTTGGGAAACGGCAGCCTGATCTCACGGCAATTCGTACGAATTCTACGAGGTGGTTAATTCGTACGAATTCATACGACCTCACTCGTACGAATTAGTACGATTTTTGCTAAATCGTACATATTTTACAAATTGCCCAATTTGTATGAATTCATACGAATGACCTACCCCTGACCCCGCCCCTAAACCTACCCATCACGTGGGTTTAGACAAATCGTACAAATTCGTACGAGGTCGTACGAATTCGTACAAATTAGCCACCTTTTTATCACTCGTACGAATTCGTACGAATTGGTCGTGAGATAGCGTTGGAAACGCAGGCCAGAATATTTGAACTTAACCGTTGAATTCATATAGATTAGTTTTACGATCTCTTTATGAACTGTGGTATTTGCTTAACTGTCAATGGAGGGACAGAAAGCTCTCAGATTTCAACAAAAAGATCTTCATTTGTGTTCCGAAGATGAACGAAAGTCTTATGGGTTTGGAACAACATGAGGAATTAATGACAGAATTTTTGGGTGAACTATCCCTTTAAGAGCTCATGTAACTACATGTTTATCCTTTCATAACTGAAGAATGCATGCAGAGCACAGCTTCAGCATGTCAGTTAGTCAACACAGGTGATTCTGATGCTGTTGTGTAATACTCCGCTTGATTCTGTGTCCTTGAATTTATTATCACAGAGCAGATGGCGAGGGTGACAATGTCATACATGCTGTAAATAGAGCAAATGACATTTTAAAGAATATGTTAAGAGGTGACGTCTGTTCCTGCATTCACACGGCGCACAGGACACAACAGCTCTAAACCCAGTTAACCGAGCACAGATAACCGAGCCGCGTCCCAGTGATGAACAGCTCTGTAATGTTGCCAGGTCTTCCGATCTTCCAGAACCGTAAACGAATCAACACAGCAATAAATCAGCCCTCTTTTATGTCAGCATTTTGACACAACCTGTGTTTCAGCTTTTACAATGATTTGTTTCTCATAAGATGTGGTTCCCTATCCCGAAAAAAGGGCCTGACACCATAAGCAACAAATCAACCTGAAAACATTTGTTTGGCTGTATATTAAAAAAAACAGGCTTGCGGCTCTTCGGATACGTCACTTTCAGATGTCACACTGAACAAACGACAGCGATTTCGTCGGGAGTAAATCACAGGTCGGTTCATCCAGACTTAAAGTGGCTGGCAAGGATAGGCAGAATAAACCGGTATGGGTGAGTTCGGCTTTAGACGCTTGAGGCGGATTCACTATGCCTCACTCTTATGCAGTTTTTCAGCCACAAACCAGTTTAACCGGGCATTAAATGCATTCACATGTACTTGCAAACGTGCTTCCTTTTGATAATTAGGGTGCTTAAACAAATAAATCAGCGGGCACAATTCAATTTTTTTTGCATATTAACTTTGAAGAAATGCTGACTTGGGGTATCCCGGAAGAGGTGGTGATGGCTGAAGCCAAGGTCATCAGTGCAGTGTTAGTGAGTCAGGAGATCTGGAGGGAGGATTGTACAGCTTTAAATTGTACAAACACCATGGTAAAGAAGGTCACATTGGCAATCAAGGGGACAAATGGTGGCATAAATCATGTCAAGTGCAGTTACAAGAAACTGACGTTCTGATAGTGAAGGTCATAGTTGATCCCTGTGCCATGGAACAGGATGTTCCCTTAGTACAACAGTTATTACACTCCCAAAATAACAAGTCAGACTTTTAGATAAGACTTTTGTTGTATTACTTTAGACTTGAGCACACAATGAATGTTTTAATGTAAAATATAATAAAAATCTAGTTGACATATTGGATATATTTATCCACATAAATATTACGTTTTCAACACTGATAATAAAAGGAAATCTTGAGGACCAAATCAGCATATTAGAATGATTTCTGAAGGATCATGTGACACTGAAGACTGGAGGAATGCTGAAAATTCTACATTGCATAGGAATAGAAAACAGTTATTTACATTTGTAATAATGTTTCACAATATTACAGTTTTTACTGTATTTTTTAATCAGATAAATCAAAAACAATACAGACCCCAGACTTTTGAATGGTAGCGTATTTATTATTTTTATAGTGTTTGTCCACACTGTTGTCTATGGAAGCTTGTTTCTGCCACTGAATAAAAATTAAAAAGATAATTGTGACTTTTTCTCTCAAAATTCAGATTTTTTTTCTCTCACAAATACAAGTTTACATCCCGCAATTCTGACTTTTTTTTTCTCAAAATTGTGATTAAAAACTCACAATTGCATATTATAAAGTCAGAATTGCAAGATATAAACTCTTTATTACTCTTTATGACTTTATAACTCACAATTCTGAGTTTGTCTCACAATTCTGAGGAAAAAATATATATATAAACTTGCAATTATGACTTTTGTTTCTCACAGATGTGACCATTTTTTTTATATAAGACTATAAGTTTATATCTCACAATTCGTATCTCGCAATTGTTGCAATTCTAAGAAACCAAGTCAGAATTGTGAGATGTAAACTCGCAATCGCGAGAAAAAGTTGCAATTATCTTTTTTATTTTTTTATATATTCAGTGGAATATCCAGTGAATATTTGATATACCACCCAGTCCTGCAGTAGAAACACACCCATGATGCTCTTTGATACACAAAAGTTCTATATCTGCCAAATTGACCAATATGCTGTTATTCTGGTTCCAGGTTGCCACTGCACTCAGATTCATTAGTTTCATAATGCAAATTTCTGTTTGACACATCTACACACAGCCACATTTTTGCATCGTTACAATACAATACACTGTTGACTTTCAGGGGAGCTCACAGTGAGAATCTCCTGCAATCAGCAGGAATATTTGCCTTGGCTAAAGTACCTTTTCCCTCTCAGCTCATTCAGAGGGAATTTGCAGTGCATACATATTTCTTGATGTGAAGGTAATGACTCACTCTAAGGCCGACAGAACGCTTGGTTGACCTCGGGTACACAAACACAGACACACAACCCTGGCCTGAATGTAACCTAAGCAGATACATCACAAAAAATTGCCCTGTAGTTTGGTTCACCTTAGCAAACAAAGGTCAGAAACATTGCCTATAAATATTTTAAAACTTGGAATGAATGTAGCCTATTAGCTTGTGATCATTGTCTTTATTATCAGGTTTACACATGGTAAAAATGTAACACTGCAAAAAAATTATGAAATATATAAAATGTCAAAAAAATTTGGAAGCTTGTCAATGAATAAAAAAAATTAAAAGGTAATTGCGACTTCTGACTTTTTCCCCTCAGAATTGTGAGATATAAACTCAATAAATAAATAAATAAAAAATCAGAACTGTGATCGGACCCCCAGATTTTTTTTTTATTCTGTGGAGGAAACAAGCTTCCATTTTTTAAAAGTTTTTATTTGCATATTTTGTCCTTTAAGTGTAAAGTTTAAAATAATTGAAAAACCGAATATGCTTACTTTTCAAAATATAGGCTATGAAAACAAGTCTTAACATTTTACATTTTATGCCGTGTTCTGAAGTAAAATGTATCTTAATTTAAAGATCTTTTTTTATTTTATTGTTTTAACTGGAAAACTCAGAAAAGACTCATATGAAGTATTAAAGGTACATTTGTCTTAAAGGTACAGTTCACCCCAAAATGAATATTGTCATTTATTCACCTTCATTTTTGTCCTGACCCATATGGCTTTCATTTTAAAGTTTACCAGAATCTTTTTTTTTTTTTATGATGACTTCAATGTTCATTTTTTTTTCATTTTTTTTTTCAATGTTCAATCCTTTTCATTTGACTTAAAACATAATAATGACAGCAATGCCATGTTTATATAATTTTGGCTTCATCAGTGGCTGCAGTCATGTCATCATCTCATATATGGAACACTTGCGATTCACAACTAAATACTAATACACTTGCATTTGCATAAAGTAGCCTGGTTGACAAGTTTGGGTGAGTTAGGGTAAAACGCACCTGCAAATAGTACAGTAGGCAGTGGTGGCTGGTGCTAAAAAAAATTGGGGGGGCACAACAAACTGAATTATTAATCCAGGACCAGGACTGAATGTAGGCTAATTGTTAAATAACAATTTAACAGTGATAATAATGTAGCTATCATTAGCCTAAAGTTTAGCTAAAACTTCAGCCGGTAGGGTTAGGAAATAGCCAATTGCCAAATAAATCTGAATTTTTGGGCTAAATGGCGATGTATGGTATAATCTGAGTATTTAATTATTATTTTTCTATTTGAATAAAAAAAATTGTATTTAATTTTTTTTATATATATATTTAATATCCTGATCAATATTGTCCTACAAACAATGTTCATATTGAAGATTATAAAAACAAACATAGTGTAACCTTGTTGTCTATCTGCAGTCTATCCAAAAAAGGGGTCAAATCACATTACATTCTAACATTGTAACATTACAATCTAAAAACAAAATAATGCTTTTTAAAGAAGTAGTTAAATTTACTAAACTTTAAAAAACAAAAAAACAAAACAAAGCTAATATCATAAAAATACAAATGTAGGTTTGAAATTCTCTAGCACATTTATGTTCACCAACAACAACAAATATTCAACAACAAATATTTTAGCTAAATACATTTATAATTTAGTGCTAATGTATATTTTAGTCAGAATAATTGCGCTCCTATTCTATTGCGCTCCGTCTGTTCGGCGCGCATGCACGCGGCGGCGCTCGTTCACGGAAGTTTAGCTTGCAGAAAGCTCGCCCAGTCATGACAGCAAACTGGAAATATTGACTTTCTAACATTTACAGATGGAGAATATGTCTGTGAAATGTAAGTTATGCACTGAGGAAATTATTGGATGTCACTTCAGCTTATGGCTAAATATTATTAGAGGTATATTTGTTTCCACCAATCGCTGCACAAGTGAAGTTTACGTGTATGATGACGAAAGCACGTTAGTGCGAGCCCTCCCGGAACCCATAGAGAATGCATTGCAGTGCCTGCAGTTCGAAAAAAAAAAGTCTTTGAATGTAAGTCTATGGGAACACTCTGGGCGATTTTCGGCCATAGTGAAATCGCCCAAAAAGAGGCGGTACTCCCCAGAACGTGATTTGGCGCTGATTGGACTATATCCAGAGGAAGAACAACAGTGAGTGACTGCTAGCGTAACTCTGTGGTTGAATGAGATTGTGATTGAAAAAGTCCCTTTCACACTTTGGTGGTGCTTCGCCCGATCGCCCTAATGAAGAAACCGCCGCTGACAGTAGGTGCATTTTATAATACCTTCAATGTCCTGTAGATGGCGATATCCCTTCTTTTGTAGCAGAAATAAAGTGCTGCAGAGAAAGTTAGGTGCCATGCAAAGGGCAAATTTGAAACTGTGTCTGAGTCCGAAATCGCCCCCTAAACCCTCAATTACTATTCCCTACGTTAGTCCCCTAATACAGTTCACTTGAAGGAGTGAATGAAAACGAGTACATGAATTCAGACAGCTGTTCAGGGCTGTACGCTTAGCTTTTTCACTAGGAGCACAAGTGCTCCTAGTGAAAAAATTTAGGAGCACAGAAAAAAATTTAGGAGCACTACTAAATTTCATAAATAACACAATTTTATTATTTTACACTCAAATCACGTACACAGTAACACATGTGCACTAATACATATAAACACAGGGCCATCATAAGGCCTACTGTAACCCTCAATTAAACACAGAGAACACCCCTGTCCCACATCTTTTTGTAGTCAAGTCGCCTGGCACGCTTGGCTGAGTTCATCCAGCGGTCCACTGCAGGACTTGGATCATAGTCCTTTAAATTTGTAAACCTTGCTAGCACTACCGGTGCTAGCTAGGCTAACTGTTGGCATCTCCTCCGGCTCGACGGAGTCAACATCGTCAGTCCCAGATTCCACTTCTCCCACATTTCTCTCACCGATGTCCGCTCTGTCAGCGGTTTCGCTTTGCTTTTTTAGGAAATACGAGTCAATTCTCTTCATTGTACACGGTCAGTTAATTTTCCTTCAACGTTCGAGTTGAGCGGGCTACGACTGTCACACCGATATCGCTCCGCTCAACTCCACCGCATCGTCGGACTCCGCAGTGGCGTGGAGAAACTAGTCCTCCTCTCGTACACACACGTACACACACACACACACACACACACACACACACACACACACACACACACACACACACACACACACACACACACACACACACACACACACACACACACACACACACACACAGAGAGAGATCAATCTGTCCTAATTTTAACTTCCGGGGGCGGTGAATCGCCCGTGCTGGCCGGGCGGCGCGGATGTTTTCATTCATAAACTCGCCGCAGGGCGACGTCACCGCATCTCATCACATGAGTTCTGTGTTTTGCAGGTGTGAAAAAGAAGTTGTAGGACAGTGCTTGTCCATTTTTTATACAGAGATGCGCGAGAATTGTGGGCTACTCTACTTTGATACACATAGTATGGATTTAGTTTAGGAGCAAAATGCGAATGAAAGGGTTGAAATCCGTAGTCGCACCGGTGCTCCCTTTTTATTTTTTCTACTCGCACAAACTATTTTTAGGCGCATATGCGAGTGAAATGCTCGCACTGTACAGCCCTGCTGTTGAGTGTATATGGGCTGTACACTCGTTGTTGCAGTGCAATGTGCGATAGAGTGAGTGCACTTGATAACGTCCACTATGGTTTCGGACACCACTACAAATGGCAGTCCCCTCAAATAATGCCGTATTTGAGGGTATAGGGGGCGATTTCGGATTCAGCCTGTGTTTTTGCACCCTTAAAGGGCACTTCGGGAAGGCATTTGTCGGGCCTTCCAAACGAAAGTGAACAACTGAATCCCTTCACGAAGGGCCTTTTCACAAGTCAGTTAGCGAAGGGAACATGCGATGGTCACTTCCAGGAAGTAGTTTAATCTCTCCTGGTCATGTGACACAAGGTGGTGAATCCTCACGATTCATTTTAAATTTAAATATGGGAGAGTTGCAGTTAACGTATAAACAGAATAATTCAAGTTTTGTTGTGATATATTACACACATTTTCTTCATGCATTTCATATTAAGTTTAAAAAAGTTTCATAGGTAAGAAATGTGTTTATTGCTTTGTTTAATGCTTAAGTTGAGAGCAGATCAGGAACACACACACACGCATATAAAGTAGGCCTATATATATTTTTTTTTTTTATTTGTATTATTTAGGGTATAATAATAAGATATTCCTGTTGTCACTGCCTAGCTTTGTAGTGGTAACATTCCATGTGAAGCTAATGAGTAAATTACGTGGTCTTTCATTGCTCCCTTCGCCAAGTGCTTTCCAAACAGCTTCATTATGACACACAAGTGCCCTGCTCCCTCCAAAGTCCCTACTTCAAGGGCTCTGTCCTTTGAAGTGAGTAGGGCATAGGGATGCTCACTTCTGATTGGAATTTGCCCAAAATGTAACGAGTAATTGCATTACTCATCACAAAATGTCTTGGAGTAAAGAGTTCATATCTTATTAAAAAATGAAGTCAATTAGAGAGTAGAAGTTGCTAATATCTTTGATACTCAGTAAAACTACACTGTTAGACTTTGCCGTAATTTTACAGTTACTTACCGCAAAAAAGCCCAGTAAAATACCACTTATATTATTTACGGTTAACTACTGTAATATGCACTGCATTATGGGTATTTTTTATGAAATCTACAGTAACTTACTGTATATGGAATTTACAGTACTTTACTGTTTACGCAAAAGCAGTAGTGCTACTGTAAATGAAGAAGACAGATTTTTTTTAATTTGTATATGCATATTGTATTTATGTTTTAGGCATATTAAAATATCATATGATAATGTTTTATAATTTTCCCCCCATCTTGTTCTGCAGATGAAAATCATGAATCTGCATTCTCATTTTTAAGCTATGCAAACACTGGATGTTTATATAGGCAACATATACAAAAATTCACAACTGGTTCCCATACAGGCAATATAAATGATATAAATGTATTTTTATTTTATTTTAAATTAATATAAACTTTATATATATATATATATATAAACTTTGCTTACACCTCACAAATTTAAATTGTTGCAAAGCCCGCGCAACAACCTGGCAGAATGTAAACTGAGGTTTGTGTGACGTCATGTGTCGAGTGCGCGCTCATAACGGACGTCCCTGCTGTGAGTGGATCGCTAGACGCCAGCTAGGTTTTTTTCTGAGGTAAGTACTTTTTACTGAACAAATTTATTTTATAAGTTACTTTTACAAAGTAAACCATTACCAATACCAATTAAATATAGCTAAATTTATGAAGAAAGTAACTTAAATAATAAAATCTAATATGCTTTTAATAACAGCTCACAGGACAGTCTAATTTTCCTCGAAACTGCCGCTTTAATATCCCATTAAATGCCATAGAATTGACTGACTGCCTATTCCAGTAGATGGACCCAATCTAATACAATACAAACAAAGGTTTTCTGTCCTTTTTACGACCAGTTATGGCATATTTTACTCGTCAGTTAAATGCGTTTTGAAGTAAGTTAGGCCTAGCGCGTTTTCTCAAAGGCACTCTCTCGCGCTCTCTCTGCCCCAGGCCCGGTTCAAACACAAGCAAGAGATTGCTACTTTGATACTGTTATAATATATTGGCGAAACAGATTTGCCAAACCAAACGCTCCAGTGCATATTTGTGCTTATTTGTTTTCGCGTGCAGGAGTTTTTATTCAGTGCCGAATTATGCAGGCTGGCGAAAACTCTAATTAACAAAGTGTAGACACGATGTAAGAGATGTTACAGCTACGTATAAATGCTGGATTGAATTCACTCTGCACAGGACCGAAATATGACATGTTAAAATAGTAATGCATTTAAAACAATGTAAAGGCAGACTAATTGAAAAATATTCATTGCAAAATATTTTGTTTAAATTCTATGCCAATTATTGGTAAAACTGTCATCTGATTGATCAATCTAGCAGTAATCCTAGATCTGTCATTTATCATGTTCATAACATATAGTCATTTACCAATAATCATTGCTGAAAATAATGTTTCTTCTATTTCTCTCTTTTCCCTGTGTCAACAGGAGCTAACTACAGCCGAAGGCTCTTTTAAGAGCCTCAGCACTGAGCATCTTTGGCTTTGTAAGTATGTTTTGACTAACTATCAGATGCATTATGTGATTAACATATTGTAACATAACTTGCAGTACTTGCAGCATAACTTTTTTTAGGAGCACTTGTGTGAATCAAGAAACATTTCTGATTATTTTCAGTTGTACACCTTTTTTTTTCAGGATTCTTTGAATAAAAAGTTCAAAAGAACAGCATTTATCTGAAAGATAAAGCACTACTGTTCAGTCAGTATTTTTTTATTTGTATTTTTTTGGTTGTTGAATGAAATTAATACTTGAATTCGACAAGGATGCATTAAATTGACTTAAAGTGACAGTAAGAACATTTGTAATGTTACAAAAGCTTTCTATTTCAGATTTAAGTTTGAAGGGCCATAAAGTTACTCAGTGTACCTTTAACGTAATTGTACATTCAGGCAATTAATAGAGTTCCCTAACAAGGGATGTGCAATAAAGCTATACTATTTAAACTAACTCGACTGGTAATAACTGCTGTTGCACAAGTTGATTCCTCATCTGTCCATGAACAAATTTAGATTAAATAAACTCCAAAACTCCAAACTCAACCATTTCTCACACATTTTCTCTGGTTTTTTTTTGTTTGTTTGTTGTTTTTTCAGATCAGCCATCAGTGGTTTACCGGTATGGAGGCCAGTCAAGACCAACTGGGATGCTTTTTTTGCGTATTGTCATGATCCCTGCTTTGATTTGTTATGAATTCAGTTCTCTTTTTGCATCCTCCTTTTGATTCTAAACTGAACTCAAATGGCACTGCGAATTGGGTAAGAGACAAACATAAATTACTTAATTGGGGAAATTGAGAGATGAAACCATGCTGATGACCTCTGTCTGTGGTGAAGTAGTGGGTTTGACGTGTAATTAAACTCGAGGTTCTGTGGGGTGCGGACTGGATCGATTCCATTCCTAGAGCTTCCGGACAAATCTTTTGGGGTGCGGACTAGGGATGTCAATTTTCACAAATTCCCATGATCGATCGTCGTTTAAATTAATGATCAATTAATCGATTAATCGTTAGCCTTAATACTGCGATATGCGTCTACTGCAGTGTAGGGCTGAAACGATTAGTCGACGTTGTCGACAACGTCGACAATAAAAAATTGTCGACAAAATATCTTGTTGTCGAGTAGTCGTTTGAGCTCACGTGACCTAATGTAAGGGCCTGCAATATCGTGATTTGACCGCTACGGCGCAGTAGCGCTAGAGAGTAATGTTACAAATGCTATTGCGGTAGAAGAAAACACAGCGCAAATTATGATCTGACGGAGTGCAAACGAATCCGAACTAGCAAGGTGTGTAAAGTTTCACAAAACTTCAAACCAAGAATGCTGTCGTGTGCAATACATGCTAGGCGGAACTTGCTTTTCACGGGAGCACAACATGCATGTTAAAGCACTTAAAGAGGAAACAAGACGAGCCGGTGAGAGGTGAATGTTCTCCAGCTGGAGCTAAATAACTAGCAGTAAATCTCTTTATTAGACAATGCAATACTACTAATAATAGCAACAATATTAACAATAATAATATAATTACAGTAATATGATGATTTATTTTTGCATAGAATAAAGCTTGATCGAGCTTAGGAGTCAGGGCTGTTTTTATTATTGTAACACTATTAACGTTAGGTATTACAGTCGTATCACTTACCTTTATTTTGTTCCATATTCATGAAGACTTACAAAAGGAGATGTTATGAAGAATATCATGTCAGTTACTTTTTCATACTGTAAATTAAAAGGTGAATGAGAGTGTCTCTGTCAGCTCAATTGTCAATTATTATTTTTTTATTCTTATAATAACTGTTTGCAGATTAAGTTTTTCTGTAGTGCAGCTGATTAATTTTTGTTTATTTTTTTCTATTGAAAGAGAACAGAATATTTAACCAATGCTTAGAGAGCATTTGTGTGTGATTTGAGTTGGACAGAAATCTGGGAACTTAAAGAGAATGACCTGTTTGGCTCAAAGTTCATTAAAACAACCATTTCAAAAGCTGAAGTGATTTTCTTTTTTTCTTTTTTTATTATAGTTAGAATATGTATAACTCAGTATTTTAACTAATTGAAAAAGCTGAATAATCGTTCCAAACATACTGATCAGTCTGCAAAATAATCGATGATTAGTCGATTAATCGTTCTAATAATCGTTAGATTAATCGACTATCAAAATAATCGTTTGTTGCAGCCCTACTGCAGTGGCTATGGCAGCATGACAGGGTCTGCAAATGCTGCTCAAAACGCTATGTTCCTCACCAAATCAATTAGAATGGTTTTAAATATAAATAAATGGCTAGTAGGATTGTAAAATGTTTCGATGTGATTGATAATTAAATTAATTATTTAATAATCAAATATAACTACTAATACAACGTGTCACCAACGCCGCCTCATATGCGCTTAGAATGTGTGACTGTTGTGGACGCGCTCTTCCTGGAACAACTGCACGCGCTGAATGAATCTGCTACCGTTAACTGGAGCCCTTTGCTAGCACGTTATTTATCTAAAAGAAACGCATCCTATATGAGATTAATCAGATATATTCAAAATAAACATCATATTACAAATTATATCTGCACAAAATGACGCAAATTCATGCACAAGTGAACTTGAACTAAGTTACGTGCCATTCATTCAGAACTACTCATGTTGTGGACGCGGTCTTCCTGGAGCAACGCGACACGGCAACTAAACCCAAATAATTCACAATGTTTTATTACAATATTGTTCTCTGTGTATAATGTTATGTAATATTACAGTCCCAATAGTCATTATTAGTCGTGCACTGCCGTTTGAGCTGCGCGCGCTGAAGCTGACGCTTTACTACAGAGTTAATTCTTAACCAAATGCATCCAAAATGAGATAAATCAGATATAGATAGGCCTACAGAAAATAAACAGTATTACAACTTACATTTGCACAAAACAAAAGGCTGCGAATGCACACGCAAACTTATAGTCATGATGGTGTAAAATGGTCCCAAACATAACTCCAGCGCGCTCGCTTTGATGTTTCGCGGTTGAGCAGCGCGCGCGCGCATGAAGACCTGCTTAATCGATGATCGATAAGTTGTATCGATTAAATGTATTATCGACAATTAATCGATCGTCGATTAATCGTTGACATCCCTAGTGCGGACTGATGGGGCAGTGAACCCGAGGTTACCCCGTGAGTCAGTCCTAGAGCTTCTCATGTACGATTTTAGGGAAAAATCTGTTTTTTTTGGATACGTTGTTTTCTTATAGGCATGCCGCAAGAACACCACAGACACAGTGTAATCACCATGGGAAAATCTCAGAGTAAAACTGGGAGTTGTGAAAAATATGATACACCGGTGTATTGCCAGATGAGAAGTTTATCTATGTATTATCTTTTTACTCTTTTAATTCATTTTATAACTGTACTGTACATTTTTTTATTGTTTTTATAACTGTTTTAAAGTGCCCCTGTTATCCTATTTACTACAACACTTACCTACAACAGGTTTACGTGCATCAAAGTAAAAAAAAACTGTTTTCTCATAATATACATTTGCACATCACCACATTTTTCAAAGATTCTTAAACGGCTCGTCAGATGAATCAATCTCTCTAAATCCCTCCTTTCCACATGCTACTGGCCAGACAGCTCAGTCTGTTGTGATTGGTTTACTGCGTACAGTGGCGTGTCTTAAACAAAAACACCCATTGCCAGAGGTGTCAAAAGTATTCACATTCATTACTCAAGTAGAAGTATAGATACTAGGGTTTAAAAAGACTTCTGTAGAAGTTGAAGTATCAACTCAAGCTTTTTACTCAAGTAAAAGTATAAAAGTACTGGTTTCAAAACTACTTAAAGTATAAAAGTAAAAGTAATGTAAGGAAAAAAAATGCCATTAAGGACAAAAGCTAAGGCCGCGCCACAGGGGCCTATATAGTGCACTAGCCCAGCTCCTCAAAAAAACACATTTTTCTAAAGGCCATATTTGACTATAATTATATTAAAATGTTGATGTTGAAAAATTTGGGATGATGCACTAGGCTACCTGTTTCAGCCGTATATATGCCCATAGAAAATTAATTTTCTAAATAAATAAGCTAAATAGGCGGAGGAATCAGGAAATTAATAGGGTAATGTATTAAGGTTTTTAGTCTATATTGACCTTAACAATACATAAATTAATTAATTCTGTAATGTTACAAATAACTAATAAAGACATGGTGGCAGTTTAACAGAGACTTAACTTTACTCCGCTCATAGTGCAATGCAATAGTGCAATACTGTCTTGTTCCTTGCTTTTTGAAGAAGCCAAACACATGTCTGCATCTTTCATTAAAGTGATATAGTTCACCCAAAACTGAAAATCATTTACTCACCCTCAAACTGTTTCAATCCTGTATGAATTTATTTCTTCTGCTGAACACAAAAGAAGATATTTTGAAGAATGTCGATAACCAGACAGTGGATGGACCCCATTGACTTCCATAGTAGGAAAAAAAAAAATACTATGGAAGTCAATAGCTACCATCAACTGTCTGGTTATCGACATTCTTCAAAATATCTTCTTTTGTGTTCAGCAGAAGAAAGAAACTGGTTTGAAACAACTCGAGAGTGAGTAAATGATGACAGAATTTTCATTTTTAACTAAGTGAACTAATCATTTAACAGAAATTAACTGTTGGCATATGTTTCACATCAATACTGTCTAGTTTGTCCTGTTGGACACGCAGTGTTGGGGGTAACGAGTTACAAAGTAACGGATTACAGTAACGATATTACTTTTTTGGGTAACGAAATAAAGTAACGCATTACATTAAAAATATCGGTAACTACACTACTTTACTAAACTATAGGAACGTGCTTTCCTGCGTTACTCAAGCCGTGCTTGCCTGCGAGTAAAGCTCTGATCTGTTTAAGTGGTACGTGCATGCCTGTGTGTGTGTGTGTGTGTGTGTGTGTGTGTGTGTGCTTGCACCCAGGGCCGGCGCTAGCCATTTGGGTGCCCTAAGCACAAATGCTTGGTGGTGCCCCCCCCCCCCACCCACCCACCAAGGGAATAACAACCATTCAGAATTTCTTAGTTAGGTTCTCTTTACTTCCAAAATAACTGCTGCAAATAAATAATTTTACATTAACAATGGCACCAAACATGAAAAGAAATAAATAATATAAAGGTTAAAATTATAAATACCAAATACCACCACAATTACTAAAAACACAGATTTGGAACTGAACAATGTAAACACAGAAAGTTAAAAGTGCAAAGGTCAGGCACAATATAATAATTCTGTACATAATTTGACAACTCTGTGAATATGAAAATATACAAACACTGAGATTGTGGGGGGTTTTTTTCTTCTAATTGCAGTTTCAAAGTAAAAAAAAAAAAAAAAAAAAAAGATTTTAGCCATGCAGGGCTAAAGCCCCGGATCTTTTGCACTACTATAGCGACGCCTAGGCGTAATTTGCGGGTAGGACATGTCCCCACCACTTTTGAAACATCTCGCGGCACGAATGTACCAATACAAACAAACAAAACATCTCCAGTTAACCAGCATTCATTTCATTCGTTTTTTAAATAAGAGTCGATCTAGCGCTGAAATGTGTGTTTTTTTTTTTAATCAACTGATCAAAGTGCTCGTTGCCGAGCGATCAGTGGCGCGGATACTATGTTTGTTTCTGGCTCGCGCACAGCCTTCACTCAGACGCGCGTTTCAATCCGTTGTGGAGAGACTCTCTATTCGCTCCGGTACAATTAGAAAACAAAAAGCACAAAAAGTGTCCCTGCCTGATATACAACCACTAAAAAACATAATCGGTTTTGATAAAAAAAAAAAATAAAAAAAAACTGTATGAGTGCGGATTAGAACTCAGAACCTCTGACACGCTTGGCAAAAATTCTACCACTGGACCACTAAAATACACACATAATTTTCGTCGGATCAACATATAATAGGCCTCATTGAACGACCACTTAAACCCAATATTAACATGCTTTAGACATATTTTATTTGCTATTTATACTAGTACCCTATTGTGATGATTTTTTGATGTGCGTGTGCGGAGCGCCGGCCCTGCTTGCACCGTTGTAATAGAGATCGATTTGAGTGACGTAGCTGCTGGTGCGAAGGGGAGCGGGAAATGGAGACGGAGACGGAGACTGGGGGGTTTCGGCCAGTGGCGATATTCACATTACTTTCAGTTTATTGCTCGAAAGGACAAAAATATTCGCGTGAAATGCACTCTATGCCCAGGCAGCAAGTACTGGCCATCGGGACTACCGGAAGATTCCCAGTGGGCTGACGTGCCTTTTGGGCCGACATCTCATACTTTTTTTCTTTTTCAGTTTTTTTGTTGCAAGGAATGTGCAGAGAAATAGCGTGAAAAATAGACACAGGCCTTTCAAGCAGACGCTGTAAAATGTGTCAAAATGTTTTCTGCAGCAGCAGGACCTTCATCAGCTCCCGTGGCTGATGATGAAGATAGTGAGGAGGATAAGGACAGAGATGAGAAAGTGTAGAGCCTGCGGTAAGCACAACTAACAGTTACTTTCAAAACACTTATAGGCTTTGTCATGAGTGTAGGAACCCATTACCAAGTAACGCATTATTTCCACATCTGCATAGTTGACGATTACCGTCATTTACTATAAATTTAATGAGACGCGTTTGTAAACCATGTTTTCCGCCAAAATAAAAGCTCGATGCAGTTTCCGTCAAAATATAAGATCATGTGATTATATCTCTTTCAAGTATAGAAATTAGTACAAAACTAATTGTGAAAGTTTCCTTTATTTTTCAGTGCATTTGTTTTACAATATATGTCTATTAGTGTGCTATTATTATTATGGCCAAAATGCCAGGGCCGATTTTTTTTGTCCCAGTCCAGCCCTGATTATGTGTCTACCACCACGGACATTTGTCCTTTATCCAGTTGTTTGTGGATTTTACAGTGAGACATATTTCTTTGTGCAGACATGGATATTGTTCTTTCTATGGTTTTACATGCCATTTTGTATAGGCTACATTTATAAACACTAGTATGCGGACAGGCTAAGTGATGATAGGACTATGATGTTTGTCCGTATCTACAGGGTAAATTAAGAAATGGGAAAGTAAAGTAATAAGTAGTGAAGTTACTTTTCAAATGCAGTAACTAGTAAAGTAATCTCATTACAATTTACAGAAGTAACTAGTAACTAATTACTTTTTTTGAGTAACTACCCCAACACTGTGGACACGATACTGTCAAGTGTCACTTGTGACCATTGCTCTGAGCCATGTTTTCAGTGTCCTAAGAGCACTGAAACTTCTTTCAGTCTAACTGATGAGACTGGGAAGATTTGATCAACAGGCCTCTCATTTCAACAAGACAAGCCTTCAACAGACCAAGCAATGTTATTTTTTCATGTTTTATGGGGACTTTCCATAGACATAATGATTTTTATACTGTACAAACAAACTGTATTCTACCCCCCATAGACTAACCTTCAGGGTTCGTACGGTCATGAAAAACCTGGAAAAGTCATGGAATTTTAAAATGGCAATTTCCAGGCCTGGAAAAGTTTTGGAAAATGAATAAACTCAGAAAGTTTTGGAAAAGTCATGGAAATTTGTTTTTCAAAATATCCGTGTACTTGAATTTGTTTAATTAATAATATTGGTGAAACAAATTGCAATACTTTTTTCGTTAGAGTGATCAGTCGAATCACGTGACTCACTTGCGGCGGATTTTGATTGTAGGCCTCCAGAAAACTAGATGGGCCAAAAGAAATGGGTTCCCCTTCATGTCCGTTTCAGCGCTTTTCTGCGGCACTGAGGACAGCGACTAGTAGCCATACCTGTGTGGCTCTTGTGTCGCTGTCCTCAGCTCAGTGCTTCAAATGAAAATAAGCTGCTTTGCGTTTTCATATTAGCTATAGGCTAGCTACCGTCTGTATGCGCCTTTCCATTACAGATTTGAGCAAAACTTTTTTTTTCTTCTAAATATCGATAAATAACTATTGCAAAATGACGGCGTTTCCATTAACCGATGTTAAGCAACTAAAACTTATTTTTTTCCTCTCGCGATCAGTCATTCCAAAAATCATGGCAACGGAGGACGTTAGTAGGTTTATATCTCAGCCACCGCCCTACAAATTATTATTATTAATGGAAGGAGACATGTCTTATCCAAGCATTAATGTCAGGGAAAGACCCTTATGCGAACGGCACATATATAGGCTAAGTTTCTTCATGTTTCTCCCTTGATTGTGATGACTTTTTGCCTCTTTGTTAAACATTTAAAATATATACAAATTAATATGGATGATTTTTTCTTTTAAAAAAATTATTTTGTCTTTTATTTTCCGTGTTGGCATTTATGAGGAAAAAACAATGTTACGTGACCGTTCTCCATTACGGTAATGAGTGCTCTGAATGCGGCACTAAAAGACTTTAAAACTTACACAGAGACCTCAAACAGAAAGCACAAAGCCTTTTTCAAAAAAATTCGTTTTGTATTAATTGTATCTTGATTTTAAAATGTGTTTCATTAACCAATTGCTTCATAAATAAAAAGTAAATAGCAGAAAATAGATAATCACGACACAGTGGCGCCGGAGTGAACTGGAGCTTAAGCTATCATCCATGAACCGAAACTCAGCGTAAAAGGTAGCCTACTCGCCTCACAGACCTAAACAAAACTGAAATAGGCCTATATCTATTATCTACAGAAATCTATACTTTTAAACAGAACCATTCAAAACAAAATAAAACGATGTAGCCTAATCCGTATGAAATGTGCATTTCTCTCCGGCGTGTTCACTACTAAGAAGATCGCGAGTCAGTCAACTTCGTCTTTGCAGTCGACACAGAAAACACTTGTTTATTAATAAACAATTAAAATTGAGAGAGAGAGAGAATATAAGATTAGTTTGACTAATTTTGAGGACTTCTAATGATCTGTTAACAATCTCGTTTTTTTTTATTTTATTTTTTTTATGGCGTTTATCGCATTTTGGAAAAGAGCTCTTCAAGCACATTTAGATTTTTCATCCGCTACTAACGTTAGTTAATTAACATGTATACACAGATGTTTTATGGAAAACTATGTCATGAATATTTACCTTTAAGTCATGGAAAAGTCTTGGAAAAGTCATGGAAATTTAATGGTAAAAATGTGTACGAACCCTGGTAATTACTCACCCTCATGTTGTTCCAACCCCGTAAGACCTTTGTTCATCTTCGGAACACAAATTAAGATCTTTTTGATTAAATCTGAGAGCTGGCTCACTCCTCCATAGGCTTCTAAGACATTATAACTTGCTGGCCCAGAAAATGTATTAAAGACATCGTTAATATAGTCCAAGTGACTACAGTGGCTCAATCTTAAGTTTATAAAGCGACGAGAATACTTTTTGTGCGCAAAAAAACAAAAAATAACGACTTTATTCCACTATTCATTTCCTTCTCTATGGGCCTCGAGTTAGTTCACGTAGTATAACTGCGCAGCGCTTCTGTATTGTACGTCACCCGCATCACACACATGACCAGCGTCAGCCAATAGTGAGCCTACGTGTGACGTACAACACAGTTATACTACGTGAACTAACTCGAGGCCCAGAGAGAAGGAAATGAATAGTGGAATAAAGTTGTTATTTTTGTTAGTTTTTTTTGCGTTTGTCCACATTCCTCTCCTGCGACGACACAACGTTTCGACAGGCCATCCGTCCCATCCGTCACATATCCGATTTATAAAACCGATCTCGAAATATCTGAATGCATGTGTTTTTTTTCCTGTTTACACTGTCATAGAACACATCCGATCTGTGTCACATATGAGCAAAAAATCTGAATTGGGTTACATTTCACTTGTAAACGAGGCCTTAGAGCTGTTACACACTACATGAAAGGTCATTTTCAAAAATCCATAATAGGGGCACTTTTTAATTCCTTGCTGTGTAAAGCACTTTTAATTGCCAAAGTGTATGACGTGCTATATAAATAAAACTGCCTTGCCTAATGTTGCATCACAATAAATAAATAAAATGGATGTAATTGATTGTGAGAGTGAATAAAGAATATGCTGATGTACATGGACTCAAGTCGCTTTTTTGGAATTTATTAAATTCAATAGCATTCATGTAAAATATAAATAATAAAATTGTGTAAAATGGGCTGTAATACTGTAAAATGAAATTGCAGTATGGACATCATACTGTAAAATTAAATTGCGGTAAGGGCATCTTACTGTAAAATTTAATTGCGGTAAGGGCATCATACTGTAAAATTAAATTGCGGTAAGGGCATCTTACTGTAAAATTAAATTGCGGTAAGGGCATCTTACCGTAAAACACATTTACAGGTAAGCTACTGTAAAGGGGAACTTACAGTAACTTACTGGCAATAGTGCTGCCAGTAAGTTACCGCAAAAATACGATAAAATGTCTAACAGTGTACAAAGTAACAAAACATACTTAAGTAGAGTAACTAATTACATTTACTGAAATACTTTACACCACACCACCATTAATCATAATGCACTCCCTTCCAAATATGTTTGATGTGTGCTGCATTCAAAAGTAGCATTTCTTTTTTTGAAAGAGTAGTTTTAAAAATGGTTGCTGATAGTTTGGTGTGCCAGTGGGAGGCCGCCTCAGATGCTCAGGTTGATTTTTTAAGTGTGGAATATGGCAGACAGTCTGTCTGTTGATGTAAGAGAATCTCTGCACCCCTGCTGCATCACAGAGGCTTTCTGATTCTTATTTGAAGTTTCCTGGTTTCCTGTGCCATGCTTGTACCACACTGAGACATTGAGGAAAAAAACTGTGTGGAGTGCAGAGCAAAGCAAGAGTTATCTCACAATCTTCAACATCTTGCCTGTACTGTATGACTTTGTTTTTAGTCAGTCCTTATTGTCATTTCAGTTTTCCTGCAAGGGTCCAATATAGCTTACATTTACCACTTACATGAGTGTCAGATTCCATTTTTGGTTGCTGAGGTTAAAGAAACAGTTCACCCCAAAAATGAAAATTGTATAATTATTTACCCTCATGTTTTTTCAAACCCATATGCTGTTGTTTTTCCCATGTTTTCACATCTTTTAAGCTCTAAAAAATGCACCATAAAAGTACTTTGTAAGGCTATATTGCTTTATTTCAAGTCTTATGAAGCCATACGAAAGCTTCGTGTGAGGAGTTAACACGAGAACCACTGCAACAAATAAATAAAATGGCATGCTTACTTAATATTAATCAAATGCAGCTCTATTACAAAAAAGAAAATCTCAAAGCCAGATTTATTTTGTAGTGCTCCAGTTAATGCCTTCCATGGTTTAACCCAAAAGGGGAAGTGTTGTAAGTAACAAACATTTGTTTTATGTGACATTTTCAGTGTGTTTGATTTCTTGAAATTAAAACCACAAGTTGCAAGAGTTTCTCCCTGTATGCAAACTTTCCATGCACTCAATGTAGCTTTTTAAATCGAGTCAAAAATATTTGGACTCTGGAACTATTTCCATTCTGTCAACATGAGCTACTCCACAGAAACTTGAACTGTGGTCGACAGGAGTAGAGCTCCACATAACCAACCAGTGAACCAGGCGGAAAGGACAAACAAGTCATCTAACCATTAACATGCCTCTAGGAGGTGTTTAAGATATTTTGACTCCCCATAGGGCGGACAAAAGTCCACTAATCTGACAGTTTCTGAAGGCCTTGACCATAGGTCAACCACAGTGTTTTATGATAATACGGCTTTCTCGTGCAAGAACATGAGGGTTTCTACTCATTAAGAAAACATTTTGACAAGGGCACATAATTGGGTTTATCTCGGGCTTGAAAATTTGTTGTATGTTATGTTGTTCAATGAATGGCAATTAAAATGTAAAGATAGACTTGTGATTTTTCATTAACACATTGGCATGTATGACTTTGACAAGGGGTAAATAAGTGCAAAGGTTTAGCAGAGAGAAAAGGTGATATCTACATGGTGTCTCCAGTTAAATCTCACACTACTTTTCCACAAATAAAGAATCTTTCCATGCAGTGTCACTGAAATGACTTGCACTTTAAATAAAAAATAAAGTGACAAGTCCTGGGTTTATGACCGGGTTGTATCCGCTCCCCTGAGACTAACGGGAGGGTCAAACAGAGGAGAAAATGAATTACACTTTCTTGGAGACCCTTTGACTGATCTGAACCAAGCCATTGCAAGAAAGCTAGAGCAGAAGAATCTCCTCTTATAGTGGGTTCATGAAAATTGATATGTTTGAAAAATGAAGTAATGAATATAATAAAAGGGGAAAATGTTTTGTTTTTTTACCTCAATACCTGATTTTGCTTTATCTTCAAAGATAAATAGAAAGGTCTTTCTTAGACTTTACATAGGGCCCTTTCACACCTGAAAGTCCGCACCAAGGTCCGAACCAGAGTTCATGTTTTGATACATTGTATACATTTGGTTAGTTTTGGTTTGGTTTCACATTGCAATTATGCGAGCGCACTAAAGAACTTTTCATGACGTACTTGAGTCCTGTCGTCATCATCTATATGGGCTGCATCTTAACATTGATTGGTTTGTAAACGGACGTGCGTCTGACGTCAGCGTGTTGTCAACTCGGCAGGTAACTTTGACAAGAATGAATGAACAGACGCATATCGTTGCCACTATACTGTTATTATTACGGCATTACGACCTGCAGCACCAACTATACTCGAGGCTAGTTTAAATTCGCCAAATGAACGTCCTCATTGTGCAAACATTTTATCATCGCCGGCAGGACAAATGTGTGTGTGTGTGTGTGTGTGTGTGTGTGTGTGCGCGCGAATCAGCTGGAAGAAACGCAGGACTAACAGATCTAGATCTGCACATAAATATTCTTCTTCAGTTGTTTAGACTACGCGGGAACCACCGGAACTTCCTGTAAATGGTCCGAAAGTCCGAATCACACAGAAAATGCTTTCACACTAGAAACGAACCAAACCTTTGCTCAGTTTGATCCGGACCGAGACTACCTCTTTTCGTCGGACCAAATTTCGTCTGTTTGGTCCGGACCGTGGTCCGGGGGAGGTTTCACATCTGTAATTTTGATCCGGACCAAACTGAAAAGTCCGAAAGTCCGGACCAAACAAGGTAGGTGTGAAAGGGCCCTTAGAAAGATTAGCAAAGGTCCAGCTCACAATTTATTTGAGCAAATAATAGCACATTATTGTTGCCAAGGATCACACACTGTGAATCTTTTTTCTAGGGGCAAGAAATGGAAACTGAAACCTGGGTCATGTATAATTTGTTAAAGACTTGCATCCTGCAGTTCAAGACATACACCGTAAGCCAAAACATTATGACCACCTGCCTGATATGCTGTTGGTCCTCCAAAATAGCGCCAACCTGCTGAGGCTTGGACTCTACAAGACCCCTGAAGGTGTCCTGTGGTATCTGGCACCAAGACATTAGCAGCAGATGTAGGTTGCGACGGTGGATGCCGGTGTGGATCGAACATGTTGGTCCAGCACATGCTCAATTAGATTGAGATCTGGGGAATTTGGAGGCCGGGACAACACCTTGAACTCTTCATCATGTTCCTCAAACCATTCCTGAACAATGTTTGCAGTGTGGCAGGGTGCATTATCCTGCTGAAAGATTCCACTTCCACAAGGGAACGCCATTGTCCTGAAGGGGTGTACCTGGTCTGCAACAATGTTAAGGTGGCACGTGCCAAATTTACGTCCACATTAATGGCCAGACCCAGGGTTTCCCAGCAGAATATTGCCTAGAGCATCACCTTCCACCAGCTTGTCGTCGTCCAACAGTGCATCCTGGTGCCGTCACAACCCCAGGTAAATTGGGCACATGCACGCCCGTGATGTAAAAGAAAACGGGACTCATCAGACATTCTTCCACTGCTCCAAGGTCCAGTTCAGATGCACACATTCCCATTGTATAGATGATTTTGATGGTGGACAGCGTTCATCATAGGCACTCTGATTTGTCTGTAGCTATGCAGCCCCATTCGTGTTGACACATTCCTCCCATAACCACCATTCAAATTTTGTGTGACTCGTGTCACAGTAGACCTTCTGTTGGCTCAGACCAAACGGGATAGCCTTCGTTGTCCTTGTGCATCGATGAGCCTTGGACACCCAACACCCTGTTGCCTCTTTTGTTCCTCCTCTGACCACTATTGGTAAATTCTCAGCACTGCTGACCAGGGGCAACCCACAAGCCTTTCAGAGATTTCAGAGATTTGGCATTTCAGAGATACCCCGTCCCCTTGCCATAACAATTTGGCTCTTTTCAAAGTCGCTCAGATCTTTATTCCTGCCCATTTCTCCTGCATCCAACATGTTTATTACGAGAACTGATTGCTTGATAACCTTATCTAATGAACCCAGACTTTAATATGTGGCCTTGTTAGGAGATGATCAATGCTATTCAATTCATCTGTGAGTGTCTGGTTATAATGTTCTGGCTCATAAGTGTACATTGCAACTAAAGCAGTGAATCAGATTCAGGGGTGTAAAATATTTCTTAATTTGTGCTTGACTGAAGTTGACACTGAATAGTTAGAACTCTACATTTTCAAGGCGAAAGTAAAATGTTTTTTAGACCTTCAAAGAATTTCAAAGTACTCTTTTGCCCATCTTGTCGAAGAGACATCTCTTTAGTCATCACAACAGTCTTCGACCTAAAGCAATGAGCTTTAATTAAAGTCATTGCATGTGGATGAACTTGACTCAAGTGTAAGCATAAATACAAACAATAAAATATGAATTTTATATTTCATAAATAATACAGTATATATATATATATATATATATATACTTTTTTTTTTTTTTTTTTTTTTACTTTCAAAATTTTGGCAATATATACTTTGACATATTAATTATTGAGTAAGTATTTGACAAAGCCATATACTCACCCATGTATCCATCAATTCCACTGATTTTTTATTTTTTATTTTTTTTACGTCATGATAGTTTAGTTTCTGTGTATTTTACTTCCTCTGTGGTCTTCTGCTTGTTTATTTGTGCAGTTTTTTTTGTTTGAATTGATATTGATTCTCATCCAATAGCATGGCTCCATTGGGATTAGTTCAGTCAATAGCACTAATTACATCCAGCGTTCCAATGCCTATTCCTCTACAAATTTGACACTGTCAATAAAAATAGATTTGACTTATGCTGTTGCATTGGCAGAGTTACAAATGGAAATTACAATAAATATTAATGTGCATTTGACTCACTCTTTATACATAACTAAGGCATGTACGTCAAGAAGGTGATGGGAATGACCTTGGGTTATTAATGACCTTCATTTATGGATGAATGAGTGCTGTGAAGTTTTTCTTTCTCTCTTTGTTTTTAGATTGGTCGAACAGTAGAGTCTGGGAACAGAGCCACGGGAACGTATTTTGAGCGGGGGGGGGGGGGGGTTACAGGATTGAAGTTATGAGTGTGCATTGTAGGCTTAACGGGAACCAGTCTTACAATGCCATATACCAATTACATTACATGCACACCACCCCACATTTGTTTTGTATTTTTATAGAAATAAAATCAATTTAGTTCAGTTGGACAACGGACGAATACAGTTATAAAGAGAGGCGCGTCAGAGCAGAGCCACAGAAGTCACATGACGAGAATGAGGCACGGTGACTGAGCGCAAGAGAACTTTTGTTAATAATACAATTTGCATTTCTTTGTTTAAAATAAGTTTGTCTTTGTTTTATTGTTGTAGTGTTTTTGTCAGGACCACTACCGTCAAATACGATTGACAATTAGCATACAGTTTGGATTGGCGGTATGGTTCTGTTCTGGGTGAGAACTTAGCATGGATAAGAGCAGGGAGAGCAGCAATAAACCCCCCTTGGGGTGAACTGGAGCTAGGGATGGAGGAGGGTAATTAGCTCCCGAGAAACGCGATAGCTGCTGATAATACTACAGGAGCTTACATATGTATACGGTGATAGGCGTCATAGATGTGGATCAGCTGAGAGTCAGCTGATGCGAGATTGATTAACGTGACCTGAACTGACGCTACGCTTGATTTTCATTAAAAAATTTAAATGAACTACAAACATAAAGTTAAGGGAAAATCCAAAGACCTATCATTTATTTGTTTGACAATGCGGGTATAGGCCTGCCATATCATCCGTCTTGTTCGTTTTAATAAAAGTTCTATGTTTAATATGCGATTTTGTCATTGTGCTATTTTATTATTGTTGTGTTTTTCTTTTTTTCTTTTTATTAAGAGTAATTTTATTGAATCAACATTAAGCATTAGTTTTGTTCCAAGAAAAGGAAAGATCTAATGTTAAAGATCAAAATAAGTGCTACAGATCTAAATTTTATAGTAAAATATATGCGGTGTAAGTAATATACATGCTAGTAGGCTATATAACCTAGATGCTTAAATAAAAGGTTAAATAACTAGAATGCAAGATTATTTGCTGCTGAGGGACAAATAAACGCTCTCTCTCTCTCTCTGCTCTCTCTTTGCAATCCCAGCTAACACACGATGTATCGTAGAAGTGGTCATTAATTCTTAATTTTGGCTACACACGCTACAGGTTTACTGTTGTCCACATAATAATGTTAAAGGCCTCCTAAGGTCAGCTCCACGCCAGGGGGTGCTGAAGCACCCTCAGCATCCCAAATTCCCACGGTACTGTCTGGGGGTCTCTTGGGTCAGCCAAAACAGCCTCCCACCTTGGTTTGGCCAAATTAATGAACTTTCCCCATTGTATTCGGCTGCAACACGGTGAAACCGTTGGAAGCTTCCTTTGTGTAACAACAGGAGGGAATTATCCGAGCACAAATATTTCTCTTTCATGAGAATGTTGGTGAAAGTTTACACAGGAGTTCAGTAAACGGACATGACAGAAGCTCAGGTTAGCCAAATTCCTCCATCAGCACAGCCAGCCAACAACACTGTGTTTCTGAATATCAGAGAGAGCAGGGGAACCTCCTACTATTGAAATATATGGGAGCACTTAGGGATGAATAAACATTAAGATAAGATTTTTCCAACCCCACCACAGACCTCACAGTAAGATGATTAAACCATTGTGACTTTTCTCCTCATTGTAACATAACATGTTCAATGTTTTCCAGAAGATTCATTCCAATAATATTTGAAGTCTTGCCAGTTTTCAGATTTGCACATGCTGTTGCCATTTATACAACAGAAAACATGCAGTAAGTGCCATGATGGTTTCTTTCTAATCTTCAATATTTTTAGCAAACGTACAGCCAAAATCCCCAAAGCATGTGGTTATTTCTGAAATTGATATCGGCTTCATAATGGAGTTCAATATAATTCATAAAAGATCCAGTATCTGTTTTAAAACCTCCTTTGAGCAACATAAAGGGTTCATAATTACAAAACAACAGCAGTTGCTCACTGGACGAAAGCGAAAATGAAGGAAATTGGTTTCCAGCATGGTGTACACAACATACGGGCCTGCCTTGCTGAAATATGACGGCCATTACAGATTCATAAAACACTGGCTGTAGCGCTCATCAGCTGTGCCCTGTGAACATCTCAGAAGAGCGCTTCAACCGCCCACCAGCCTGGGACGAGCAGCAGGGCGTAGAGAGAGGAGCCATGTGTTGAACTCAACGTACTATTTGTTTCCCTTCTGAACCTGTGAAGCAAGGCCTTTTGTTTTGTATTAACTGTTGTCCCGTCCAATTTTTTTCAATTTTCAAAATGCAGATTAATAATGTGTAATATATCACAACGGACAGATATTAAAATTCTATACTGTTTGGTCAAAATAAATTAAAATCAATCATTTTAAAAGTTACAAATGAATTCAGGAATCATTACAATATAATGTTCAATGTGAAAAATGTTTAATTAATATTAAGAGAGCAAAGTTCACTTGCATGTTTGTTTATTAAATATTTAGGTGATTTTGATTGAATCTCAGAATTCTGCAGATTTCTCTGACAAAATCAGCAGGGAAAATGTGGAAAAAAGTCAATAGGTGGCATCTGAACCTGGTTATAGGTGTATACAGTATATTATTCCATATATATATATTTTTTTTTTTATTTATTGCCAAGCTATAGTCGTTAATCAATCAATGGTAACAGATATTAAATTCTTTACTATTTTGTCAAAATAAATTAAAAATAAAACACTAAAAACTAAAATCATTTTAAATGCCACAAGTGAGTTCATGCATCACAACAATATAATAAATAGTGTAAAAAAAATGAGTTTAAAGATTCATTTTAAATGAGAAAAGTTCACTTGCGTGTTTGTTTATTAAATATTTAGGTGATTCTGATTGTTCTCAGGTCTGTTTTACACATTTTACCATGTTTAAATCTTCTCAGAATTCTGCAGATTTTCTCCAGAAAATTTGCGCAGAAAATGTGGAAAAAGTCAATATATGCAGTCTGGACTTGGTTATATATATCCCATCCCATCCATCCAGCGTCGCATTATAGTTGATAACCGATAAATGGTAACAAATATAATTTTTTTTTACTATTTTGTCAAAATAAATGTAAAATAAAACTAAAGACTAAAATCAATCTTTTTAAATGCTACAAATGAATTCAAGCATCACAACAATATAATGTACAGAGTGAAAAATGTGTTAAAAGATTTAATGTAAAGTGAGAAAAGTTTACTTGCTTGTTTATTTATTATATATTTAGGTGATTTTGATTGTTCTCAGGTTTGTTTAACACACCTGACCATGTTTAGATCCCTTTCACAGAATTCTGCTGATTTTCTCCAAAGACCAGTTCAGAAAAAATAGAAAACGTTAATAGATGGTGTCTGGACCTGGTTTTAGGTATAAATTATTCCACACATTTATCTTCTTCTTTTCTAATATCTATGATATACCGAACTATTACTCAGATGTATTTGTGCAATCTGATCCACCTCCAAGGAGCTGATGGCAGATGGGTTTGAACGCTCATCCTCTCGCTGTATACCTCGTGTCTCGATGACGGTGTGTGTGCAGAGTTTGTGTCTGGGAAGGGCACTGAAAGAGCAGGGAAACGCACGCTAGAGCCACACACATTGCTGACTCCTGCAGCTCCGGGTGCTGTCACTGCTTTGATGCAAATCATTTGTTTAGGTGAGTTTTTCTACTCATCAGCACAAAAAAAAAAAAAAAACAGACACACTGAATGGAAAGGTAAAACAGGTGCAGGCAGATGCTGTTGTGCCCCACAACAACATAAATGCAGTGGAGGTAAAAAAATGAACAAGTTAGACTAGGAACTGAAATGATATTTTTGACAGTGCATACAGTCTCGCTTGAGCTCTGCTGCTGTAACCAGCTGCAAACATTCAGCCATTAAGAAGCAGTTATGAAATATTATAGAGCACTGGCACCAGATGCAAAGCTGTTTTGGGCTAAATTTGAAGACAGTTCATTCTCTGCATACACAAAGACTATTCATATATGCGTCTTTATTTACACAGTTTCCATAAATAAAAACATTGTTTATTTGTTTATATTGTTGTTTATGATAATTAATTTATTTTATTATTCATTTGCATTCATATTCCCACAGGGCAATTCAAAGTTTGGAGTCTGTAAGATTGTTTAATGTTTCTTTTTTAACAAGTCTCTTATGCTGACCAAGGCTGCATTTATTTGATAAAAATATTATTTCAATTAAAAAAATATTTTACAATTTATTTTATTCCTGTGATTGAAAAACGGAATTTTTAGCATCATTACAGTCTTCAGTGTCACATGATCCTTCAGAAATCATTCTAGTATGCTGATTTTGATCTCAAGAAACATTTGTTTTATAATAATCGCAGTTGAAAACAGTTGTGCTACTTAATTTTTTTTAATTTTTTTTTGGAATCCATCTTTTTTTAGAGCTCTTTGATGAATTGAAAGCATTTATAAAAAAAAATTTAAAAAATTTAAAAAACTGAAATCTTATAGCATTATAAATGCCTTTATTGTCAAATGCCTTTTGATCAATTAATTAATCATTACTGAATTAATTTCATAAAGAAATCTTATTGACCACAAACTTTTGAACGGTACATAGCCTATACTTAAAAAAGTTGTACCTTTCAAAATGTTAAATAGTCAAAGTCTACTCATATATGCTCCATGAATGATGATATTAGCGAATTAACGGTCGATGTGATAAATTAGGAGCAAGCATAAATGTGCGTGTGTGCCCGTGTGTGTGTGTGTGTGTGTGTGTGGAAGCATGAATAACATGTGTCAGTGTATAATTAGTATGCCACAAGGCTGTTTGCAGTTGATCGGATCTTGCAGTTCAGTGGACACTGCAGCTGAATTCTGAACAGTCCGGATGAACTTTGTCAACCTTCAGCTCTGCCCTTCAGATCAGCACTTTCTTTAGCTCAGATATTCTCTAATTATCATACACTTACAGTATTTCAATAAATAATTAAAGCATAAGTCATCAATCAACGCTGAAACATTGATAACAAGAGAGGACAAAAATCCAATACGAGCCAAGCCGAGCAACTATGAGTATCATAAATAAGTTGTGGGTTGTAATATTCGCATAAATCATGCTGCTAAATATTGCGGAGGGCGCTGCAAGCTGTGAGAATTTTGTTAGTCATAGCGGATGCTGATAATTCGAAGTATAAAAATGACATCGCCACCCTCGAAGCCTAAAAGGCCCTCTTGCTCGGTGCCTGTAGAAGCCGACTTGCATTTCACCGGCAGTAAAACTAAAGGAAATGCCTGGCTTTTGGAGAGATTGATAGTTATTGATTTAGCCAGAGGCGGACAGACTCGCTCCCGTGGTTCCTGCTCTATTGCAGCTGTGGTAGCGTTGCACATTTTCGGCAAGCGCGGACCACCTGCAGTGCTTTGCAGGCTGGCAGAGAAGACTTTATAAGACTGTGATCCTAAAATTCTACAGAGGAAGAACAGGGTGCAGCTGTTATGGATTATGGACACACATGTGTATGAAATCTGCAACTTTTGTCCAGTGATGATTGTTGTTTTCTTCTGTCAGACTCAGTACCTTGGGTGGGTCTGTCCAGATAAGAGCGATTGGTTGGTAGTCCCGTCGCCAGAGGGATTTCGCAATGAGCAGATGCACCCTGTTATAGGCTCTATATGCAGGAACATTCTGATAAGATGAAGGGAGTTTAAGTCCTCAAGCCTGCGAAAACAAGCGCCTGTGGCCTCGCAGAACAGTTCCGCAGAAATTACTTTTCCTCCCCCGCTGGCTTTATGAGGTTTAAAAAACTCATCTGGGCTCGAAACAGGAGGATGAATGTGACGTCCTAGCCTCATTCAAACGAAAGGTTTCACGTTCGCTTGAACCGCTTCTGTCTTAGAGCCGATGACAGAGTAATTGAGGGCTCCACATTGATGCAAATGGATGGTGGTATGATAACCTTGTCTTGCACCTGCCATCTTAATGAATGGAAACATGCGATGGTTCCTTTGCGATGCTGTCAAGGAGAGCAAAGAGAAGACAATTTCACATCAACTTGAACATGAACATGAATATACTTTCATTTAAAGGACTAGTTCAGGCTAAAATTTAAATGATGTCATTATTTACTCATCCTGATGACATCTGACTGAAATCCAGGTTGTTATTTTTACAGTCAAATACAAAAATGAGGTTTTCATGCAGGTTTTTTCATACAATGACAATGTCAAGCTCACAAAAGAACAGAAAAGCTCTATAAAAGCACTGCTGTAAAATTAGTACATACAAAATTGCATCCCTTTGAAGCCATACAAAGAAATTTTGTAAGATTTTTTTTTAGGGAAATTTTTTTTTTCTCACCCTCATGGCAAACCTGTGTCTGTACAGAAATTACATACATTTCAGTCAGTTTTAACTCAAAGCTGTCGTATTGCTTTAGAAGACTAGAATATAATGCACAAGTTGTTAAAAAAAGTTAAATAGTGCTTCTTTTTATCCTTTTTGGAGCTTGATATCCCTAAAATGTAGTATGTAATACAACAAAATTCTGCATGAAGATCCTTCAAAATGTTTATTTTGTGTTTCAAAGAAGAAAAAACTAAAAAACAACAGCATACTGGTTTGGAACAAGAGTGTTAGTAAATACTGTCAGAATTTTCATTTTGGGTTGAACGGCCCCTTTAAATATTTTCGTCTTTCATACAGTGGAGCTTGTGTTTATGGCTGGAAATGTTTATACCTGCATAAATTTGTTCCCCCATGAATTCTGATGCTTTCGGCCTAATCAGAGTTTGCCTTATATCATCGGGCCGTGTAATTTTGATGATCGCATTACGATGCCGCAACACTCTCTGTGTTTAACGTGTAATTTGTGTTGCAAGCCTCCCTGAACTTTCTTACTTACTGAAGGGATAAAAAAGCATCAGCATTGCATCGGTAAATGTGTGATTTATGTGGTAACAGAGATGCAATCAGAAGAGTCCGGAGTCATCAATCACAACTATGTTTTTCTCTGCTCAGCCTGTGTATGGAGATGGTGCCGCCTCCGCAGTGCATTGACATGCAAACCAGATCCCACTAGAGACATGGAGAGAAGTATCAAACCGAGGACTGACTGATGAATGACTAAGGTTTGCTTAAAGGTTACCATCTCTTCTTTTCTTTCTTTCTATCGCTTTTTCTCTCTCCTGTCGTTCTCATTCCCTCCTCCTGATTAATACGTCTTGATTATATGCCATGAAATGACTTGGCGCATGACACATACATATAACTGTGCTCTATTGATGTGATATTAAGCATGTCTGCTCACATCAGTCCACACTCATTGACATGTCCTTCTTGTTATTTAGTAGCCATTTTAAAAATCTAGTCTAGCTTTAGTATTGATTCAGTCATGCCCTCAACTAATGCATTTATAAAATGCTGAGTTAATCTTGACCATTAGATGTGGCCAGTTAAAATAAAACCATGCACCACTATGTATCACTTTGTTCTGCCTTTAATGCTATACTGTATACCAGAGCTCGATTCTAAGGATTGTCATGAGTCAGTGCAAGAGATTCTGTCACTCTCTGCTTACAGTCATTGTGTTTTAAACAGACCCATTTAGAAGTAGTTAATATATCCATCAGAATCAGCATTGATTGGCCATCTATTTGTTTCACTTGACCTTTCTGGATGTTGTGAATGGTTTTAGTTTAAATACGTCACAGAAGTAACATTATTTAGCTGATTGACATTGCTAGATAGGGTTTTGTCGAAATGGAGACAATTTTGAATTATAAAGGCAAAGAAAATGGCTTGTAAGCATCAGTTTGAATGGATTGAAAATAAGAAACAAATCAATACTGCTTTATACCACAAGCTGTTGGTTTGCAGAAAAAGCCAATAATTTAGGAGCATTTTTCTCTACAATTGCCAGCAAATTGCTTATATTGTCTATTTTCTGTTGTTGTTGTTGGCACAATTATGTTTAATTTGGCTTTACCTTTAAGGCATCCAAATTGAATAATCTGAGCCTTTACTCATATTCACAGCTACCAGGTTTGTATTATCCTTTGCACAATGTACAAAAAGATGCTAAATGATGGTTGAACTATGTATACTGATACACTGAATTTACGAAATTCATTCCCCATTTTGACAATCATCTCAAGCTCAAAAAGTGGCACAATTCATCTGAGTGCTCTTTAAACTTCCATAGATTGAATTATGGAAAATAAGCACTTCTTACGTGATTCCTAAAGTTTCATCCGAAAACTTTACAAACAACACGCTCTGAAACTCTTCATAAGGAGAGC
Source organism: Leuciscus leuciscus (assembly GCF_965113295.1). Taxonomy (NCBI): domain Eukaryota; kingdom Metazoa; phylum Chordata; class Actinopteri; order Cypriniformes; family Leuciscidae; genus Leuciscus; species Leuciscus leuciscus. The sequence continues at coordinate 35,937,288 of NC_138730.1, read as the reverse complement.
AAACAACAGTGTGCAGCTCTTGTGAAGCTCACGACTATTAAACGAGTCAGACATTCCCAACGAAACACAAGTCGGCACTTCACATCTCCGTTCTCTTTGAAGCCATTCAAATATAGAATCAGGATGACAGTCCTAAAGATGGATGACATGGTTCATTGTGACTCAGGGAGAAACCAGCTTCATTATTTGAGAATATTCCACACTCTCAGATCATTTGCCTGTTCTCCCCTAATGAAATAAGAGTAGAAAGTGAAAACAAAGATCGAAAGAAAAGTAAATGTGAGTCACTCAGAAAGGTCTCACCTAACAAGGTTTTTAAAAAGACTAACATAAAAGATTTCACTTAGTAAGTGTTGGTAAGGGTTTTCCAAGTGTTAGATTCGAGTTTTGAGTTTTTTTGATGAATGGGTAAATTCCCACTCTATTCTCTCTCTCTCTCTCTCTCTCTCTCTCTCTCTCTCTCTCTCTCTCTCTCTCTCTCTTTTAAAGTACATATCAAGTGTGAACCTCTTCAATAGCATTTGCAGACTTTGAAATGTGATCATATTTGGGGTGTTTTAACAATGGTTCAGACAGCATGGAGGCAAAAGTCACTTCCTCCGAGTGACATCTTATTACGGTGGCCGTATAAGCCCCAGTGACAAGGTCAAACCGAGACGCTCTCACTCGTCACATACTAATCGAGAGAGGCGAGACGACGGCTTTTGTGGATATTGACCACAACAATGACTTCAGTATCCTCAAATGAGACACTCCTATTATGAGAGCTCCGACCCCTATTAAATATCTGACACCAAATATTTCCAGACTTTAAAAGCAAAAAAGAAAAGTGCATGGTGATTTGTCAAGCCAAGTCAAGTCAAGTCACCTTTATTTATATAGCACTTTTTACAATACAGATTGTTTCAAAGCAGCTTTACAGTGATAACAAAGCAAGAAAGTTTGTTTCGGCTGTACAGCAGCTATAGAAGAAAATAGTGTCATAGTCCAGCTTAAGTAAATGCAGTGATGTAAAAAAGTTATTAATTTAGTTCATTTATCTATACAGACGCTCTGGAGAAAACAGTGATGTCATCGTCCAGCTCAGTTCAGTTCTCATACAATGGTGTCAGTAGCCTGGATGCCAGCCGAACTTAGCCCCGCCCACAACATTTTAGGTCGGGAAGTTCGGTCTGGACTTGATCCGTTGTGGAGCAACTGTTCGGACCAATCAGATTGTCAGGGCGGGCTTTATACGATGATGGACAGATGATCAACAGTAACGTAATCATCCACGTCACCAAAGAGCGCTTGGGTTGAATTCGTTTACAACAAAGAAGACTGCCGCTGGAGAATTGAGATGTGTAGTTTCTGCCATCATGTCTGTTATAGAAGATATCGACAATGCATTCATTTTAAAAGAGGAACAGAGAACCGCGATCATTTGTCGATCGGAAAATTGAATGAAGAACATACGTCACTTACTCCGTTGATCTGATTGGTTGTAGGTCTATCCAATTGAGTGCAGAGGTATTTTCTTTCCTGGTTCGGTTGAAACACGCCCCATAATCACAGCCCAATGGAGCAGTATCAGACTCACATTCTGACTAGAATCTGAGTATGACGACGTCAGGCTATGGTGTCAATGCAGTCAGATCAGATTTAGCGACTTGTTATATTTTATTTTCTAAAATGAACACTGAGACACTTCCTTTCCCTTGTCAAAAGATAATTTTCCTGCTTTAAGGTCCTAGTTCGAGGGACTAGTAAATTAATTTGGAGCTGAAATGAAGAGGCCTGGGGACAACCATATAGAGAATGATCTGGAAAACTCGCTGCTTATTCTGCTCTTGGTGAAGTTCTGTCAAAGCGGTTTGCAGAGGTAATCTCACGGGTCAGTGCACGCTCTGAATGAAGTTACACATCCTAATTGCTGCCTGTAGCAATTAGAGGCAAAATATGGGTGCAATCAAATTAATACGTATAACATTTGTTTGACCGACCTCTCTTTGGAGACATTTCAGTTGTGCGCTAACCATATTTATAGGAGCCGTTTGATGTGTTGATTGACATCTGGATTCAGCACACAGCTTAAGTTATACAACCTCAAGCAAGTGAAATGTTTCCACCTTGCAAAATGTGTTGGGTTTATCTGAATACTGCTTATATTCTGTTTTCTCTTTTCTGTAGGTGCAAGCGAACCTATGCATTAACTCCTAAACACCGTAGCATTAAGTACAAAGCTGTCAGGGAGCAAAATTGGAGCAGTTTGGAAGAGGAAAGAACCAGCTAAAGAGGGAAAATTATAGAATCTTGTGGCCCAACGCCAGAGAAAACATGTTTTTGTTTGTCTTCTGTGGCCCTTTGAGAGGAAGGCATCCTGAATGTTTGGAATAGGTCGACGGACTGTGGGGTTTTTAAACTCTCCTGCCTAATCAAGTCAGAAAAGATCAAATACTCAGGACCGAAGGAGAGCCTTTTCCTCGCCCACCATTTCTCTGCATATCAAACACAGGAAGAGCACAAGAAGAGAAAATGTCAAGGGGCCAGAGTCTCGTTTGAACCTAACTTCTGTAATCATCAAGGCTAATTTACATTGCTATTTTCCAGCACTCGACAGAATGTAAAATCAGTGTTTAGTGTGGCAAGTGAAATAATACTTGTGTTGATTTACATTCCCCAGAAAATAGTCACAACTGAAAATAATAATTAGAGCGGTGATTAATAAATACAAATAAACTAATTTTATGTTACGCCTGGTCGCTGCCTCTCTCCATTACCACTGCCACTAAAGGTTAGGCTAATCATCGGCATAAATGTCTCAAATTTATTTTTATTTTTTTCTGTTGCATGAACTGATACAAATATATATACCTTAATTGCTTTAGATAAGCATCCACTGCTGAAACCAGCTTTTTCTAATATAAAAGCATGTCCTTAAACATTTGTTTTACCACAGCATTTTCAATTCTGCTCTTTATCAGCAGATCTACACTAACATGTACACACTGTACATAACAATTCTGCTGTGTACTTGCTTGCAGTAGGTATTTATGCCATGAAATGAGTTAACTTCTCAACACACAGTTTCATAAGCTTGTCTTAATCAGGGATCTAAAATAGCTTACATAAAACTTTTTTTTTTTACAGTGTTGCTATGTATGACAGCGAATATTAATTAAACTGGTATGCCTCCTCAGAACTCTGTTCGAAATCAGTTTCAGGTACCTTCGTGCGCAAACACTGCTTTAAAGGAATAGTTCATCTGAAAAATTCTGTCATTATTTACTCACCCTCATATTGTTGAAAACCTGTAAGACTTTTGTTTGATGTGTTGATTGACATCTGGATTCAGCACACAGATTCATTTACACCACCTCAAGCAATTGCATGTTTCTACCTTGCAAAATGTGTTGCCATTGCTTGGGTTTATCTGAATACTGCTTATTTTTGTGTTTTCTCTTTTCTGTAGGTGCATGCTAATAAAATAATAATAGCCTAAATTAAATCTGTTCATCATATAAAGCGATCATGTCTCTTCAGAATATTTGGATTAAATCACTCAATTTTTGAAACTTTTTGAAGCGTCAAAGTGATAGTTGCGTAGCTGTTAATGGAGAGTACAGACAGCTCTCAGATTTAATCAAAAAAGATCTTCATTTGTGTTCCGAAGATGAACGAAACAACATGTAACAACATGTGAGTCATTAATGTCAAAATTTTCATTTTTGGGTGAACTAACCCTTTAAATTGTTAAAACATTCCTTTATTGTCAGACTTAAACATTAAACTTAATCCAAAGGCTGAGTCCGAAAGCTTAGGCAGCTGACTTGTTGCCTCACTGGCCAAATGACTTTGCAGGCAGCATTTGCACATGAAGGTATACCTCTTGAAACTGATTTCAGACAGACTTCTGAGGCAGCGTAACGGTTTTATGATCAAAATTATGTGTATTTAATTACATCAAAAGTTGAAAACATTGGTCAAACATTTATATTTATACACAAACAGACCACCAACCGCAACTTTCAGATTACATATTTATTTTTTAGCTCAGCTGTCACGGAATTGAATGCACAGGATAGTGGGATATCAAAGGCACTGAAGGATACATCTACCTGTATGCTTTCTTCAAAAAATTTATCAGGTGAAGGTATCTCAGGAGACAGGAAGTGAACCTAGCATTAGATTCGGTGTGCCTTGTGCTGTGTTCACGCCATGTTGTAATTACCGTAAATAAAGCTCACTATGCTTTTGAATCGCTCTAGTGGTATACTTTGTCATACACCGATTGATTTGCACAGCACTGCTTCAAGTCGAACACATCTGCAGTGGTCAAGTAGTACAGAGGCCACATGGTAGAAGTCGTAGCTCTCAGAAAATGACGAATTTACACATTATAATTACACGTTCTAGAAGCACTTGAATGCTTTTTACAGTTCAGAATCGTTACAGTAAAGATTTTTGGAACTCCCCCTACCTTTCGGCACGCCCATCACTCCAACCTGCAGATACTCAAACGCGATAGAGCATTAAAGTCCACGTGAACCGGAAGTTGCAAACGACTTTTCTCCAGTGCTGTGACGTATTTCCCAGTGAAAATGAATATTGAACAGAGGGCAGGGTTTTACTCTAGCGCTCCTCCTCTCCATCTCTCACTCATTACAGACTAACGATTTGAGGGGAGTGGTTAAGCGTTTCCCAACCTAAGTCCTCAAACCTACGTCATCAGGGAAGATCCTCCAATGCAGAGGGGAGGGGCATTTTCAGATTTTGATTAAAGATTACGAAGCCAAAAACATTTTTTTTTGTGTTTTAACTTGCACGGATTAATTGTTCACCACAAGACTAGTAATATGCGCTAACAAAGTAAATACGGTCCATTTTGATTTCAGTTGGACTTTAACCTTTTAGCGAAACTCACCGGATATATGCAGAGATACTATCCGATAACAACCTACATAAACGTTTCCAGATTCACGTCCATCTGTTTCAGAAAAACTGAATGCACTTTTAGCCCTCCTCTCTGGACATTTCACTTTCAAAGTGTTGCTAAACCTGTAAGAATCACAATAAAATGATCATTTATCAGAAATGTCAGCATACACACGCTTTTCCAATGAGCCTGGGTTGAGTTTATCTCTATTTTGCGTCAAACACTACACTAGAGCTGTAAACACTAGCAGTTCTCATATGTATTATAGCATTATTGGACGTGACAGTTGAGATGATAGCAGAGATGTATCTTCTCTCCGCCCTGAGACATCCTTCCGATGATTCCAGCCCTGTCAGATATTTATGAGTGTTGCTATTGTCCACTCACCTCTAAATATAAATACAGGAAAGCACACATCTCACCCCTGACACATGGAATTGGGCAAAGGCCCAGGCACATAGATGTGAAGAACTTGAGCATCAGTCGGTTCTCAAACTCCTCCGCCACGGACTGTTTACTCTCCAGACGCAGACCTGAGAAACACAGTCATGAGAAATTAAGGCTGCATTTAAATTCACATTTATCTCTCTCTTGCTTCTCGAATCCTCTTTATTGAAGATTTTCTCTTAGAAGAGTTTTTTTTTTTTCCTCTGTGGGCTGCGAGACAGCAGGGCTGTTTTTTATATATGCAAGGAAAACATTGAGGTGTGAGTATACTTATTAATGGTCTCTCACTTTGTTAATTTGCTGACTCACTAGCAAGTGAATATCTGTTTGGAGTCCGTGTGGATTTATGCCCTGAATCCGGGCAGGCGTTTCAGATGTCTGTCCTTTTAGAAAGGCTGCAGCGACCGGAGACATTTAGAGAGGTAAAATATTGGCGCATTTCAAAGAGAATGGAAAAATACCAACGGAGTGTGTATATCTGTCACCGTACCTAGATGAAAAAAAAAAAAAAAAAAAAAAAAGATTAAGAAAAGAAACCCCTGCTGAAATTTCTATGCTGGGCTGGTTTCTGTGATTAGTATTCAGGCCTATTTTTTGTTTAAAAAAATTTAGACACTTATATTCACATTATTATCCGGAAAATGTAAGAATGTCATGGAAACATCAAAATATCAAACCAAATGACATTTTTGAGTACAAGCTCACTTTCATTTGAAAATAGCAAAAACATAATAGAAAATTTCAAGGATAAATTGTATGAAGATGCCACTGGATTTGATATTTGTCATCTAATGCAGTGATTTTTTTTCAAGTGTTCAAATACTTTTATAAAATTGATTAGGGTCCAAAACACAACTTATGCTGGTATTCAGCAAGTTCTTTTTTTAATATATATTTGCTTACCTATAACTAAATGTAAAAGGAGATGCTGATGAGATTAAATCCGATTAAGATATATTATTTCCAGATAATAAGTGATGTTTTTGTGTTGTATTATTCTCTTTTGATGTCTAATTCAATTAAAACGAAGTCTCGTTCTTTCTTTGTCTTGTTTGCGTGCGATTAGACAACACTAAATCATCTTTCTTTCTTTCTCTCTTGCTCATCATTAATGCATGATCTGCATGGCAGACTCTTTAATCTGTTGGCTTGTTGAGACGCAGTTTTGATTTCCCACTCGCTGTGTTTTCTGCTGATGATATTCACATGCCAGGATTGATTGAAATTGAGAGATAATTAGTTCAAACAATCCCGGGCATAAACAGGCTCTCTTCACATTTAAGGAATAAGCCCGTCCCTCTCCCTCCCCCATATTTCTGAACACCATGTCAGATTAAGATGGGTCTCAGTTTGAATCTATAGAAACACTACTTGAGCTGTTCACTCATGAAATAACAGATGGCTGATATTATTTTTTATAGTGGAATTAATTTGATCCTAACTCCCTTTAAAATTAGTTTTTTGAGAATTGATGTTGATTTTATTTATTAAGTATACTACAGATCCATTAACATATTTACTAAACATATTGCTTGAGACTTACTGATATAAATATAATTAAACTTTATTTGGAGCATTCTTAATATTAAGCCTAATAATGTGTTTAATATCACTATTAGTTGTACGATGTCTGTATAATACCAGTCTTTAAATGCAAGACATTTAAAGTATACTTGCAATAGTTCCACTTTAGCACAATCAAATATACTTAAGTTTACCTTTATAGTTGAACTTCAAGACTATTTCCGGATAACTAAAGTGCATTAAGTACAAAATTAGTTGTTCGGATTTAGCAGACTTTAAGTATACCAATTTAGTATACCAAGAGAAGGGTATTTATATTAAGTACATAAATATGTAAATGTATTTGTAGTAATAAATGTATTAATTTTTCACTATAGGGGAAAAACTTTCACTTACATTTTTTAAATTGTCTCAATGACTTCTGCTGTTCCAACATGAAGAAATGTACGTAAACAAATCATTCAGAATGGTTCTGTGAACTGGATCAACTAATTTAAAACAATGATGTGTCATTTATTTATTTGTACCCTTTTGCTGAGGAAACCAGGGATATTTTTTCCATACAGAATCTCTTGACAGATTTGTTCCCTCATGCAACCACCAGGACTTTAAAAACACCTGCGTGCACAGCTCATAAGCCTTGTTTACTTTACCAGTCAATGTCACACAATGCAATTATATGAATGTAGTCAGCAGTGCCCGATGCTGAGATCAGAAAGAGCTGTGAGCAGAGATGAATCTGCATTGCATCCTGGGTGATCTTTCCTCAGAGCAGTCACCAGTGTGCCTCCCCTCATGACAGAGTCACATTTTATATCTCTATGCTAATGTGATGAGCCTTTGCTCGGCCAGGCTCATTAATCTCACGGATGAGTCTGCATGCTCTGGGCCTGAGCCACAAGTTAGACCACAGTGTGTGTCCCCTCCCCTCTCTGTTTAAAACCTGCTCCCTGAGGAGTCATGACAGCACACTTCACTCATTCGCTCTTCCCTCTGTGCCACAGAGATGCTGGAGAAAGCAAAGGCTGCATACTGCATCAGTCCTCTGTTACAAAACAACACTCACAACCCACTGACTACATAAGGGCCAGTTTACAGTGTTTGCTGTTAAAAACGCGAGATGCTGGTCAGTGGAACAAAAAAAATCAAAAGGTCTAGGGACCATTTTGAATGGTCCGCAGCATTTTTCGTGTAAGAGGCCATTCAGAAGGCGTTTTTGCTTTGGAAAACGTAAGACGCGGGCAGGGGAATGGTTTTTAAAAGTTTAACTTCTTTTAACTTGAGCACTGCGTTTTTTAGAACATAAAGATGCAAAAGATGTGAGACGTGAGTGTAAAGGTTAAAGACATAGGCCTACATCTAGCACAATTACATAAAAAAACAATGGAAAGTAGCGCAGTGGAATGGAACGCGTTCTGTGTGAACGGCCCCTTAAGGTGATGATACACTGGACAACTTTTTGAGCAAAGTTGCTGGGTAATGTTGCCGTCAACGAGCAACCAGACGAGACACAGGGCCAACGACCAATCTAAATTATCCAGATAGAAATTTGTTGCCCATTCTCAATGGGAAGTTCCCAAGCAACAATCACTCGGCAACATTGCTAGGCAATATTGCTAAAAAAGTAGCCCCGTGTACCATTCCCTTAAGGACCGAGATGTGGGGGGTGGAATGGGTGGGGGTGGAAGCAAGGTCTCGAGACACGTTTAAAAAAAAAGTTTACACATTTTTTTCTCTTAAAAACGCAAGACGCTTGTCATTGAGAAAAAAAAGAAAAAAGAGAACGGTCTAGAGATGCGTCTTTTAAAAGTTGAACTTCTTTTAACATTTTTAGAATGATGTTTCGTGTGGAAGACGCTGCAAAAGACACGAGATGCGAGCACAGCGGTTAAAGGCATCCGTCTAGCGGATGCTTACATTGAAAAACATTAGAAAAGTAGTGTAGTGGATTGGAAAAACGCGTTCCGTGTGAACAGCATTTTAACTCGAGTGCCACGTTTTTAGAACACTGAGAAGCTGCAAAAAGACGCAATTTATTATCAATAATTTATTATCACACATTTTATTATCAATAATTTTCAGTTTTTCAATTTGTATTCACACACTGATTACATATCGGTGTTGTTAGATTGCTTATACTGTGTTCAAGTGCATGAGAAGTTCACTGAGTTACTGAAGACTTTTAAATCACTTGTCCAGCACAACGTGACCTCGGAGCACAGGGACACTTACAACCAAATTAAAACTATCAGCAGGTCATAATATGACATCTCTTCAATAACTGAGAACACCTGGGCAAGCTGCAATGACTGATTTTCTTTCATTAGTTCAATATAGTCTGGTTTGAACAAAGATGCTGCATTGTGTTTTCTCTTTTTCTCATTATCATGTTTTCTCTCTTTCTCTCCCCCCCCCCCTCCCCCTCTCTCTTCTCCAAGTAAAGTAGATGAATAATTCATTTCATAATTCATTCGTTTAACCAACTTGATAACATTTCAAATTGAATGAAAGAAACCTCAGGGAGCAAATACAGACCTTTGTGCGTTTGACAAAGAAAGTTTATTTCCTCATTTGAGCAGGTAAAAAAAAAAAAAAAAACACCTTCAGAAAGATGTGTAAAAAAAAATCTGGAAACTGTGAGCCTTGAATAAGTACACCAGTAAGGGCGCCTTAAAATCACACACAGGGGGGAAGTTGAGTGCTATTATATTGGCAGCAATTTTTGCATGGTATGTTCAATAGGAAATGTGTTTTTGTTTCTGCCCCAGAGAGTCCTGGTCTCTGTGTGGAGAAGTACATAATGTTAAATTTGATCCAGTACCATAGATGTGGTTCTTGATGTTAATAAGATTTTGAAAACTGCTTCCGAGGGTAAACCTAAAGGTTATGGAAAGGAAAAGCTTCCCTGTCGAAAAAATATAGGCCTATGCATATGTGCTCACTGATGGCATAAATTACCAGAGTAGCATACTTTTGAATTATAGTTGTAGTATGTAGTTGCTTTAGTTGCTTTACCCACAGCAACAGTGTAAAAGTGGCCTAATTCCGCGGGAAAACTGCAGACTTGGTAACACTGACATAACCTAATATTAACAGGCCATCTGAAGTTTCCAAGGTCAGTTTCATTACAAACGATAAATAAGACGTATAAGATAACTATTTATGAATGGAAAAAAAGAGTGTGAGTCCGTGATTTGACACGGTAAACCCAGCGAACAAAAATATGGGCCTATACAATTTTTTTTTTTTTTTTTTTTTTACTTTGAACGAACAAGATGAGTTATACGAACGTTAAGTGCGTTTTACCATTCTCCAAACATTATGGGAATGTTTGGGAATTATGGGAAGGCGAACATCCAACTAAAACGTTTCAGTCAGAATCGTTCCATGAATGATGTATAACGTTTTGAGAACATTATTAAAGACCAGATTACTTTGAACGGAAATTATATTAATGTTACTGGAATAATGTTTGTTCATAACATAGTTTGTTCACCAATGTTCTGAGGACGTTATATGTTAGTGCCAGTTTAATATGCAGCATTGCCATGGATGATGGCGAACATTAGGAAAAATATCTGACTGCCTGATGGCTCTTGAATAATCAGAATCGAATATTCATGAGAGGTACATAATAATGGCTAAAATACAATAGATCTTAAATCAAACAATCAAATAATTCCATGAAGAAATGCCATTCAGACTTTGATTTCAGTTTCTGGTTTCTTCTAAAACTGGTTTGCAGCTAGCCATATGAGATGATTCAGGGCTTACATCAGAATTTCTTACCAAATAAATGTACATTCAGGCCAGTCCACGAGTCTGGTCTGGCTCTCTTTTTCTGCTGAGAATAGAGCTCCATTTTCTTTTCTTGTTTGCCAGTCCTGTCCATCTGAGGTAAGCAATACTCTCACAATCTGATGAAACACTCCCTCATCCAAGTCCATTAATATTAGGCCTAAACATTCAACAACTTTGCAGGCATAAAAAATTGCAGCATAACTATGACCGTACACTCATTTTCTCTCCCACCCTTACAAATCTTAAAAATGGTTCTTATATTTTGCTGTCACTGTAAGTGTCAAAGCAAGGAATTAGTAACTCCCACATGCATCCGTTAAAGTTGCACACATCATTAATTTAGTCAAGGCTGTTGGGTAACTCTAAACCCAGGAGATAACTGGGACGGTTGAAGCAGAAAATCACCATCCAAACATGTATTTTTGGATCTTTTGGATCGGTTTTTAAACAGTCTGTATTATTATTGCAGCGCTTATACAGAATAAGATGATAACCATTGGTTGCATTTGTCATATCATACCCAAAAAATGTGTATTTGTGTGATTGTATAACACACACAAAAATGTATTATATCTTAAGGTCAGAGATTCCATGTCGGATTAGGATTAAAATTACGTTCAGAGGAAAAATAATAGTCATGGTTGTCATCAGTTAGACTTAGTCCAATGTGATATTATATTGATATTTCCTAGTGATATTTTCTCAGTCAATTCATTTTGTGTGAATTTTAGTGGTGAATATTATCAAGTACTACAAGTATGCGAACTTGAGTGTAATGTTTAGTTTAATTTTTTAGCAATTACCTTGAGGTTGATGTTACCTAAATCCTCAATCCTGAGGTCTAAAATACGACAATAACAACAACATTCCAGTGTGCTTAGGTAGATGGGCACACTGATGCCAGGGGTCAGAGGTCGTCTAGTAAGCAAGGCCATTTCTAGTCTCAGGCCGTAATCAAAAGCAGCCCTGTGTCCTGTGTGTATTAAAGAAAGATATAGAGTTATACCTTTCAGTTTGACGGTGCACAAAGTGAAAACAGTTGCAGGAAGGCACCGCAGTAAAACCTGCTTTCTTTCATAAGACAATTCATCACAGAAGAGATAGTTGTGGCAAACCAATATTCTCATCAATATTACATCTTGCAGCTAGGGTTTCCAATTTCAGCTGAACAAAATAAGAATTTGAGTTTCTTTTTAGGAGAGTGAAATAAACTCTCCATTTCTTTATACCACGTATGCCATTTGAGATTTAAAGTAATACCTCACCCAAAAATGAAAATTCTGTCATCATTTACTCTCTGGTCCCTTTCTCGTTATTCTTTTTCAGACTGAATATCAAACTTTCGCACCCTCATGTTTGCTCCAAACTGGTATGACTTTATTTCTTCAGGAACACAGAACACAATATTTTTTAAAAAACGTCTCAGTGTTTTTTGGTCCATAAAATGAAAAGTCAATGGAGTCCAAAGTTGACCTCAACATTATTCAAAATATTTTGTGTTCTGCAGAAGAAAGAAATGCATAGAGATTTGGAAAATGAGGGTGAGTAAATGATGAGGGTGAACTATCCCTTTAAGGAAACCACTGGGGTCTGATGACGACCATATCAAAATGCTATACAGTGCACAGAATGTATATGCCAGCTGCTATGTAAAAACTGTTTGACTGAATTAAGTGATAAAGATGCATGCAGTCACTTTTTGGATTACTAGCATATGATTTTGTTGCAGTTGTTTAAAAAATTGACTAATTTTAGTGTCACACACCATTACACCCATATCAGTTTAGCAACCCTAAATTATAACACCACAGAACTGTGAATGTGCATAAATAAGATGAACAAACACAATTCAACGAAAGTGCTTTGTATTTTAGACATTTTAATTAACATAGAAACAAATCTAGTGAAAAATAAATGTAAACTGATTTGAACAGGATAAAAATGTCAAAATGTTTCTAATTTTGTTTAAATATTTTTATTTATTTATTTAGTACTGCCCTTCGGAAGCAACATAACATACTTGCATGTTTCTCGGAAGACAAATTAAGTACAATTTACCTTGATCTTCAAATTCTAAAAGTTTTCACCCTCTGGCCTTAATGCATCGTGTTTCCTTTTGGAGCATCATTGTCCTAAGTGTGAAAAAAAAAAAAAAAAGGATCTCAAAATCATACAGCCATGCACTGCTGCTGGAAAGGGTTCAAATATGCAAAAGATGCTGGAAAACTGAAGAATTTGCAGGACCTAAAGGATTTTTCTGAAGAGCATTGGCCAGTTTAACCACTCAGGACAAACAAGGGACTCAGAAACAACCATCATAAGACAAAAAAACAGTCGTGGATCATCCAGGTAATGTCACTCTTAAGAATCAAGGGTGTGTAAACTTTTGAGCAGGGTAATTTTTTTTATAAATTCAGCTATTTTTTTTAAAAACGTATTTTATGTAAAACATCTTATTCAGGACAGTACTAAATAAAAAATAACATGCATTTTGTATGATCCCTCTATTTTGTTAAAATAGTTTACATTTTGCAGATTCTGCAAGGTATATGTAAACTTTTGAGCATAACAAGCCAACAGATAAAAGTTAGCTAGATATCATAAGGTCTGGTCCATATTGCAGCTTGTCACGGTTAAGAATCACCATGCCATTCACAGTTCTTTTTGCTTCTACGTGCTGATTAGGGGTGGAATTATTTAAGATTACTATTTAAGATTAATACCACATTAGCTTGACAATGACATGGCAGTCTCATACAAAACTCGGAATAACTGCATTATTCAGGACAGTTGGCAACTCTAGTATGCACTATGGTTGGTTACCCTGCATTCACCCAAAGCATACATGAAGCATACTGTGCATTACTCTATGACAATGTAGTGCTCGAGTGAAAAGGTTATGCATGATGGAGCCCACCATGTGACAAGTGAAGTTGTTGTAACAGCAGAATAGAACCAGAGGGCAGGACACACTTTACAATTTATCTTAGTGAAACGACAAATGATCAGCCACAACACAGCATTTCCATAGCTTCATTATGCAGTGAGTCCCCAGGCGTAATAATCATGATATCAAATGACAGGCTTTCTTCAGGCCGCCGCTGAAGTTGTAAATAAAAATATGTTAATTTGGCTTGCGGTATTTAAGCGACCAAGTTGCAAACATCATTTGCTTGAGTTAATTTGTACAAGATCGGGGCATTTTGAGAAGAGAGATATAAGCCAGGGGAATTACTAATGTTTGTGAATTAGCTAAGTAATGTATACCCATAAGCATTAGTTTCATCAGTTTATGAGAATGATGTTTTGCATAGATGTCAGTGAGTTTACTTAGGTTTTCATTCACCTGTCATTGTGTTTGATATGGAAGAGGTAAATATGATTGAGGTAAAGTAGTTTTAATGGAGTAAACTGTTTGTATGATACCAATATTTATAGAATTGAATTGATATAATTCAATAATACATTTAGTTCTTTTTGCTTGCTTCTCCGAGCACATTCACTGAGATTTTGTACATGCAATTCCCCACACAACAACAAAATAATAATAAAATATATTAATTTGAGAGGCATGCTACTCTAATAAGGCAAAATCAAAAGCCAATGGCAAAACACGACTACAGCTCACACAACTCTATACAACACAGCTCTCAATACTGCCCACTAGCTGTGGTGGAGGAGTCCAGGCTGAGTACTAGCAAAACCGTTTCTCTGTGTTGATTTTATGTTTCACTGTGTTTTCAAGTTGGAGTGTGGGCTCTCATTCAAAATACAAACTTTTCTTTTGCAAATTAATTAGGATTTCTATCTTATCAGAGGTGGGCATACATATTTTATGGCAAATTGATATTTGGCAAGTCTATTATTAGTTTATTTTTATATCATCACAGACTTTAATCTATTAGGCTACATACTTTCATTTTTCCAGCAAGGATTATAATAACGCAGTTGAGCGACTACTTTTACTACTAATAGTTGAAAACACTGCGTTATAATTTAAAGCATTTTAAACGTAACATGTATTTGAAATTGTAATGTATCCTCATGTATGTTTTTCATTTTATTGCATTTTTGTATGTCATAAGTAGACATGCACTTTTTATTTATTATTTATTTTTATATAAAACTAGAAAGATTTTATATTTTTGTTGCGTTTTTATAGTTATGTTGTTTTTATTTAATAATTATACTTTTTTTATATTAACATGCTTTTTATTAATTCAAAGTCTCATCAAGTGTATCCATTTTTTATTAAATTCGTAAGGGGGATGTTGTTTGTAGTCAGTTTGAGGCAGATTCATGCTTCTGTTAGGAACATCATATTTTATTTTATCTTTTTTTTTTTTTTTTTCTACTGTCGATTATTTTCCCCGGTTAATTTTTATTATTATTATTATTTTATTATTATTTTATTTTTTTCACTGCCTGCTTGGCTTCTTGTGAGGAAACGCTGCTGTCTTTACAGAAATATCAAAATGCAATAAGAATAGCGGGCGTTCGCTAGAAACGAAATATTGTGCCCATTTGTGTTTGAGAGAGTGTGGAGCGCGCGCGTGTGTTGGGAAAGTGGGTGTCGCTGTGCACGCTGCTGGAGGAGCTTCACAGCGATGTGTCGAGGACTTTAAACACACTGTGTCATACAGTGGTGGAAGGAGGGAGATCGCGCCTTACTGGATCGTATACTGCAACACTTCTGATGCAATGAGTCCGACCGTTCCCATTCTGATCCAATGTGTCTGACGATTCACTTTCCGCGCGCGATGCTCTGACTGCCGTGTGTTTATATGGAGACACCCTAAATAACAGGCAACCGTGAAATGGTAACACATGAACCTCCTCACTGGAAGGAACATGGTTGAGAGGAGCAGTAAATTTCTGTTCATCGTTGTCGGCTCGGTTCTGTTCATGCTGATTTTGTATCAGTACGTGGCTCCGGGGATGATGAACTTCGGCTCTCCGCACGGGTACATGCTGGAAGACGATGCGGATCTCTTCCCGACTCCTGATCCACATTACGTGAAGAAATACTATTTCCCCATCAGGGATCTGGAGCGGAGCTTGGATTTTGAAATCAAAGGGGATGATGTGATCGTGTTCCTCCACATCCAGAAGACCGGCGGCACCACGTTCGGGAGACACCTGGTGCAGAATGTCAGGCTGGAGGTTCCGTGCGACTGTAGACCGGGACAGAAGAAGTGTACCTGTTACCGACCCAACAGGAAAGAGACCTGGCTCTTCTCTCGGTTCTCTACCGGTTGGAGTTGTGGCTTACATGCGGACTGGACCGAACTGACCAACTGCGTTCCGGGGGTTTTGAACAAAAAGGAGAGCCGGATGAAAAACCAAAGGTGATGCGTGTAGAATTGTTTTTGAGGGGGGAAATATTGTCCGTGTCTCAACCCAGTGAGCAGTCTATCGATACATTTTGGGGCGGCTGCAGTCACAAAATACTGTCTCAATGGGGTTTGAGGCACAGCGTGTAGAAAAACTTTAGTGAGTCAAGAATACCACTTGTCCTCATCTGCAATGTGCCAATGCGCAATGCATAACTAAACAATATCCACAAATGGGTATACCCATATTTCACTTTTTATATGGGCTTTTCACACTGAACTTTGGTCGAAACCCCAGGTGAGGCCAGTTTTAAGCCTGTGTAAAGAAACGTTTCATATTTGTAAAGAGGGTTAGATCTGCATTGAGTTGTTAAACTCTGGACTACTTGCGATGCTAGAACTTAAGTTGTTTGGCAACAGACAACCAAATATTCACGAACTGACGTACGTCGCGTGGACTTTAATGCGATGTTGAGTTTAAGCGTGAAACGGTTAAAATATCACAGAAAGTATCACAGAAGACGTAAGACAAGCACAGTGGGTCTAGGTGACATTTCCACGGACGGGCAAGTGGTTTTTAAAACAGGTCGCGTGCTGTTTCCACTCCATCAAACCAGTGTTGTTGACATCATAACCGAATAAGAAAGCTAACCCAAAGTTTATAAATGTACAGTAAGATATCGGAAACCTGACTACTCGGGGTAAAGCATGAACAGCATGAAACACGATAACCTAGCTAGGATTAAGTTTACCTGGGGTTAACAATGACCAGGGTTAAGTTTCAAGTGTGCAAAGCCCACAATGTTATGAGTTTAGTTGCAATTTCTGTTGTTTTATGAAACTGGATGACAACCTTTCAAAAAAAATGAACATGGTAACCATAGTATTTTACTATATGTAAAAAATCAGTAGAGTAACTGTTACTACTGAAAATGATGAAACACATTAGAAATCTGTCTGTGATTTCATTGTTAGTTCTGTCTTGGCTTTTACTTACCACAGCTTTATTGTATAGTTACAGGGATTTTAGTAATTATAACATTTTGTCGAAATGTTTACAGTGTTAAAGTTTTGTGAAGTGAACATGGGTCCTATCCTATTATTTCAGGTGGAAAACAGGACTTGCTGTGTCAAATGTTTGTGTCAGTTTCAATTTCTGCATGTTTGTGTTTTCTCCAATGATGGAGGTGGAAAATTACTGTGTTGTAAAACAGCCCCTTGTAAACACTGTGTACGTACTGGCTGCCAGGATAGTGGTTACAGAACTCCCCACATCATTCAGGACACTCCATAGCAGTCATGTCAGGAATAACTGGCCATTGGTAGTCAGTGTCAACTTGTTGTATTCTGGATAAGAAATGCCAATTTGACTTCATTATCTTTCTCCACTTATATGATGGTGACACAAAACCATTTAGATTCCGTTTCAGTCTGTTTAAAAGGAGTTAGTTACTGTTTGTGGAGTGTATTATGTTGACTTTTGCAACGATGTGAAATCCATCTCAGAGCCATGCACGTAGACTGTTTTAGTTTTTAATAGGATTTTTGTGGATTAAATTATCTAAGCCCTGCAAAGTCAAATACATCAGATCAGATTTAGCAAGTAAATCACCAGCCCGACTCCTCTACCTAAAAGAACACAGTCTAGATCCAACATACCCTCGAGTGTAAAACATCCCTCGTATCACAGCGATGCCATTACTCTTGTTGCTTTTGGCGACCTTAGGAATGCAGCACTGATATGGATGCACATTCCTCTCCTTGATTAATCTCTCCTGTGATAAAGGCAGACAGACCACACCAGTGCTGTTCTTCTCTAATTTATCACGCATGTGTACATGTTCGTTCTGTCTGTGAAATTAGCACAGGGTCAGTGGTAAAAGAGGTGAGAAGTTTTGTCATTTCTCATTTTTAATATCTGCATTATTCTGATAATTAGATGGGAAATACTGTGCATAGATAATTCGGATTTGATATGCTGCTTTGTTGCACAGATCTAATTACTCTTTTTTTTACATTAGTTACAGTGATTTCAAAGGACCAATGCAGGGTGCATTGAAGGATTGAACCTTTGCACATTTTTTTTGTGTGCAAAGTTTTTTTTTTTTTTTTTTTTTTTTGTATTGGTAAAAATGCTCAGAATTTGATTTTGGGTGCTTAAGAAAAATGAAAAGTAATACTAAAATAAGACAATTGAATCGTGATGGTGTTCACATTGAAGGCTGAGAAAAGGGGGGCTGGTTATGACCCATGAAATCTCTTGTGGAGATTTTGAACGGCTGAGGTTTGCTGGGCTGTTTGTCTTAGGGCTTCGTGATGTGTTTTTAGACTAGTTTTTCAAAAAGAAAATGTCAATGACAACTATGCTATATAGTATGCAACTAATGTATGCTCACATATACAAATAAAAACAAACAAATCTTTAAAAGTTTTTTTTTTTTTTTAGTTACCAGATTTCATAATTGCTCGATGCAGATGGTTGTAATGATCACAGTTGTCAATTCAACCTGTTGCAGTGGTTGAACATTTCACAGACATGTGCATTAAAGGTGCAGTAAGCAATTTCTGAGAAACGCTGTTGAAAGTGGATTGGGCTAAGCACAACAAACACACTTGTAGCCAATCAGCAAGTCGGGGGCGTATACGGGGGTGTATACACTCATGAAGGTGGGGAGAGAGAGAGTTAGCAAGAGTGAGATTTGAAGAAAGACTGTAGAAAGAGAGATAGCTGAGCGACATTACAAAAGAGAAAAGGTCAGAGGAATATCAGAGGAAAAATGAAGGGTTATAATTAGGCATACATAAGTAACATTGGTTTTGTTTCACAGAACCAAGATATGCTGTTGTTAGCTATAGTAACAGGATATTTTTGAGTGTCATGGTTTGTCTGGAGCTGCTGTGGGGCTGGCGAGACATCCCCTCGTGCATTTTGGGTGTGGAGCAATGAAAGGAGGGGTGTGTTTGTTTGGATTGATTTCAAATAAATATTCCAAAATCGCTGACTACACCTTTAAAGTAATTTTATGCTTTGTCGGTTGTTATAGTTAAAAGATCAGCAATAATGTGGAACTTCTTATTTTACATTTTTAATATTTCTGGTTATTTTCAGAAATCTGTCAATTCGTTAATAAAGAAAGGTTCATAAGTCATTTGTTTGTGAATCACACTTTTTTGATTGGTTGCATTTGCTATCCTTTTAATTGCAGCCTGGCTCCCTAAATATAGATGTTGAGGTGTTGACATTTAAAGTTTATTTGTCACATTTGTGAAATCCTTTTTATTCAAAAATATTCTGAGATGTGTACTTCACCCTTACGCTCTTCAGTCTTAACTGCTTATTCTTGAGATTATGAGCCACAGCACAGGGTTAAACACCTGTTGTCAGTCCCAGTGAGTTACAGTTCACGGAAGCCAGCGCCATTCCCACCAACAGGCTGGAAGCCATCTGACAGCTGTGCCAATCTGCATGCTTGTTAGACAAGTTTAACGGGCTTGTTTACATTTAAATCTCTCTCGGCTCCTGAGACTTTGGGAGCGTCGCTCGCTCTCCTCTTCGTGACCATTAACATAGCGAAGGATGAGCTTTTAATTACACGTAGGTCTTATTCGGATTGTTGGTATTTCCAGTCACATTTTCCAAATCGCATTCAAGTCGTGCTGCTCCCCCGGGGGACATGAGAGCGATGGGGGCATTTTAATTGCTTAATGAGATGTGTATCACCACATTCTCATTGAAGCACCGGTTGCAGTTGGGAAGCCATCTGGCGAGTGGCGTGTGTTGCTCTCAGGCATGAAGCACAGGGGTTTCAGACTGACCAGTGAACGGAGACCAGAGGAGAGTGGCTCCTAGTGTGAGAATGTTTCCCACAGCGATAGGCGTATGCAATCAGCCACCAGCGGTTGTGTTTTTTTCCTCCTCGGTGGACTACCAGGCATTGCCCCTGCTGCTCTAGACAGAATGTAATCTGTTTAATGAAAGGTCTGCGTCTGCTCTTTGACCAATAGGCTTGGTAAGAACAGTAGAAAGGGGTCTGACAGACGCCCCTTAGTACGTTTAACAGTTCACCTCAAAAAGAAAATCTGTCATCATCTACTTCCCCTCATGTTGCTCAACTAATTCTGGCAGGTAATGATAAGCTGATATTTATGTCATGGCTGATCATTGATTTTAAAATTCTGTAATATTTTGTCTAAAGGAATAAAAAATAAAACACTCAGACACAATCACACAATCACAAACACTCACAATCAGTTAAAAATGCTACAAGTTAATTTAGGCATCATTACTTGAATTAAAATGATTTAAAATAAGTACCAATAAATTGGCCAATATATAGTGCATTCTTATTTTTTAGCAAAACATCCAGGTTGCTCTCTTCCATATAGCGATGGTGACCAATGGTTGCCAGGCTTCAAAAATGTGAGTCTTTTGCTGCTTTTATACTAGCCATACAATAGCTGCGAGAAACTGACTGAGATGTAGCTATTCATAACAGAATTCTCATTTACGGGTGAATTGTCTCTTTATGTAATCTATTTGCCGTGATTTCCCATTTCTAGCCCTCATAGATGAAGATAGAGTCCCAGTTGGGGGGCAGCCTGGTTAGGATATCTGGCGCAGTGATCAAGCAGACACAATTAACTTCAAATGACAAGGTGCCGATGGGGTACCAAACCACATTGTCACGTTCCTTATACTAGACATTTATTGTGATTATTTTGGGGAAAAATGAAATTGCACGTTTTATTGGCATGCAGTTGTGAGCTGCAAAGAGTAATTTGAAAATTATCATATTAGGCCTATATGAGCTTGCCTTCAGATCATGGAGAGAGAAAGATCTGTATCCTCTGTAATTATTAAAACAGACAAAATAGAAAGAAACAAATGAATCTGAAAGTAAACCAAAATGATTTGGAGTCCAGATGTCTGAGACCACATTTTAGATTTTTTTTTAATTTATTTTAGAATTTTGAACAATTTAAAAGCTATGGCGTTACATTAATTCATAATTTACTCATTTATTTACTTGTGTATTTATATATATATATATATATATATATATATATACACACACACACACACACACACACACACACACACACACACGTCTTTTAACTTTTCCTAATTTTTCAGTTCAGCGTTTCATTTAATTTATCATGTTGACAGTAATGTAACAAATGTATTAATTATATATATATATATATATATTTTTTTTATATTTAAGCATTAGTGATCTTAGACTTATGGACCCTGTTCTGAGTATCTATAAATATGAATTCTCCTAGGAATGTGCCCATGTGTGTTTGTGTGCATGAGTATAATTGATGAGAGAGGATTCTGGGACGTGTGCACCTACTGTCACTTTTTTCCCCCATGTCCTGTCTATTTAAAGATATTGCAGCAGATTTTGAGTCCAAGTCCAATAAACTTGCACATAAAAATCATGCGGTACTGCTGTCAGTCTTTTCTTTTAATTTCATATATATACACACTCATTTCTCTCTCTCTCTCTCTCTCTCTCTCTCTCTCTCTCTCTCTCTCTCTCTCTCTCTCTCTCTCTCTCTCTCTCTCTCTCTCTCCATATCTCTTCCTGTTCCTTCAGCGATGTCAGTGTCTAATCAAACTGGCAAGATAATTTTCCACACTGTGGCTTTATGGATATGGGCCGCACAGTTTACCCCAAGCGTGACTAGAACATTAGAGAGAATGTCTTTTAATGGAAGATTTGCTGTAATTTATAAAATGGCTGGCACTTCTAATGGACAACTGCCTTCTGTATTATGAATAACAATAGTTACTTTAATATATCAATATTTAATTTTTTAAACCTCAAGCCTTCAGACCTGCTCGCTGTAGATTATAGCGCATGATGTCACTATATGTGGGCGGGACATCATCACACTCACTGTCTGTGTACATGTACAGGTAATAATGCTATAGGCGAAGAACATGTGTTGCTATGTTAAAATGTATTCAAAATCTGTCTATAATTGGATTGATGGCCCAGTCTGATTGAAAAGTCTTCATGTAAACATTTTGGTCGATCCGACTGAGCTTGATCTGAATTAAATTCACATTCAATTGAAATGGTTGGTGTAGACCTGAAATAATCTGATCAATAGGGAAAAAAATGACCATGTAAACTATTTTCTTAATTGGATTCAAAAATGCCTTTCACACACGTGCTGTGCCGTGATGTTTATACTAGATACGTTTTATTTCATACAAACATGCAGAAGTTTATTTTCGTCTCATGTCTTACTGACTGGTCAGTGGATGAGACTAAATATATACTAATTATTTGCTTAAAAATCTCTTCTGAGATAAATGTCAGCTTTCTTTTTAGTTATGCTATCAATGGAAAAACACCAATTATACTCGTGGTGGCTTTCTCTGGCTCTGAATGTGGCAAATGGCACTATGGATGTGTTGCAGTTTTCTTTGTAATATGTTAATCTGATTGCAACATTTAGGGTTCATATGAACAGAACGAATTGGATTCATTCCTAATGACAAAAATGTAAACATACCATGTGAAGTTCAGTCGGCTCCATATTTCCTCAAGGTAGAGTTTGGAAGTTGGTTACTTTGGCACAGTAGATGATCGAGTGAAACAAATGTGTGAAGCCCAAAGCACCATCGGCGTAAAGAAATTATCATTAGCAAGTATAGTGCTTGATATTTGATTATGTTCTTTACTACAGTCAGTTTTTGAAGATTGTGTCCTCCACATTTGGCCGTGGGGAATAAAGAGCCACACTGTGACTCTTATAGGTTTGTTGCTTTGCTTAAGAGTGTGTGCATGTTGGTGTAGGTTTGCCACTCCACAAATTATTGTCTGATGTGGTTAGCAATTGTGTGATCTTTGTGGTTTGGAGGTCAGTAGCTCGGAGCTTATAAAATCCTCCAGCTCTCCGCGTGAACCCGGATTCTGGCTCTGGGAGCGTGAGCCAGATGGCTTGGCGGTCTCCAGATCTGCTTGGAGCAGAAAGCAGAGGTTCTGACGGGCCAGTTTATCCTGGGCCGGTAAGAAAAAGAGCTTGGAGCCAGGCCTGATAGCAGTAGCCTGACCTCGATGTGTTAATCCCATCAGATCAGTGTGGATTAAATACAGGCTGCTCAAAGCCCGTTATGTGGTAATGTGGAATCTGTCCCACCCACTGCGAAATCACCCCGTGCTTTCGGACGAATTGCTCTAAGAACATTTGATTTCTATGTTTGCCTCCTATCTGCATTTTCACTTCAAATTGTGATATAATTCATCTTTAAACTTGTATTCGCAATCAGATATTCTGGGTCTAAGGATGGAACACTAATCATCCGACTACTGACTAGATGCTTAGCAAAGTTGCTATGCCTTTGCGTTGCTTTGCTTTGTCTAGCCATTTTGCACAACTCATGTAAATGGCCACTAAGAAACATGTCCAAGTTGCTTCTGGTCAACTTGAATCCAGCCTAATTATACTGGGATTCCATAAGATCAATTATTTGACTAGTCAGTCAGTCAACCTTCTGACTGAATACATGTAACTTTGCACATCCCTTGTAAGGGCATCCTAGCCAAAAATACCTTTTCACTTCATTTTTATTATATGATGAAAGCCAGTTTTCATATCACTGGCTCTGATACTGAAAAGCTTCTTGTTTACCTCGTTCTTTGCTGATTATCTCGGCCCATTTCTGCTTGTTGTCTGTGGAGGTTTGGTAATTGCTCGACAGCGTTCAATAGTGTTTCTGTTAGATAAGCTGTTTTTTTTCTTACTTTTTCAATGAACGTCTTGCGCTAAGAGGTGCTATCACTCACATTTCAGAGAGAGTGTTTTTTTTTTTGTCATCTGACATCTCAACTGTGTGAAGACAAAGTGCTAACAGAGATTATAAGTGTGTGTGAAGTTCTGTGAACTGATCTAGGGCAGTTCAAGGGAAGGTCGTGACGGGCTGACGGTGTTTTAGGATCAGCATGCTAAATTAGCCAAGGACGCTGAGTTCTAGCAAACAAAGTGCTTACCCGGAGAAGCTTCCTCTATCTTTGTGTGCTTTATGATCGTTAGCTTACAAGTGTAAAGATGATACTGGCCTTAAGTCCTCTGCTGTTGTTCACATTAACATCTTTGTGTTTTACACTCTAGTATTTATATATATGTATATATTTTTATTTGATATATCTTTTTTAAACTGCTGACTGCTTGACCATGACACAATTGGTCACTCTTTATCATTCTATATATTCATATCTGATTTTTTCTATTGTTTTACTGAACAGCCAGGTCAGTTTCTCAACTTGCTTGCATATTAATATGAATGAGACAAAGGAAGTTCCCGGGCTGCTGTCTGATAATATAGATCCTGTGGCCCGTGAAGAGAAACGTGCCCTTGAGCTGGACCTAATGTCTGCACTGCATGATTGAGCGCTTCAGTGCCTCCTCTATCTCTAATGGCTTTTTAATAAACAAAGACTTGACCACCCTTCAGCCTGCCCTTTGTGTTTAGCATAAATGAATACATGAAGATGAACACAACTCCGCTGCTAATGCTAGAGTGAACATGGTTGCTCTGGTCTTTTTTTTTCTTCTTTTCTCGCTCCTGCTATCGCTTTATATGTGTGCAGTTTTCTTTATCTTACATCCTTGTTTACGAAACACTTGCTCAAAAATATTCTCTCTGGCCATCTCTGCTTTTCACTCATTACTTTTTTTTTTTAATCCTGTGTGATTTGGAATATTGTTCTAATTTTCTTCACTTTCCAGTTTTGGCCAGTGTGGCTCCTGCCGAAACGTTGCTGGCGATATGATGGACATTGGCTTTGAAGTCTTGTTGTGCGCCGCGTTGCCAGGTAAAGCCCTCGGCGATAGCACCAAATTGATTTCTGCATGCTGTGGACAAATTGCCACGCAATGACTAATTAGCAAACATTTTTATAATTCATAATTAGGGCCTCCACTCTCCCTGTGTGAGTTGGTTCGCTGCCGAGCGTTAATTTGCAAAGCCACGAATTCCGCCTTGAAATCCCTCAACCAATAGCTAAAGCAGGTTTTCAGCAGGTCTTCACTAATTTCTTAAAGACTTCCTTCTTCAGACCGTCTGATGTTAGGAGACTGTTTTAGTGTTCATTTCAAAACTCTTGACAATCCCAGGCTGCCTCAGAAGCCTGTTCATGAAGTGTCAAGACAGGGTGTGAAAAACCGCAATGGGCGAAAGTTTTACGGGCGAAAACCGTTTATATGAACTAGGCGTAATGAAACATTTTAATACTCATACTTGATTCTAAATGGTCAACTACAATTTCATAGCAGCACTGTATAACTGACTGGAAAACCTGTTTCATCACATATGCATGTGTTCTCTGTAGTCTTTATAAGTACGATAATTAAGATTTATACTTAGATTTATATTTTATGTCCATTTATGTGTTTATTTGATAAGCAGCCATGTAATGAGTGTGATTATGAATTATAAACCGCTTTGGAGTGATACAAAATATCCTGATCACCCTGTCTGGGTTTATTAATGACCGGATGACTGTTCGTTATCTCTTCCGTAATAAATGTATATATATATTTTAAAGCAGGGCTGGAGCAGAACATCAAACTTTCCGACTGTCATAACTCACAATTACTTTCACCTAATTTCACTTATACAAGTTAATTATCCACAGTACTATTGTATGTAATATCATATAATACTAGACTGTAAATGACTAAGTGCAAAACAACTGAACAGAAGTTTCTTAACACTAGAAGTGCCAGAATTCCATAACTACTAGAACTGCCGCGAGCGGTCATTTTGACCGCTAGATTCCAAACTCTATATCTTTAATGATACATACCCAATTGAGAGATTAATGCATTTATTGTATTAGGATATATTTTAAAAACAAAACAACACCAAACTTTACATTTAAACAAGTTTAATTATACATTTATAAATAATATCTGTAGATGTCCTGAACAAAATAACGGAGTAGCCTATGTTTTCATGTTTCCACTGTTCGATCGCGCCCGCCGACACACACACACACACACACACACACACACACACACACACACACACACACACACACACACACACACACACACACACACACACACACACACACACACACACACACACACACACACACACACACACACACACACACCATATTACAACATTGCAGTCTTGACATTGCAGCCTGTTCATTATAGCCATAATAAAATAGTCAACCTAACATATACAAATTCCACTGCTCTGTTTATATAGTCAGTATAGCCTCGTACAATTCGTACCATTTTGCACGTGTGAAGAGGATGATTTTTTCCGTCGATATTGGAACGTGAGTGAAGTACAAAGCCTATAATAAAGTAGTTTAGTTTAAAATAGTTTACCATCCAAATACATCGCAAATGTTGAAACATTTTGATTCTAATTAGAGAATTACGTGAGCCTAACGCCGCTTACTTTCACTTTCGCTTATAAAGTATTTCATTTTGGCTTGTTTATAGTTATGTTTTCATTCTTGTTCTGTTCTGAATATCATTGCATTTAAATTATTTGTTGTTGAATATGTTTTGTGTATTTTTACCACATTTTATTGTTGTGTATATTGGTATAGCCTATAATAATACCGCGAAATTCAGTGCGGTCAATATGACCGTCTATGGCCGAAATAGGTAAATATGTTCATTTGTTTTTTTGCCTTATGTGCAATTTATATGAAAAACATTTTAAATGAAAATACAGACAATTTTAGGAAAAGTCAGGTACCGGCAGGATTTTATTTATTTTTTCAACAAAGTTATTGCAGATATAAAATTCAAAACGGTCAAAATGACCGCCATGGCACTTCTAGTGTTAATAATGACTTGAGGCTCATGAGTTTTTTTTTTCTCGTCTTTGCTATTTTATTCAATAAAAGCACAGGTTAATGTTTTTTTTCGTACAGTGCCTCCCACCTAACAAGCAGTCTTTTAATGAGCGTTTGTATAACTGCACAACATTCAAATAACAAGCTCCTTCTTATAAACCAATGTTTTTAAAGACTTTTGTGCATCTTAGTGTCTTTGATCTTTTCACTTATGTTTTATAAATTGTGATCCACTTCCTGTAAATGTAGCACATTTTATGGGGATTCATTCCCCCCCCCCCCCCCCCTTTTTTAAAGGAACAAATGGTACCTGCAAAAAAGGGTAAAGCTTGTAGTCTTTTCTGAAATGTTTGAAACTCAAGATTTTGGGTAAAATATTGTGCATGCAAGGTGCATGCCTTTGTAAACTTTGGAAAATGGATTGATCCATTTTTAAAGATATCTCCCAGTGATCTACTGATGCTCTTTGATAATGCTTAAGAGAGGTCAAGTGCATCTATCATTTATGCATCTTGGCGGTGTATCGGATGAGTATCCATTGAAAGTGCCAAATATGTAGGAGTTGTGGAAAGTTGTTTGATGGTGCAGTGGTGCAGACCATTTGACATCAGATTTTGTTTATAGTGTGCAATGATGAGAATGAAATGTGCAAAAAGAGTCTAAAGCCGGGTGCACACTGTGCAATTTTGGACACGATTTGGCCGTCTGAGACAAATTTTGCTAAACCTAAAAGATTACTCTGATCCTAATCTCAAATCTGAAGTCTTTGATCGTTAGTTTGACATGTTCACCGACAGCCGATTAATGACCATTGCGATCAAATTTGACGAAATTCTGGCAGTGAAGATTTGACTCTCAGTCCTGTAGTGTGACTTTACCATTACCTAGCCATTACCAAATGACTCTAGCCATTACCAAAATTAACGATAGAGATTTCTTTGTAGCCACCATTTCAATCCCGTGTGTAATGCAGCTCAGTGTCACCGAACGTGTCATTGATTGATGATGTAAAACTCCAGACTCCCAGTTTTCTTGCATGCATCCGTTTTTAACGCGTCTTGACTGCCATGCATTCTGACATTTTATGACAACTGAGATCTTACAGTGTGACATGGCTTACAGCGATGATCATGTTCGTACAGTCTGACAAGCAACAATCGTAAAGGACTATAATAAATCGCACAGTGTGCACCAGGCTTTAAGCGTTTTTCGGATGGTATTCCTTTTTTAAACTATGTTTGAGTTATTTGAGACCATTAAGGTCAGATGTCTGTTATTGAACTAACTGATTTGGATGGGATTGGGGGATCTTTGTAGAAATTACTAAGCGGCAGCATCTATTGTCAAGATATGGGTGTTATAGTACATGATGTGCTTTGGATGCGATGTTATGGGTAAATAATGGAATTACAATATTATCTATATAATTAAGAGAAGGCATTAATTAAGGATGCTTCTACAATGGCCATTTTGAGCAGTTCATGATCAGACTCTCCTAATTGATTACATTTTTAGATGGGATGCCATGCGTGCTGTTGTTTTACCCAGAAAATTGGCGATAAGGAAGGTGCACACCACAGCATTTGCTTTACTTATGCCATTCGACAAGGGTCAAATTAAATGAGAACAGTTAGCCGGAAAAACAATAGACAGTTTGCTTCATAATTTTAACATGACATGCTAAATCCCAACAGGATCAAAATCCCCATGCGTGTCTCGTATGAGTAGGGCTTAAGACTCCCTTTCCCCGTGTCCTGTACCGCCCCACTCTAGAGAGCACTAAACTGGGGAGGAAAGTTTATTTGTGGGGGCCGTATTATGGCACATGATGTTCTTGTATTATGTGTTTTTCTGCTGATACGGCCATGCTGTCGACAACTCCAGTGAGCTGGCAGCTCAGTGCGGCGTTATCTACTAAAGTGAGAGGGAGAGAGAGGGAGTACAGGCTTGATTTATTGCCTCTGCAGAGGAGAGAGCGAGAGAGGAGGGGTGAAGAGTGAGAAAGAGAAGCGAGATTCTTCCTTTGAGTCACTGGAGTTGAGTGAGACAGGTTGGAGTTTGAGCCGAGTGAAAGAGGAATCCAAATGAATTTTTTTTTCTTTTTCTCCCGCATCTACAGGAGACTTTTCCCAAACTTCTCCGCTTCTCCACATCCTCCGCTTCTTCTGTGTCCCTCTCCTGGGAACCTGTTATAGACCTCATCTGACCGCTGCTCAACAAAAGCCTCTCTGGAATTACCCAGCATGCTTCATGGTCTGCAGAGAGTTCTGCCTTGATGCTTTTCTGGTG
Source organism: Leuciscus leuciscus (assembly GCF_965113295.1). Taxonomy (NCBI): domain Eukaryota; kingdom Metazoa; phylum Chordata; class Actinopteri; order Cypriniformes; family Leuciscidae; genus Leuciscus; species Leuciscus leuciscus. Next base: position 35,908,135 of record NC_138730.1, on the reverse strand, counting down.
GGGGAGGGAGAGAACCCCCCCGCTGTGTTATTAAGCCCTGTCTGAGTCCAAACTCAGCCTTGAGAATTCCAAGATGGCTTGTGTGCAGCTTTTCCCACTTTATTCCCGTATGTTTGTTTGCACTGAGAAATTGCATAACGCCTCATAAATTTGTACAATCGGTTACACATTAGCAATGTCTGACTGGGATAGTCTAAGCAAATACTCTTCAGTAAATCATTCATCGAGTATAATAGTTGATTCCAGCATCATTCTTACAGAAACATACCGTGGTGTTTATTTCAGTCTATCATGATGATAACACCATGGTTTGTTTTAAAACATTTTTGTTTCTATTTCAATAAAACTAAGTTTTCTCTTTACAATAGAAAATAATTTCAACCCATATATCAGTTAAAACAGTAAAAAAAAATTGCATATAATTGCACTTTCTCTGTCCAAAACTTTATTATTTGAACTGTAATATTCTATTCTATTCTATTCTATTCTATTCTATTCTATTCTATTCTATTCTATTCTATTCTATTCTATTCTATTCTATTCTATTCTATTCTATTCTATTCTATTCTATTCTATTTTTACAAACCTTGGGACAAGTCAAATTATTAGAGACTTGACTATAGAAGTACTATAGTATTATCCACCAGATTCCATCAATTATCTCTTTCCCTGCCAGTTGTTTTTAAAAAATCTGCCAGCCAGCTCCAGCATTTTTCCCCCCGCAAAACTTTCATGGCAGAGTATTTTATTGAATGAATATCTGAACATACAATATATCAAAAGAAAGAACAGAGTCTCTGCTTTAAAAATAAATAAATATCTAGCTTAATGCTTATTTATATGATGTTGAATGTTTGATGATCGCGAAACATGAAAACATGGATTGCTGGGAAATTCTAGCGAGGAAGCTTTGTGTCATAAAAGAAAAGAAAAAATTCTGTCATTGGCAGGTGAAGAGTTGAACATCAATGTAACTGCCACAGTTCTTTTTGACTCATTCACACAAAAGTCATTCACTCGGACTCCATTGTTTATTTTCATTTTAAACAGATTTGTTCACAAGAAGTGTCTGTTTCCTGAACATTAGAGATGCCATACTCCCACTTGAGTGAGTCTACAGATCTGTATTGACACAAAGCGGCTTTATGTTTCAGAATGTTTATTTAATGAACTATTCATATGAAGTGCATCAATCTTTTCCCACTCACATCTGTGCCCAGTTGGGCCGTCAGTCGTCCCGTGTCAGTGGCCCTATAGGAGGCAGCCCACAAAACCCCTTTTCTCTGTCTGTCTCTCTGAGAGCAGCAGGAGGGAGATGGGATCTCTGCTAATGTGAGGCCTCTTAAAAACAAGCTCCCAGGTCTCTTGTGTTTTCCAAAGAAAGATTTACATTCTTTTGCATGGAAAAGTGGGGTCATTGTTGGTTAAAACGACCTCACCCTGCGTCTACAACAAGCTGAGATTGGAATTCTGATGAACTTGTATAAATCGTGCAACTTTAGCTTTGTATTTTTTATTGCTGTATCATTTGCACACCCTGTTGTATGCACAATTTCTTTTTCAGTGAGGGGGACATTTGCTTCTGAATGAGTTTATGAAGTAGCAAGGATTGTCTTTAATGTTTTGGTGATTTTAGGAATAGTTCACTTGAAATTAAAATTGTCATCTTGCTCATCCTCATGCCATTTGCAGCTTATAAGACTTTTTCTCCTGTGAAAAGCAAAAGGAGATGTTTTTCAGAATGTGTGGGCTGCTCTTTTCCATACAACAAAAGTTGATGTTAATTAATAGTCAAATTAATAGTCAAATTTATATTGTTTTTCTTTCTTTCTTTCTTTTTCTTTCTTTCTTTCTTTCTTTCTTTCTTTCTTTCTTTCTTTCTTTATTTATTTATTTATTTATTTATTTATTTATTTATTTATTTATTTATTTATTTATTTATTTATTTATTTATTTATTTATTTATTTATTTATTTATTTATTTATTTATTTATTTATTTATTTATTTCTTTCTTTCTTTCTTTCTTTCTTTCTTTCTTTCTTTTTTTCTTTCTTTCTTTCTTTCTTTCTTTCTTTCTTTCTTTCTTTCTTTCTTTCTTTCTTTCTTTCTTTCTTTCTTTCTTTCTTTCTTTCTTTATTTATTGTTATTGATTTATAGGATGTATATTGATGATTTCTTCTTTATCAATACATTTAAATTTAATTTAAAAGATGTAATTAAAAATTCCCCTCCAAATTGGGCCTTGTTGGAGTTATCATAGTATTAATTCATAATTTGGATTAGCTTTTTTTCTTTTCTTTTTTTTCTTCAGTTTTCAGTTTTCATTTAAACTTTAGATTGCAAATTTAGGTTTTAGTCATTTTGTGTGCTTTTATAATTTGTATTAGTTTTAGCTTTAATTAATTTTTATTTCAGTTATACTGCAGTAATTTTAGTCCTTCAGCTTCAACTTCTTTCAGTTAGTTGCCAAGGCATCATTTCTAATTTTCGTTTAGGTTTAATTTTTTTCCATCTAATATTTATATTTATTTAATTTAATTTTCAGCTTCATTTCAATTACCAAAAACAAATTTAATAGTTTTAATTTTAGTTAATAACAGCACTGGTTATAGTGCACATGCTCCAGACAAGTTTCTCATGCAGAAGACACTTGTTTAAATCTAGGTTTTGACATTTCCTAGTCCCATTCCTTCTCTTTTTTCCCAGTAATTGCCTGTCTCTGTCAATACAAGTGGTGAAAACCCCAAAAAGTGGGGTCCTATGTGGGGAAAGCCCTTGTGATTCACTCTGTTGGGTTTAAAGTGACTCCAGTGATAGACTCACTGCTCCACAGCCTTTATTTGAGGGCTGACATTTCAGCAGATGTTGATACTCTCCATATCAGTGCTTAAACATGATGGATGACTCACAAGAGCTTTGTTGACTTGTTAGTAGATCACACGGCAGCTTCTGGTAAAACGACTGAAGATCACAGTCATGGAGTCATTGGCCAGGCGTGTCGGGATGAATTCACTTTGAAAGATGAGGTCGGAGCATTGACTATACGTTTAACTGTCACGTTCTAGAACGTATTTAACACTTTTTGTTGTGTGTGTTCTGAGTTTTTTTTTTTTAAATCCTTCCTAAAACGCTGTTTGAAAGTGTTCTTTCTTTACTTTTCTTTACACTGTAATGTTGGGCTAGATTTAGTGTGCTGTGATTGTCTCTTGAGGGCGTATTTAACACTCATTTTTACATTGAAGTGTTCTGCAGTTTGGCAAACATCTCAAGTCAAGAATTAAGCAGGTTTTTGCATATGAGAAAGGATTTCTACCATCAGAGTTGAACACTTGAGTAGTGTTGAACTGCTTTCTAATATGGGCTTTCACTAGTGTATCTCTAGAGTTATTATCCATGTTGGATGCAGCATAAGAAATAAGTTAATTTTTACATATCAAATGTGCCAAATTTCCCCCCTGAAGTCCACTTATAATGTTTTATTATTAAAACCTATAATAGCAGCCTATTTTTCATAAATGTCCCATAAGAATTGTGACTTACTGGCCTGAAAAGTCATGGAATTTTAAAGTCAAGAAACCTCATTTCAATTCTTTTTGTTGTTATCCTCAGCTATACAGTATCTATTTTGTACGTTAGAAATTGGTCTTTGTAGAGTACAAACTCTTTTGGTCATGATTGTTGGATAAGGATTTTAAAAAATATATTTGTGTTTTTTCTTGCAAAGAGAAATATCCAAAATGATGAAATATTGTAGAGCTGAGCATTGCAAGAAAAACCTAAAACTATTATTATAAAATTCCTTGGTTTTAAAAGATTTTATGAATTTCCATCATTTACGATTTTCATGAAGCTTACAAGTGAGAGCAAACAGGAATGATCCTCTTGGGTTTAAACTTGCAGGTTTATTTGCTGATTTACTTAAACAATTTGCACCAGTTAATGTGATTTTCTTGTGCACAGGAAGTGAAACCTGTGCCATCACCTTTTGTACAGAGGAGAGAGAGTGAATTAATGAGTAAAAGAGAGAGAAAGTGACTCTGACTATTAGAAACTGAGTAAGACGGAGGGATGAAGTGAATAATGCAAGGAGAGGTGAGGGTGATGTGGGGGTGGGGTGGGGTGGGGGGGGGGGGGGGGTATTCCGTCATAATCCAGCTGGTGCCGTGACATGAATCAGGTGACCTTTGGCTGTCAGCATCTCAGTCCATTACAGAAGATGATTTGCCATCAACGAGAGAAGAGAAATGCGGGAGGTTGCAGAGGAAGCAGAAAAAAAAACGTATATCCACTGACAGAAAGCCATAATGTAAGGGAGGGAGATGGAAGGAGGAGGAAATGAAGAGTGAGTGTACGAAAGAGTGAAGGAGTGCAAGTACTTGGCAAGAGTACAATGAGATTTTTTTGCTTTCTGTTTGTATGGTGATGTATTGAAAGGATTTGTCTGCCTGCCATGAGTGGGAGCGTCCCCTGTGGTTTCCAGTTGTCTGGATAATTTTTTTTTTTTTTACACACTTCACAAATCCCTCCTGATGTCCACGTCACTGAGACCGTTAGGATTTCACCTGAATCTTGTATTCTTTGTAAGATTTGTGCAATCAGACTGAAATTTGTGTTTTTGTTATAGGCACTGTAGCTGGAATCAAACAGACCGTGTGAAACCACCCTCTTTGCTTGACAAGCGTGCTAATTGAATTGTGGGAAAATGCTAATCGTGGACATGTAGGGGAATGTTGGATTCTTTCTCTGCTGACTTTGCATCGGATTCTTGCAAACATAAGTGCTGTTGACGGTTGTTTAGATGCGATTTATCTTTGCTGGTTTTATGTAATTCGTGATCTAACCAGTCAAGACATACACAAGAGATCATCAGATTTGTCACAGTATGCAGTGCTAGTTGTGTGGTAAAGTGGTAAATTTGCCCATCCATCCATCCATCCATCCATCCATCCATCCATCCATCCATCCATCCATCCATCCATCCATCCATCCATCCATCCATCCATCCATCCATCCATCCATCCATCCATCCATCCATCCATCCATCCATCCATCCATCCATCCATCCATCCATCCATCCATCCATCCATCCATCCATCCATCCATCCATCCATCCATCCATCCATCCATCCATCCATCCATCCATCCATCCATCCATCCATCCATCCATCCATCCATCCATCCATCCATCCATCCATCCATCCATCCATCCATCCATCCATCCATCCATCCATCCATCCATCCATCCATCCATCCATCCATCCATCCATCCATCCATCCATCCATCCATCCATCCATCCATCCATCCATCCATCCATCCATCCATCCATCCATCCATCCATCCATCCATCCATCCATCCATCCATCCATCCATCCATCCATCCATCCATCCATCCATCCATCCATCCATCCATCCATCCATCCATCCATCCATCCATCCATCCATCCATCCATCCATCCATCCATCCATCCATCCATCCATCCATCCATCCATCCATCCATCCATCCATCCATCCATCCATCCATCCATCCATCCATCCATCCATCCATCCATCCATCCATCCATCCATCCATCCATCCATCCATCCATCCATCCATCCATCCATCCATCCATCCATCCATCCATCCATCCATCCATCCAATTATTACAATTTAAAATATCATTAGATGTATGCTTCATCATGCCTGGCCTGGTTACGACAAAGTGTCAGTCTTACATGACGTGATTGTGACTTTGAACAAGCGGTGTGAAGTTCTCGACCTTGGCTAAGGTGGTCCTGACTCTTAATAGCTGAGTTCTACTCTACAAGCAGATGCTAGTGAAGAGAGAGAAAGAGAGGAAAAGGTGTCTGACAGAAGACGACGACTATGGCGAAGTGTTTCTCAGCGATACGCCGTGTCCGCCCTCACAGTCACTTAGGATTTTGACAGAGCAACTCGAGCTTTTCAAGCTCCAAGACTCTAAAGTGCACTTAACAGCTTACTATAACAACGTGTTTTTTGCCGTGCACTCGAGGCCTGCTCCGAAGAGCACTTCTTCCGACTTGTAGGGTCGAAGATGATGTGCTTCTCTTTCTCTTTTACTCTCTCTCCACCGTGTTTGTTTTCACGTCGTCATCAGTCACTTCGCATCTGATTGACAAGCGTGCTGAATCATCTGGAGACGTCTAATGCACATTTCGTGTTTCGCAGAACATTTAACCGCTGAAAGTGCATTGGGTAAAATGTACCGTCGGAGTGCTATCTGACTTGTTTCGCTTATAAGATTTAGACGTAATGTGTTATAATAGACGTTAGTGTTTGTTATCACACAGCTTGCCGTTTTTTGATCCTTATGCATATAATGGGTAATTATATGATTTATAGGAGCATTGTTGAAGCATTTATTCAGGCATTTAAAATGTAGCAGTAGGAAGTTTACTAGCATAAATTACAGCCACTCAGAATGTCTGAGTGAGTTGTTTTACACTCTAATGTTTTGAAGCTTCCTGCGACTCCAGGAAGTGATGCGTCAGGAAGTAAAGGGCCGCTATCAGGAAGAGATCAGATCTCTATCTGCGATAGGACAGTGATTGGGCTCAAATTATGTCATGTGATCTTCATCTTCATCCTCCGAGGGATATTTCTTCATATGCAGATGCCCTTTGTTAAAGGTCGTTGAGCCATTGTGCTATCAGAGATCAGGGCTTCACCAAAAGCATTTGTTTCTTCCCTTGTGCGCCACTGACACTTATTTTAATGATGCAAAACAAATGCAAATGTTTAGCTTGGGGTTGTTTGTTTTTGTATAGTTGAGTCTCTCTGTTTTTATCTAATTTTTATCCCCTTGTGTAGGAAAGAAAAATCACAAACGAGATCTCTGTAACATCTTAGTTGTTTCTCTTGCTTAGCAAAAAGATTAGATGGGGAGCAAATGGACTTCAAATTGTGCTTGCTTCTCTTCTCATATATTTTTCTTTTGAGCTTACCAAGAGGGAGTTTTAATACTCAAATATTGCTCATATCTCTGGAGACTTAACTCCATTTGCAGGTATGTTTTAAGTATCACCTCAGATGCTTAGTGCGATTCCCTAGTACATGTATTCTCAAACTTTGTTTGTCATCCGAACCCCTTTGAACTAAAATATTTACTTGAAGTAACCCCTGGGATTTTAAGTTAATATTTCAATAACTTATCCACAAACTCCGACCACGTTTCTCTGATGTCGTTAATGGTCATATGACATGCGTGTAAACAAATAAAATGTGTTTTTTGAATAGGTTTTATTGCTGAAAAGATTTTTCTTTAATGTTTTTGAAAAAAGACCTGTGATGGCAGTGCTGAATTTTCAGCGTCCGTTACTCCAGGCTTTAGTGTCACATGATCCTTCAGAAATCATTCTAATATGCTGAATTGGTGCTCAACAAACATTATTATCAATTATCAATTATCAAAACTTATTATCAGTGTTGAAAACAGTTGTGCTGCTTAATGATTTTAATTTTTTTTGTGGTAACCATTTCCTCCCCACAATTTTATACATGGAAAGTATTAAAAACAACATTTATTTTAAATAGAAATAATTTGTAATATTATAAATGTCTTTACTTGCACTTTTGATTCATTTAATGAATCCCTGTTGGATAAATGTAATCATTTATTTAAAAATCTTACTGACTCTTTGTAATGGTAATGTACATTTTTTATGATTTCATTAATTATTAGCTTTTCATCAACTCACAAACCCCCTGAAGTTCCCTCACAAACCTCCAGGGGTTCACAAACCCCTTTTTAGGAAACTCTTCCTTAGTAGAAATAAACAAATTAAGTAAATTTTGACAGATTATCAGCTATCAGTTTCTAAACTATATTAAGACTGTGTCTTATGAGACAAGAGGTAATCAGTCTTACTTTTCAGACCGATCTACCTTTTTATGTTACTGACTTACTGACAAAAAAAACAAAAAAAAAGCACATATATATATATAGTACCAGTCTTGAAGAAAAAATTTAATTACTAACTTTTAAGACTAGTCTAAGAAGTTTATGCAACTGGCCACAGGGCATTTGGTCTTGTGAGAATTTAATTCATGTCTAAATGTATTCCTCCCAAATAATTTTAGGAGAAACTTATAAGACTGAGTTTGAATGACACACTGAACATGTTTGAATGTGAACTCCATTAAGCGCCTGAGCAATGAAAGAGCAACCTCGGAGCAATACATTTTCCTCTGGGTTCTTCTGGACGAAACCCTGGCGATGGCGTTGCGTGAAACAAGCAGCTAATAAAAAGAAGAGTGTGATGATTGTGCTGGAGTCCTCAGCGCTCCGGGGCCGTTATCGTCTCATCCATCCGTCTTAACTCTGCTCCTCACGGTGCTCGGAATGGAATTCTCTCCCCCCCTCTGCCCTTTTGGAGGGCTAGCATGTGTGAAAAATTGTTAAGCAGCTCTCTCCTCTGTTTTTCCCCTTCTCTCCCTCTCTCTGTCCTTTGTGCTCGAGCAGGCGTGTTCCAAACTCTTGACATCAAAAGAAGGCGTAACTCATCAGCCTCTCACCAGGGAAACTCTTTTCACCGGGCAGCAGAAAGGGGAACACGAGCGAAACGGGATCCGTTCGGGGGCCGCGAGGAGCCGTGGGGGTGATTTGTGTTTGAGGGGGGCGGAAGGGAGTTGTGGGAGTTGAGTTGTGCGGTAGCCCGTCTACACTGGGCTCCTGGAAACATAAACACAGGCTCATAATCAAGCCGCTGAACACACAAACACACATGGCCCTCATTCGTCAGGTTTTGTTCTTTGGCATATGCGCCCTCGTGTCTGTCTGTCCCTATGTTAACTCTTCTGATAATAGTCTCCTCTGAACTTTTACCTGAAGCACTTCACTTCTGCTTTCAGTCCTCATTTTCCTGCATTGTGTTCTTAAAAAATTTTTTTTTCTGTCCCTGTCTTCTTTCTTGGTCTCTTTCATGTCCTCATTTTTTTGCTCACCCTTTCTCTCGTTTATCATCCAATTTATTGATCTGATTTTCTTGTTCATTTGTTCGTTCGTTTGCTAGTTCATGCATTTGTTTGTTCATTTTCTCGCTCACTCTCTCACTCTCTCACTGTTTCATTCATTCATTCATTCATTCATTCATTCATTCATTCATTCATTCATTCATTCATTCATTCATTCATTCATTCATTCATTCATTCATTCATTCATTCATTCATTCATTCATTCATTCATTCATTCATTCATTCATTCATTCATTCATTCATTCTCAAGATTTTTTCTTTTATTGTTTTTATTTTAAAACTTATGTATTACTGTTCAAATATAACATGCTGAATTGGGGCTCAACAAACGTTTTTATCAATATTCAAAACTTATTATCAGTGTTGTTGAAACAGTTGTGCTGCTTAATGTTTTTTTTTCGTGGGAACCATTTCCTCCCCACAGTTTCATCAATGGAAAGTGCTTAAATGGAAATCCTTTGTAACATTATAAATGTTTTTACTTGCACTTTTGATTCATTTAATGCATCCCTGTTTAATAAAAGTATTAATTTATTACACAGACCACTAAGTTTTCAGGTTGTTTTTCAGTTTTAAAATGCTTTATTGGCATCGCCAATTTACAGCTAAACCACATTTAGATAAAACAGTGTTTATAATGGTTTACATTAAAAAGTGCATTAATTTTTAAAAAAGAGAGAAAAAACAACACAATATACAGTGTTTTATTGACAATTAAGGTCCAATAGCGTGTTTATATAGTAAAAATATGATTGAGATTCACTCTCTGATTATTCCGTCATTTACTCTCTTGCTTATTTCTTCTTTCACTTCGCTCACTGTTTTATTCACTCATTTACACCCAGCATGTTTCCTTCCGCTCTTTAAAATGACTTTCTCTCAGCCTCTCAGCCAGGCGTCCTGTAGTGTGAAATGGGTCCGTCAGTAGAATTAGCATAGCTTTTCTGCAGCAGATTGTATAACATAACTTTGGCAAAGGGCTCCATATGGCTCCCCGTTCACTCTCTGGCCCTGCCCACTGAATAATACTACTCTCACCGAGCCTGAGTGCTGCATTAACATAATTAAAGTGGCCACACACACACATATACACACACACACACTCTCCTTTAGCCTTGGCCTCTGTTCAACTACCGTGCTCTCATTCAGGCTGTAAAAGATGTCAATATGGCAACTTGGTGTTCTATTTGATTAGAGTAGTTCACGTTTGTTATTGTCATTAGAGATTTTTATCTCCGACCCCAAACAGACGGTTGCTGTTTGATATGTCAATTCAACGAAGGGTTGTAAATGTTCGCTCGGAGTGCAAGATAAACCCTGTAGACCCTGTCATATCATTCTATTGTTTGCTCTTAGATGAAATGGCAGTGTAATTATTCACTTTTTGCTGTGTGGTAGGATGTTATCTAGTTAACATTGGATGGTTTCATGACATGCCAGCTCACGTGTTGTCTCAAGAACTACACAATACTAGTTTTAATTATCCTCAATACTGTAAGTGACTATAATGTACAGGACGTAGTAGGGGTGGCACGGTACATGAAAAAACATCCGAACCGTTCGGTTCGCTTGTCTCGGTTCGGTGCGTGTGTGCGTCGCGCGGTTCGCACGGTTCGACGCATGCGCAATGTAGCCTTGTGCCCGTGCTACTGCTAATACAATGCTAAATCATAAATCAGACAAATGTAGAATAACATTACAATGTCCAGCAATCGATTTAAATAGTACACTGGGTTTACTTAGACATTTAATGAGATCAACTCCACTAGGCTATATGTTGTTTTTTTCACGTGAATAAATAGGCTACATAGATCGACTGTTCCACGTACCGGTATGTACTTTAATGGTCCAGTGGCAGAACTTGCCAAGCGTGTCAAAGGTTCTGAGTTCTAATCTGCACTCGTATATATTTTTCTTTTTCATCAAAACCGATTATGTTTATCAGCGGTTGTATATCAAGCAGGGACAGATTTGTATGAATTTTGTTTTGTGATTTCATCGGAACGAATAGAGTAGCCTAGAGTCTCCTCAACGGACTGAAGCGCGCGTCTGAGTGAAGAATGTGCGGCCGCTGCGGTGTGTGCGCGAGCCACGAGAACCCTGTATCAGCGCCACTGATCGCAACGGCAACGAGCACTTTGATCACTTGATTAAAAAAAACACATTTCAGCGCTAGATTGCTTCTTATTTAACAAACGAACGAAACGAATACTTTGCTAGTTAACTGGAAATGTTTTATTTATTTGTATTGGTACATCCGTGCTGGGACATAATATCAACCCTGGCAAAAAGTGGTGACAAATAACTGTCCGACACAGCCCACGGGAAATGAGAAGCTGCGTTTTGCAAACACACCCCATTTATGAAATAAATAAATAAATAATTAGATAATTCAGCTATATATCATATGCTGAAGTAAATTTTTGGAGTGTTAAAGATTAAAAGAAAAAACAACAACAAGAACCGTACAGAACCGAAAACCGTGACCCTAAAACCGTGATACGAACCGAACCGTGGGTTTTGTGAACCGTGCCACCCCTAGGACGTAGACATGAACTCTAAGTAATACATGTTTGTCAATGGCAGCTGTTTAAAAATATTACATTTCCCCTTTTTAATCTTCAGTTTGTGGTTATGGCATTGAATTTGCAGAAAATTGTTGTACAGTCAGTTGAAATTGTCTTGCATTTTTTGCTTTTGTTGAATTGCATGTCGCTTGATTAGGCAATTGCAGCAATTAGATAAAATACATTTTATTATGAGTGCATAGTTTTGATTATGTCCCTTTAACTTTGTCTTAAATATTTAGAAAGTCTTACAGAATGTCAGAAATGAATGATTCCAAATGTAATTCGCTCAACTTTTTTTATGTATCACATGAGTTTACTCCTCTAACCTCTCAGTGGCTCCTAGTTTATTTAAAACTCCTTACATATGGTTTTACATATGGTGCGTGGAAGCTGTTGACTCTTCTGTCAGATGCAGGTTTGGGATCTCTAGTCAGATGAGATGATGTCAGGTGTCATTATTCTAACGTTATTTTTGTAACTTCTCTCAAAAAATCTATCACCGTACAGAAAATGTACTTTACTGTTCTGTCAGACATTATTCTGCACTCATGGTGCACTGTAAATCACTTCACTATATAAAAAGAGCTAAATAAATTACGACCATGCAATGTCGTAGTTATGTTGTCAATTAATAAATCATGAAATTACCAAAAAGTACCAATAAATTACATTACTGGTATGTTATGTGTAAGCAAAGATTTGCATGCAGATATGATGTTCATTCTAGGATCAGTGTCCATGTTTTATTAACAGTTCGTGTTAGTAACCTTAACCCAAAATACCACTTTATTTTTACTTTGTGTTACTTTATATTTTGATGACTGTGGTGGCCCATACCAACTTACTAATTTTATTGTATTAACAAAAAGTAGTTTGGGACTGCTATTTAATAGCCTTATCTTATGCTGTATCAGTGTTAGTGATATACTTATAATTATGTGTATGAATGTTTATTTCTCAAAAAATGGTTAGGGCTGCACAATTAATCGAATTTGTAATCGCAATTACAATTACAGATGCCACAATTATGTAATCGTTTAAAGGCGCAATTACAAAAAAAAAGTTCACTTACATTATTCTGTGTGTTTAAGATGTGTTGTTGTTCTTTCTACAGCTTATCTTAAGGGGTTTTTCCCCCATTGTTTGAATTTTTTTGTTTTAATATAACATTATAATACCATGCATATATTCACTTTGGTTTGGTTTCTTGAAATATTATATGTTTATATATTATATTATATTATATTATATTATATTATATTATATTATATGTTTTGAATAATAAGCTATTCAAAACATCATTCAATGTAAATTGTGATAATCGTAATTTATAATCGCAATTACAATTTCAAGGGAATAATCGACAATTCTGATTTTTAAAAACGGTACACACACACACACACACACACACACACACACACACACACACACACACACACACACACACACACACACACACACACACACACACACACACACACACACACACACACACACACACACACACACACACACACACACATAAAGTACCATCCATTTGTTTGTGTCCACCATTTTCGAGAAATAAATGTGGGTCACGGCTTAATGACCATGGGAAAACTGTGGGTCCCATGGCCAAAACAGTACTGTAGAGGCATAGTGTCAGACATGTTTACCTCAGTGGAAAATTTACCCTTTACATTTTTTTTTTTTTTACAACAGAAAGTGTGTGGCAATTTAATACAATCTAAAATTGGATGGAACAATGGTTTTGCTGTTGGACTGCTGGGAAATCACGTGTACTGGAGGTACATTTTGGTTCTACCATGTCTTTAGGACCAATAACCAAGATGATACGTCTCTCCCTCTCTTTTGCTCACCTCGCTGTCAGCTCAATCTGCCCCTCTCACTCTTCCTCTGATGAGCACATGTGTGTGTCGGCTGCGTTTGATTGGTGGAACTGTGCAAACAGTCGCAGATCCCAACATGTTCACTAACTAGACTTCACCCCTCTCCCATCTCCTCCTCTGTTTATCCTGCTTTTCTTTCACCCCCCGTTTACCCCGGGGAGACAAAGGGGCGAAAATGGTCTGTTTCTTCATCTAATCCCCACCTGGAGGCTTTCAAACACACACACATAATGCACTTTTGTCTCTTTTTGCACATGTCTCTTCTCCACATGTATGTTTTGTGTCATCTTGTGTTGTTTGCGACCACTTTATGAGAATGCATGTCAAGAATGAGCTCCTTATCTTGCAGGGAATCAGTTTAATACCACTGGTTGTTTTGTGTTTAATAGACTGGTTGTTTTCCCACTGCAGCTGGAGTCTATATCCTCTCATATATTGAGAGAGAAAGAGGCCAAATGAAAGAGTTTAACCTTGGTTTAGATGGAAACAGGATGATGCTTTCTAGACAGCCTCCCACTGATGATACCTTTAAATGGAGTCGAGTAGGTTGACATCTCCTCTGTTTGCTTTATTTAGAAAGAGCTTTGAGAGCTGGCTTTTATATATCTGCTTTGCCTCGCATATGACAAATTACAGGACATTTTTTTAAGTGCAAGTGTTTTTTTTTAGTTCATAAACAGGCTGGAAACAGGATGTGGTGTATAATAGGTCTAGCAGTTTAACTTAACCTCACATGGGACACTAGTTATGTAGGGGTTCTCTCACGTCTGACAAACGACAGGCGAGAGACTGGAAGTCATTAATTTTCAATGGAGAGTAGTACGGGACCATATCAGTATGCAGAAATTTCTGATCCGATTTGAGCTTCGGATGTGTTGAAGTATTTGAACTTCTGCAGCTAGACCGTATGCGAATGGCTGTAAGAATTTGTTAGAATTAATTTAATTAATTTTTTAATTCTTGGAGAATAATCCCGTTCCTTTAGACTAAAGGTTTCTCATCAGGTGTGTGATTCACCTTCAAACCTTCGAGAACAGGGCGCACAAAGCCTGGTTAATCTTATACTCCGCTTATTGCGCTTCGGTGACGGTTCCACACCGACCCACGATGCTTAAATATAATGCAAGCATTCTTCCTCCCCAGCACACCGTTATCATCGCTGTCATTCTCAGGGGCACGGCGAGCTCACGGTATTGTCACACACTTTCAATTTCAATTAAAGTGGGCGCACAGGGATAAGGTAAGAACCCACAAGGGGAGAGAATAAATACCTGTTAAAACGCTATGCGTGTTACGAACGCGTGCTGCGGATTGATAACAGATTAAAAGCGCTGAGAGTTGATAGAGAGTTTGTCTGCACTTTTATCTTCTCTAACATGCTAGAAAAGATTGAACCAATCCATGCCTCACATCCTTCTTCCCTGTTTTCTTTCTCTTCCATAAAAAAAAGGTTTCAGGCATTGGCTTCTTTTTCAGTAATGAATAGATGACCCAAAGAAGATTTTTTGGGTGTTTCTCAGGGCATCGGTTGGCACATGATGAAAGGTGGGTAATGCAAATAAAACAAATCCCAAATATTAAACCCCCTCCTATGATCTTTGATGATCTAACAGCAGATAAGCAGAACTGCTTGTGGAATTCAAGTGAAAAGTCAAATGTTTTCAAATTGTGGACCCATTTCATCTTTTTGGCTTCTGTGGCCTTTTGTAGGGCTGGGTGATATTGCAAACAAAATTCACTATTTTGACTTTTATAATATGTTCTATGTATTGCATTCTTCTGAAACGTTAAAACGATTTCAGAGGAACAAAACAAAATATTTTCCCAAAAAGTTGCATTGTTGCCACTGAGATTTTGAATAGTCATTTTTAATGGTTCATTTACTAATTTGTAGGGTTGCCCCCTAGTAGTCGACCAAACGTTAGTCGACGAGAAGAGGGTCATTAAAAAAAAAAAAAAACTCCACAGGAAGTGGCGAAGTCACGCAGTCCGTGAAGGATAGATCCTTAACACAGCTGGTCCATGTGTTAATTACAGCGTGTCGGGCAGGAAATCCAAATGTTGGCCTGTCATTCATCAACTTCAAATATGGCTTATCATTTGAAACGTGCAAGTAGTAGCATAATGGTTGCTACTTTACATAGCCGCTCAAACTTAACCAGGATAAATGTGCGCTATTATTAGGCACATATAAGTGTTCGTGGAGAGTATGGAAGCTACCGCACTTACTGCATGATGTTTAACTTCCAAAGTGCCGGAGCGATCACTTCCTTTTTTCCCTGATCACAGCGGAAAGAACTTAAAATACTCCGTCATTTTTGGTCATACAGAGAAGAGTAAGAAAACAGAAGAAGGGGTTTAATTTGCGTACATTCACAAACACAATAACTTATTTCTAATAGACATATTGAAATGTCTATTTTTAAATTAACCAGTTCAAATCTAAAACAAACAGCCATACTGCAGATATGACCAGTCAACTAGTTATTTGCTGCTAGTCAATCACTAGTTTATTAATAAATTGTTCAAATGTTCAGTCTCCTTGCTGTTTTTTCCGACACATTCATAATCATTACTTTTGCCGGTGCGATGCGGCAAGCTTTCTGTGTTTAATTATATTTCCAACCAATATTATGGTTTGGTATTTCTCTGTAATGTAGAACAATGTTAGCAATGTTACATATAATATGCTTTCTCAGTCCTGTAACTCTTACCATTTTCCGAAATGTAATATCATAACTGCATGATTAAATATCATAACTCCATGATTAATTTAATGATGAATTAGATTAATAGAAAGACTAACAGTCGACTTGAAAAATCTTTAGTCAGGGACAGCCATACACATTTGTAACAGTGATTTTTAAAGAGATTTTTTGCACTCTTTTTTTCCATCTAAATGAACAAATTGACATTGGACATTTTCTTTTATATGTACCAATATAAACATAAACAGCAGTATTTACATGTAGTTAAAAAAAAATTATGAAAAATTCATCACAAGGACATACATGAACCTTTTTGCATGAAACCATTGAATCAGTGTTTTGATTTGATTCATTGCAGTGGATAGTTTGAAGTGATGTACACAAATGAATCAAACAACTGACTGTTTAGAGAGGACAGGGAATGAGGAGGAGAAGGGGAAATGGGAAATCCGGACATCTAATGATCTTTCTTTACTTTATCTTAGTTTTTATAAATGCCATCTCATTAAGTGTTTTAGTCCCCGCATTGAATTTTAGGAGATGTAGAAAGTGAATACTAGTAAAGAAAAAAAAAGAAAAATGAAGTGGTTCTGAAATTGTTTCTGCAAACCACTTCCTTGAGCTTGATCAGCAATAGCTAGCGGCTACGGTGAATTGATTTTTCTACAGAGAGAATTGAAAAGCTGTATATTTGTGTGTCTGTGAATGTTTAGCTTTTGTTTTTTTCTCCAGGTGTAATGCAAAGTTTGTTCTTTTACTTCGAACTCTCCGAAGAATAATTGACAGGTGAATGCGCACAAAAACACGAATGCTGACAGACACTCTTTTTGTTTGTCATTCATTAGCACCTATACAGTAGTGCATGTGTGTGTGTGTTTGTGGACAGTTTGCCAACAGCATCACGAGCTTCTCGCTGGCAGATCTGGATAGATCTACAATGTTTTATGACACTGTTTTACATGTTATCGGGTACACACTGGCCTCTCTTTAGTCTCTTTTGCTTTTTCTAGTGTTCTTGCATGTGTTTGGTTGCTAAATTGCCACATTATTTTTGACTTTGTCAAATGGAGCTCAGTTTTCATCTCTATACCAGAAGACGATTCCACAATGGAAATTGCATTTATACATAAAATCAACTCCACATTAAAGACGCCTTTAGTGAAGGAACAAAATGTGTATGTGCCCTTTAAGATGAAATTAAAAAGAAATATATCTCCCATTGATTAAGGTAAAGCGTTCAGTTTAAGTAGAAATCGTCTTTCAAGGTAACGACTCACTCGAAGGCCTTGTGTAAATCTTTTCTTCTCGTGTTGAAGGTATTGATTAAGTCATCATAGCGTTACGAGTGGCTGGGTAATTTAACTTGTGGCAAGAGGTTTCTTTGACAATTTGTAATAGCTAAAAAGAGAACACATGCCAAAAAGATGAGTTCAGCTGATACATGTGCCGTAGATTTTAATTAGATAAGATTGATTATGTTACATCTTATGATAAACTGTTTATTACACTTCCCATTTTTATGTCTGATGGTGACTAACTTTCCATTCCAGATCTAACAATAAAACAGGATAACTTTTACTTCCTTTTATTTAGGATGTAGCCACCAGAGGAACTTTCGATATGATCTAACCTTCTAACAAACTTTTGACTCAATGTAACCTTGGTCAATTGGGACTTTGAAAAAGGACTCAATGCTTTAAACAATTTAACCAATCATATTGATAGCGCATGACATGTTAGTCATGATGATTCTATTTTGATGTGTCTGGCTTTACCCTATAAAGCCTATTGTATTCTTATGTTGGGCCGAGATTCTCTGAGTATTGCTCGAGAACTCCCGGCCGTTTGAATAAACCATCTGAGGGACATTTACTGAAGTCTGTCTCGTTTGTTATTTATGCTGCGCAGCAAAGAAGTTAGGTTAGTAGACTCGGCCAGTTGTCGACTGAAGACGCAAGAGCTAGAGTATAAAAGTTATTAAGTGTCGATTAGTAGACGCAATTGTTTTATTCTAGATAGTCAGATTTAGAAAAATCCATAACACATGTGATGGTTTAACTTGCGAAAGTTGTTGAAGGCACGGACAAACTGCATTTGAGACCTTGTGTGTGAGTGTCTAAAGCTTGAACTTCAAAAGATCCGTTGTTGGATTTACTGCACTGCCGTTGCTCTCTTTCCTTTTAGACTTGCTTCGCAGTTTCTGTGGTTCAGTGGAAAGGGTCAGACTGTATGGACTGTATGGGAAGCGGCTTGAGGAAACTTAGGTGAACAAAGTCCTCATTAGCACCATTAATATACCTTGCAATGGTTCCATTGCAGCCTTTCTGGCTCCTCATTAGTTGATTTTAACCTTTCACAGTGACCCATTATGGATCATTGTTGAACCCAGGATGAGGTGACTTATAACGGAACCAGGAAACGATGATTTAAAAGAAGCCAGGGGCCTCGGTGCCAATTTAAGAGCTTTCTTAAACCAGAGCCGAGGACCGTTGCTTGGAGACATAACTTTATAATGAGCCGAGCTCTTGATTGATTACTTGTCTTTGTGACGGCTTGGCTGTGTTTATGTTCAAGGTAGTGCAGCAAACCTTTTGTGTACCCGTAAGGTCAGATTGCATTATTGTGCTGAATACTTCATTAGTGATGGTCGTTGGTTACATTGTTTGGTTTGCATGAAGTCATCTAAAGAGTGGTTAAGTTACAGTAGTTTCTCACTTTATTTCGGCTCAGGAAGAGTCAAGGAGACCGTTCAAGAATCCCAACAGAATGCTGTTTAATCTTTGCAGGTGTAGTCTTTTGCTTTACAAGCACCACAATTAAAAATGATATAAAAAAAAGAGATGTTTAATTAGCTGATAATGTAGCAGTCCTTCAAGTGCTGTTATATAAGTAGTTGTGGTTGGCGTGGGCAGATAATGAGATCCTCATGTTTCTTCACGGTATTAAAGTCGGGTTAAGATGGAAACATGAAGATATAGGCTGCAGTGGTGTCAGAAGTCAAAGACCACATTGAAGATTTTTTTCATTTAAAATAGAATTTTTGTATTTATTTTTTTAGTTAGATCTATAGTTCTTAAATATATTAATATATAAATAAATGGACTATATTGAGACAGGTCTTGTTAATGAATTTTAGTTTTGTTCAAGGTAAATAAAGCAACAGTTTTTCAATAACAGATGAATATGTAAAATTATGGTATTTGGGGAAAAAGGCGATCCTTCTGTTGGGGCGAAAGGCACAATAATTAACATGATAATAAATAGTTGGCTGACTTTTCCATTTGTTGACATGACATGGTAAGATTCAGATGGTAAATATCATATTTTAATCTGGGTGTCCACCTTAGAGATAATCACCATATTTATAATGAAACCATCATAATTAAATATAATATTACAAGACATTAATATTATTAATCATATCATATAATAAAATATCAAATTAATTGTTGCTACTGTAAAGTTATATTAAATTATTATGGGAGTTTCAGTATTTTTAAAATGAACATTTTAATGAATAATATATTTATTGAACACAAATCTATAATTTTATTGATCAAAACAGAAAATAGAACAAACTTTGCTAAAGTGATTGTTTTGAATAAGTATTAACCATTATTATTCAAAACCTATTACTTAATTTGTATAAATACTTTGTGCCTTTTGCCCCATACTGGTGAGCCTTTTACCCCATTTTTAAACAAAACAAACCACTTTTATTTTCAAACAAAATCTGTTGCTCCATCAATGTTCAATAAAAACATATATCTTTTTCTGTCAATCATACACTATGGGAGTAGTGAAAAGCACATTTTTCTTAAAGTGCGCCTTTAGCCCCATTGTAACCTATATAAATACGTTTGTTTGTTTGTTTGTTTGTATATTTATTCATTTTATTGATTTGATTGATTGATTGATGGATGGATGGATGGATGGATGGACAACATGAGATAGACAATAGATTTGAATTGTGAAGTTGTAGATTTTTTTTCTAAAAGATTTTGTTGTATTTACACAAGGCAATTGGGAGTTATAAAGTCAGAATTGCTCGATATAAGCTTGCAATATAAACTTGAGATATATAAACTCGCAATTGTAAGAAAAGAAAATTAATTGCGAGTTTATATAGAGCAATTCTGACTTTATATCTCACAGTTTGGAATTGTAAGATGAAAAGTTGCAATTGTCTTTTAAATTGTATTATTCCGTGACGGAAACAAGCTTCTATGGGATTGTGAATTAGACTGAAGGGAGTGTCATCATGGAGGTGAAGAGTTCACTGACACACTGGCCTTTAGAAGCTCTTCTCTCTGTCTAATTGATTGGAGAGCTGCTTGTCCAGCACTCAGGAACTCCATTTGACTCTCACAGAAAGAGGAGGAGGGGGTTTGCTTAGTGAGTCAGTTGTAAGGTCGTAAGGTTGAGGGGTCACAACTCGTGTCTCCTTGGTTGCGCTCCATCTCCTCACTAAGGTTTTGTGCTGTAAATAGATATATTGATAGATTGATCTATTTTAGGGTCTTGTATTTTGATTGTACATATGGAAAAGGATTGTTAGAGGAAGTTACCTTGCTCTCTGCATTTTCTGGTATTAGATGTGTGTTTGTGTTTGTTCAGAAATAGCCCCCCCACCTGCACACACTCGAAAGTCTTAGTTTTATTACTTCCCCTTATTGTCTAATTCATTTCTTTGAATTTGAAATCATTTGTTATCATAAGGACAAGTGAAAAGAAGCTGAATAAAAAATGCTTTTACAATCTCATTAAAATCGGACTGAATTCAGTGTCGCTCCTGATAATCATAAAGAGATGTTTGCGTTTAGTGTTTTCTTTACTTGTGTCTGATGTGTGTTTTTTTTCATCATCTTTACAAATGACTAACAAAAGAAATGATAATATGTGGTGACAAAGAACTGTCAAGTTCACTGAAAATGCTTAAAATAATTAAATAGGCTGTTTAAAGAGGAAACTAGTATTTTATCATTTTAGACACAATGCAAACAATATAACTTGGTATAGATGTTTCACTGTCTCTTGTGAGGTTAGCATCAGACGGAGGATTTTAAGCAAGTTTTGGCTCCTTAAATCCCTTTGCGGCGTCTAAAGAAAACGACATCAGCGCTGGAGGCCTGGGACAGAGTCCTGAGGTTTCCTCCAGGCTTATCTCGGATTAAATACCCGGGGTGGGTTGTGTCCTGTGGATGTGGTGGGGGGAGATCAAGAAGCGTTTAATAATCAACATGAGTGGCAGTTTGTATGTGGACATTGTTTGCTGAATTAACAGGTCTGAAGCTCTAGTCAGGCATGTGTGTGTAATAGGACCATGGCGCTGTCTTTATCATGCTCTTTTTTTTTTTCTTCCTTCCTTCCTTTTTTTTTTTTTTTTGAAGAAAGTGCTGGATATACTGCTGAGTTTATCCAACTGCAGTGTGCCAGCTGGTGTGGGCACTCTGAAGATGCCCTCTGGTGAAGAACACACACACACACACACACACACACACACACACACACACACACACACACACACACACACACACACACACACACACACACACACACACACACACACTGATGGATGAGAGATCGCTCCTTCACTGCTGATGCTTCAATTCCAGATTGTAATTATGATATCCGCTTAACAAAGCCTCCCTTCCCTCTCTTCCTCCCTCTCTTCTCCGTCTCTTTCTCCCTCTCTTCCTCCTTCCCGCTCTCTCTCTCTCTAAGATGTTATCATTCAAGATCTCTTCTCTCTCTTTCTCTTTTCTCTCTGCATATTCTCTTCTTGTCTCATCTCTTCTCAAATTTTCTTTACTGGTCTATTTGCCTGTTCTCTTCTTATCTCGGCTCATCTTTTCTTGTAACGTCTCCTCTCATCGTGTCTCTTCTCTTTAAACCTTGTTTTTTCTTCTTTTCTCAATTTTTCTGTTCTCATCTATTCTCACATCTTCTGACCTCATCTCATCTATTCCCATCTGTTCTCATCTACTCTTGCTTCTTCTTTTATCATCCACGTTTTGTATTTCTACTCCTCTTGCTTCATCTCTTCTCATAACTTTTTGTTACCTTGTGTTTTCTCAACTCGTCTTGTCTCTTCTCATGTCGATCCACCTCATTTTGCCTCTTCTCATCTCGTCTCGTCTCTTCTCCTCTCTTCTCTCCTTGGCTTTTTTGTTCCGTTTCTTCACATCTCTTCTTCCCCTTTCTCATTTAGTCTCATAAGTTCTCTTCTAGAGTCTCTTCTCACCTTGTGACTCTTCTGTGCTTGTCTTTTATCACCTCGTACAGTTTAGTTTTTTTTTTTTTTTGGAAGTGTTTATAATTAAACACCTAGTACACAATCACTCCACCATAACCACAGGTGCCATAGAGGTGAGAAGGGAAGTGAAACCGGTTTCATCTTGTTGGTCATCGTTTATTTCACATGAAATGCCTTCCTTGTACAAACTAGCCAACGCTGTTGTTGTTCTTTTCTACTCTCCTTTTGATGCATCTCCCGCTCTTTTACTCGCTTTCTTTTTCTCTGTGCCCTCTATTTCCTGTATTATGCTCCATCTGCGCGCTTTTGTCCTATTCTCCCTGTCTCTCATCTCATATTTCTCTCTTTATCTTTATCTTGCCTTCCGTTTGCTCTCTCTTTCCCTCCATCTGCCGTCTTGCGGCATGTCTGAGAGCTGGCGAGCGTTCTGAAGGTTCTCCGCTGGGGGGAAGGCTTTCTGGAAAGCAACAAAAGGATTTAAAAATAAGTTTGGTCTTTTCCTTATTTTAATGAGCCCCTGAATATTTCCCAGCCAGATAGCCTCCTGCTCTTTGCATGTCTGCATTTGTGTATGCGTTGTATTTTTGAACATGGATATGGTCTAAACTCAGTTTGTTTTAGAGCAA
The DNA here is from genome assembly GCF_965113295.1 of Leuciscus leuciscus. Classification (NCBI taxonomy): domain Eukaryota; kingdom Metazoa; phylum Chordata; class Actinopteri; order Cypriniformes; family Leuciscidae; genus Leuciscus; species Leuciscus leuciscus. The sequence goes on along the minus strand of NC_138730.1, from coordinate 35,885,091 downwards.
AAATAATTCTTAAAGTACATAATTTATCAGTATTTTGTGTGGTGGCGTATGGATGCAAGATGAAAAGGCATCATAAACCACCCCCCTCGTGTAACCCATTGCTTTTGTATGAAAGTAATTATAATTTTAGCTTTGTTGAGTGGATTAATTTTAATTGGTTGGATTAGAATGTTGTCTATAAGTAGAGTGACTCTTTTTATTTTTTATTATTTAATATGAATGTCTTTGAAGTTTTGGACTGAGTGTGTTCATATCTTTATAGTATATAAATCGTTTGTTTATTGCATTCAGAAATGCAGTTTCTTTGTATGACTTTTGTTTAGGGAATGTAAAAATTTAGCCAAATACCTTCTTCAAATTCTTTTATTTTTCCATTGACATCACTTCAGTCTTTGCATTCAGTCTATAGGATGTCTAATTGTGCATTTCTTCTATTTTCATTTAGATTACCTTTGCCATCCTCGAAGGCTCGCTTAAGTTCTTTAAAAACACAAATGATTTAATAACACTGTTAAATGTAGTTTAACTTTAGCAAAAGTGTTTGCTAAATTATTAATATAAACTATTTATCATACCCCCATAACCTAAAATTAGTATCAGAGCATCCCTTCTGGTTGATATTAACAGAAACATTGTGGATGTTTCTTGCATTGTCCCAAACTTCCTATCTGTAATTTATTTTTAATTTTTTATGTTCATTGATTTATTTTTTTTGGAAGGGTTGCTCAGAAGAATCTGAAAATATTTTGTCTTGTATTGATCATACTTTTCTAATCATGTCTTTCTTGATGATCAAACTTGCAGCACGAGCTATTTGCCCGCAGATAGCTTTGCACTTTAACTTATGAGGAAAGTTCTTATCCTCATGTTGATCCTGGTCAAGAGCATTACCAAACACAACAAATGAGAAATGGGGGAAGGGCCATGCCCCCGAAATCCGTTTCTGTCCCATCTGTTTGGACATTGAGCAAAATGAGTGCTAGATCATCTGAATCGCTCTTATCCTGCCCCCTTCTCAGCGCCTGCCATGTTTGCGTTGCTCTCAGATTTAGGCAGTACGATTTAGCAGGCGTCACTGTGACAACACACATTAGCAACACTTAAAAAAAGCCCTTACAAATCACAAACAGCAGCCGCACAGAGTGCTGATTGTCGCTAACCGCTAGCAGTAAAATTGAGCATTTACACATTCAGCGCTATTTTTTTATCTTGCTGTTTTTTCTCCCTCTTCGTGAGTGGACTATGTAATTGGGTGTTGTGATGGGCGATGAACAGAATCGAGTGAACAGTAGGTGTAATCTGAGGTTATTTGTGGTCAAACGTTAGATTGAAGAACTCGCAGTTAGCCTCTGAACCCTCATAATCTGTCCTCAATCCTGTTAGCATCGCGTGAATTGTTATCCTGTGAAGGACGTCCAAATTACAGGTCATGGATTTCAGAGACTTGCATACACTCACATCAAACAACATTTTACCCATGATTCAAAGTTTTGTCAGAGAATTGTAATAAATATTTAGAATTAATAGTTTATAATTATTGTGAGCACATGTTGAAATGATATAAATGATTTTATAGAGCAATGTATTCTTTTTTTTTTTTCTTTTTTTTTTGACAGTGAGGGAAAAGCAGGAAACAATTTGTTCAACACTGCTTTAAAACAGTTGGCATTTGAATTTGAACAGTTCAGTTTGCTGTTATCAAGCTACTTTGAGTAAGCGGAAAATATATTTTTGTTTTGTTTCCTATTTTGACCACTGATTCCCACACTTATGTTTCATTTCATCATTTAGATGACTTTATACCTTATTTTTCTTAAATGTTTAAAATAGTATCAATATAGAAATAACTGGTGTTCAAACTTTGCTAAAATTTCAGGATATTTATCAGATACAAATATGGAGATATAAATGGAGATTCAAAGATTTCAAAGATGTTTCCCCACTGTAGCACTTGCTGATAAGTTTATTAAAGGTACTTGCCAGAACCTTCCTGAACTAAAGATTCCTGAGGCCCACCTTTATCAAAAACATAGGATTCATTTTGAGTTACACACAAAACCAGGCTTTCAAATCCATTACCATTGCTCAATTTGCCCTCATTGCCTTGTTTAAAGCAAATTACAGCAGTTGCATCCTCATGCCTTGAGGCCGAGAGTGGCATATGGGCAAGACTTTACTGCTCACATCTCAGGTACAGATCAGAAGAAAGAGCTCTTCAAAGTACTTCACTTTCTTTTGTAGAAAAATATCTTTGCTTTTTTCAATAATCCCCTTTCTTTAATGTGCTATAGCCTGAAAATCAGAGATGAGGGACGGAAGGAAGGAGGCGTAGAGAGGGTCTCCGGGGTCATTTTCACCTCTTTGTGCTGTGTTATTTGGAGCTCACATGCCAGGGCCTGCTTTGACTTGCACGGTGCTGTTTGTTTTCTTAACTCTATGGGCTCCCTGTAGTTCAGAATGCCTCAGTACCTCTGAATCTGTGTGTGAACAGTCAGTCTATGCTTTTATACTCATGTTGGAGGCTCTTCCCCTTGTGGTTCCTGTTGATCTTGTACATTTTATTATGTGGGGTTTATTTGGGTTGTAATAAAGTACAATAAATGTACAATATCCAATTTTATCCAATATATCCAGTATCAACCAATACCAATATCTGATACTGTGCCAATATGTATATCAGACTGCACAATTAATTGAAATTAAACTGAAATGCAATATGGCTTAAGCCCTATTCGCACTGGATTAGTATTATCTGGGGACCACGTGTGATTTAGAAATTACCCCGTACTCGCACGGGATAAGCTAAGCCTGTGATTTTACTCGAATTTACTGACTTATCTCCCGGATATGATGTCAATAGGCTATTGCTTGGAAATGTCTTGTCGTTATAGGTCTAGCTGTATGAAATATCATAAACAGAAGAATGTTCCTTACCGCATGCTGCTAGTCATTCATCTCCATCTAATCATTCTTTTTGCTCTTCTGATGGTTTTCAGCTTTCTCTTTCTGCAAATTGTATAGTTGTGTGGTGTAGCCTATAGCGATATGACCCAGCACCCAAAATACTATCAAAACACTCCAACACAGCCTCCATTCTTCGCGAAAGATGGATAAAAAAGCACACAGGAAACAAAAACCTTGAAAAAAATTATACACGACCCCGCCAAATCACAGACATGCCAATTCGCACGGGACTAATATTGTCACAGGACCTCTGTGTTCAGCGAAATATGGTAGGTCATTTGCGGGGTAATTTTTACTTTACAAATTACAGATATGGCCGATTCGCACGGGATTAAGATCACAGACAACCTCCGCAATTATTACAAATAACTAGAGGTCACCAGGTAATACTTGTCCCGTGCGAATAGGGCTTTAGTGTGATTATCAAATAGCAAATGCTGTGATTTAATTAAATAACTGTACTGTGTGTTTCAGAGTGAGTGTGGCACTGTGTTTTAAAAAATAAATAAAGGCACCTTATAATTTGGTAATTTACAAAATGATTCTCGTTCTGGAGCCAGAGTCAGTTCTCGACCAGGCAAACTGGTACCTGTTGTGATCCGGCCATGTGTTTCAACAGGCTTGATGAACGAATGGTGACGTAACTCTGCTACGTGTTGTTAACCTGACTATAACCAGTCTAAAAACAACAAGTGCACATTCTGGTGTTTGTGGAGGCAGTACAGCACTTCTGTTTTGCTGATCACAGTACTGGGAGTGATTTTAGTGTACCGGCAGCTTGCATAAACTCCCGGTACTATCATCTGTCCTTTTTGGAGATATCGATATATATATTTATATAGAGCAATGAAGTGCAACGTTATTACATTGCTCAACGAGACTGCCATAGACAGTGACAACATTTCTCCACTCTCTGGCTCCGTTCGAGCAACGTTTTTAGGGCTGGAGTTAAACCGACCTTTTCCAGGCCGGAACCCCCTTTTCTGCAGTGGAAATGCACGGAACGGTTCAAGAATGAATACAGGCCGGGGACCCGCACCGGAACTGTATTGGTGGAAATGGGGAACAAGTGTCTCAGAGCAGCTAATAAATATTAATACTATATATACTCGTATTAATATAATCACATAACTTTTGGCAGAATTATGCATCTCTACAGCAAACTCATATCGTCCTTCATCTTTATACCTGGAGAAATCTCATAGTCACTTAAGTTTTGAAGCCAATCACCTTAGCTGTAAATGCCATGTTGCTAATCACTTTGAATTCACAGGAAAATGACGGCTGATGGGACCTCAAGAAAGTGCCCAGTCTCGAGCCCTTCTCTAGAGACTATCCTGTCAGTGCACAAGCTGTGACTTTAAAGGCAACGGACATGGGGAAAAGTCCATTTCACACTCTCTAGGGCCCTCCACAACATCAGCCACTTGCAAAACATCTTCTATTACATAATGAAATAATTGCGATGTACTGTATATGTTGCTTGCAAAAAATGTCGTTTCGTCAGAATGCACGGCTATTATGCGCTGATTGAAACTATCATGCGGACCGGTAATGGCCTATCACACACCAAGTGCCTCAGTCATTGTAACCTCTGCTGTCGGCCCAGCCGTCCTCTCCTCTGCTGTAATTGCATTTCTAACTGACTGCTTTTAGCTCAGAGGATCCTGCTCGTTTTTCCTCCTTCATCTTGGGTTCCGTATCAGCTCTGTACAATTAGTCCGGGCCGACGTTTAGCGAGGAGCTACGGCTCGGCTGAACCGTGAGTCCATGTAATTGCATTTGGCAGGAGGGGCAGCCCGACCGGCTTGATTTCACATCTTGCAGATGCAAGTCCATTTACATGCAAACAGCTTTAAATTACAGCTGTGGGGAGCAGCCAGGGGACCGTTCGGCCCCTCGCGCGACTGGTTTAGCCAAACGGAGTGTGATTGAATGAAGGAAATCAGCCTAATTATTACCCAGACCCACTCCCACTCCCACATTAATGACAAGTTAAGGTGAAAGATACGGAAATGGCACTAAAAGTGTTTGCTTGTCATAACAGAACTCTGATATTATTGTCACATTCACTCATTTGCTCATATATCGCCAGGTATCCTGTTAGCACGCTCGAAGCGGAGCCAGGAAACAGCCATGTGGAAAATTAAGTTGCTAAGTGACATCACCTTCGAGATCTCTACAGTTTTTAGCAAGTTTCTCAACAGATGTGATACATTATGACAGATTTACTGTGAACAGATTGAGATAATGTACTCTGCTGCTGTGTATTACTAGATTAATAAGCATTTCCATACTTATGTATGTTAATAATTACAAAGGTGTTAAAAAGACAAAAGAACATAACTCTATATGTGAACTCTTAGAGAAACAGAATCACTCAAGGCTGCGGTCTGCATGTGCAGTAACAATCACGTATATTGCTTTTTCTGTTTATTTAATACTTCATTGATTTCAGGACGTTGGTCACAAAGTGTGTGGTTACATTTGGTGCCATATTTTGAATAGTTCTCTCTCTCTCTGAGTCAGAGTCAATAAATCTTTATTGGCATGACTTTAAAGGATTTCAACAAGAAAATCAATCATTCAAGTTCCTACATGGCGTGGATGTATAAAGCAGGTTGAAGTAAAAGAAAGCTAAATATAATTTAATAAGGTGCATAATAAAAATAAAAAAACATAAGTACATTCACTTAGTCACATATTATTATTAAATACAGAAATGTTGTAAAATACTATTCACAAACATAAATGTTGTAAACGTGTATTTTAGTTCCTCTCACTCAAAAAAATGTATTTAAATTTAATGTTATTTTGAACAGAACAGGAATGAAAAATATAAGTACAAAATCACAGTGGCATTCATTATAAACAACATTTAATATAAACGCCAAGCCTAAACACATTTGTTTAAAGTGAAACTGAAACCACTGGTGTGTGGGAAAAGCACTAAATAAATGAACTTGGGCTCACATGCCTCTCTCATTTAGCGTGAATCCAAATGTGTGTGCTTTTTGTTAATTGCATTATATAAGTCACTTATATATACAGAAGATAAGTTGCAGCACATTTCCATTGATAAAAACAATCTGACTTATATTCCAGAAAATACAGTATATAATTATTTGTTGTTTAAATTCTGTTACATTGCACTCTCTGTATCTATTTTTAAAATAAAACGAATAAAACGACATCATGCTGCTGTCTTGGCGGTGTATAATTGTTAACACTGTTGGTTATGTCTTAATGTAAACGATGTAAAAACAGACAGGCAAAAGAAAATGGGTATGTGTCAGGTCGGATCAGTTTATTAGGCCTTATTGTGTAAATGCAGCTATAATACACACATGACGATGTATTTTACAAACAGCCCCTCAGGCTACGGGAATTAACATGCTACATATATGGCAGATACATACTGTAGCTAGCAGCTGTGGGAGCTGTGTGACCTTATCCGAAATAACTTTCATTTTCTTTTTCTGTTTTCTCTCTCCCTTTCTCGCTCACTGCACACTTCAAAAGGAGTGAGAAGGTCACAGCCCAGCGGTAGCTGTTGTTAATATATCAGCCCCTGTGTTTTTGACTGTAATTATGCAGTAAACTCCTAGAGGTCTGGCTGAAGTATGTGTATATAGGGCTCTGGGCCAAACACAGAGGGGGAAAGGAGATATTTTCCCTCTTTTGGAGTCTGTTTCAGAACTATTTTCGCTCTGAGGCTACACTTATTGGGGTTCTGTTCTCTTTATTGTGTGAAATTTAGTGCCACCCACGTTAAGATGAGCGGTTTAGGTTTTTGTAATAGCTGTTTTGCTTGGTTTTGTGTGCAGATGACCTGCAACTGTTTCTGAGATTTATGGGGTGGAGCTGGAGGATAAAGTATTGACCCGGTTTGAACAGGAAACTCTGTTCTCTGGTGTTTATGAGAATACAATCCGTCTCTGTTTGCTGCAAAATAACAACAAAGGAACAACACAAACCTGGCTTGAGGTTTGTAGCTCCCATATGGAAGACATAATACTATTTCCAGTTCATGGACTGAGATTGGCACCACAGTGACCGAGTCTGTATCCCACACCAGTGGCGGTGCATAGTTATTAGGGATTCTTTTGATATTCTTAGAGAGGAGCTCATACACCTACACGTAATTCAGCAAGAAGCTTTCTGCAAAATTCAAACTGCTTTCTTTCACAAGGTTATACACATTCCTTGCTCCTAGATTGTTCATTTTCAAAAAATAAATAAAAAAAATAACTTAATTTGATGACCTCAACTACTTTAGTAATCTCAGATTATGGATAGTTAGGGATAGTTCACTCAAAAATGAAAATTCTGTCATCATTTACTCACTCTCATGTCAGTCCAAACCTTTATAGATCTGCAGTCACATTTACCATTGCTTAGCCAAATTTTGTATTCTAAATCCAGTCATTTCAATAGGAATCTGCATGATCTGGAGTATCGCATAAGATCAAAGAATGTCCCAGAATAGATATCGCATTGGGTTCAAGTTGGCAAGCAAATTCGCTGCATTGACAAACAGAGCTGCTTGGCTGGAAAGTGACCACTGTGTGAGCCATCTCTATACTTTTGACAAAGAACAATGAACCTTTCTTTTTGCCCACATAATTCTGCAGAATTTTGCTAATGTGACCCCCTTAGAACTTCTCCAGAACACAAAAGAATACATTTTGAAGAATGTTTTTGAAACAGTTCAATGTAAATCAATGGGGTCCAAAAACAGCACTGAACCCTGTTGACTTTCATAGAGAGAAAAACAAACAAACTCTGAAACATTTTCCAAATATATTATTTTATGTTGCAGGAGGTTATAATGACAAGAGAGTGAGTAAATTTATTATGAATTTGTGAATTTTTAAGTTGGGGTGAACAATCCCTTAACACATTTTACCACATTAAAAGCAGTGTATAATAAGTGCCAGCAGAAATGATAAAAATGGGATTGCAAAAATAAGTTTCCCGAAAATCTCCACTCATCAAGCAAACAGTCCCATCCCAAATGTTCAAATAAACATACTTGTGTCTCTGGCAAAATCAACCTATCTTTATTTGTGAATCGATTACTTACTTATTGTGGTCTCTGTACATTAATTAAGAGTAGTAGAAATGATGTTGACATATAGCTTATTATATGCATCACTTTTCAGTCTATTCCACAGAATTCTGCAGATATCCCCCCCAAAATGTTACAAATATGTGCAGATTCCATTCAGGCCTACACCTTGTATCAGGTGTAGCTCTTCTCCGTGTGTGTGTGTGTGCTGTGTCGGAGCGGTGACGGGCATCACGCTGTCCTGCTGCCTGTCATGAGAGAGGGCAGACAGCTGTGCTCTGCTGAGCTCAGAGTCGTGTATGAGAATTCACGCGCTGACAGAGACAGATGACAGCTGAAAGGAAGCAGCCTGCTGGAAGAACACCTCCATATCTCACACTGCCTTGCCTAGACCACCCCTTTAGAAACCCTCAACATCATCACTCTCTCTTTCTTACCCTCACTTTCGCTCTATTACTCTTATACTGTTATTGCTTCGCATGCAGTATTGCCAAAGCATCAGCATGCATAGAAAAAAACTGAAACGCAGAAAAGGGAGAATATTTATTTAAATATTATTTTTGGTTACACTTTATTTTGTGTCATTGTTACAGTGTAATTATACATTTAAGTATTGAGTAATATTAATTAACTACATGTACTTACTATAGGGGTAGGGTAGGATTAGGGTTTGGTTGAGAGTTAGCTGCATGTCATTTACTGTTATTACTATGGTAAGTACATGTAACATGTAACATGGACACTGTAAAATAAAGTGTTACCTTATTTTTCAATACAATATTCAATACAGTATTATTTGGCATTGAGAAAGGGTCTGTTATTCCTGATTTCGACTTCAGCGAAAGTTAGCCACATTATTGCACCATTAGATGGCAGCGTAGACTTTATGAGCGAGTCAGTAGGAAATACTTTTATATTGACAGACACTGAAACAAGGTTGTAAACAATAAGACGCAACTAACAAATGCATTGACTAGAGCTGTCATGGGAAATTCCCTTAACTGTTAAAAGGACAACGACAAAGATATCGCTTTTCTCAGCGGACATTCAAACTGATTTTGTGATTATAAAAGTAAAATTGACCAGAAGAATATCAGCTAGATGCAGGTAATGCACTTGCTTAGTCGAACTCTCTCTCATAATACTGTACCCGACATAAAACAATACGCTTCAGTGAAGCAAATCATCGTTCCTTTGTTGCTTGTTCTAAAGTGATATTTTAGAATTAGTAACGTGGGCTTGGGCTCAACTGTTAAACTGTCAAATTGAGTTTTGAATCCGTGGCAGAAGGAAGTGGTTCCACATAAAAGAGGGCTTTTAAAGACACTCCGTTGTTTAAATACAAATTTATTTACACACTTGTGCCGTCGAACTGTTGTATAAATGCAATATCACACTCTTAGCTGTGCTTTGCCTATGGCCGAATATTGCACGGGTACTTGTGCGATATTATATTATACCAAGTAAAATAATACCTTTTAAAAATTTCTATCACTCACTCACTATCATCCTACTTTTCCGCCTTCCATCTGGGAAAAGTCATGCATTTGATAAAATTTTCATTTGTTCTTTTATTACCTTTTCATTGCAGTACATTCATGATTAATACTCCTTTACCACACGTTGTCTTTTATCACAGCCGGGGCTCATTGTTGCACTGTACTTCAAGTTGTTTTAAACCACATGACAGATTTTAACTGTCAGTCTTCTTTCTCTTCTCTTTTATGTTGTGCTGTCCTGCCCACCCGTGATCTTGACCCTATGCTGACTCACAGGTAAGCCTCTCCATCCTCGTTTCATTAAATGTCTCTGTCGTGTGAAGTCTGAATTCCATGTCCTTGTTTCATCTGAGCTTACTGATTCCACCCACATCTTTCTGGAACTTTTTGAAAGCCACCAAAACTTTACAACTCTCCATGATTTGAAAGGCTAACCTTAGTTGATGGGATCATCAAAACAGAACTTGGGCTTGTCTGGTCTGAGTTTTTGGCATACTGAGGACATTTTCCCTACATACTTGTCTAATGCTAAAGGGATGTCTTTTGTGTATTTGGGACCGAGAAATATGTGCTGAAAGAGGAAAAGGAATTTAGGAAATAAAGTAAAGGTATGTGCTTTTATCAGCGTGGTGAGCTTTCGGTATGCTGTACATTGAGGTTTAGCTGGGCCAAATAACAATGTGAGGTCAGGGACAGTGGCTGACTTCAACGCTGCTGTATTAATTTGTACATTATGGGGAAAGTCTGAAGAACGAGGAATGAAAAAGTTATGTAATGAAGGTTATGTAAGTGTAATTGTGTAATTGAATGTTTCTGAGATAACCTAGCAGCACAACGACATGACAGATTCCTTTGAGTTTGCTCTGCTTTAGGGCTGGCCGATATAGCTAAATCATATTACTTTTCACACATGACATATTATTTTTATCAATGCTTTCAACACATTTTTAATGACATAAACCATAATAATCTGTATTGGCTTAAAAAAAATCTTTCTTTCTCTCTTAAGAGATTATTTTATTTATTTGTGCAAGTCTGTTATCTGTTCATTTAACCAGGCACACTTTTCTATTCTTTGCTTTGCTTTGCTTTGCTTTGCTGTGTGTGTGTGTGTGTGTGTGAGAGAGAGAGTGAGTGAGTGAGTGAGTGTGAAAGAGGGAATAGGGGTCATAACAACACCCCTCAGCAGTATCTCATTTCATAGGTGAATCTGATAAGTATGACAGGATGCTGGAGAGGAGAGAGGGATGAGAACAATGAGTAGAGGAGAGCTGTGGGGCTGAAGGGAAGGATCTTCCCAAGGAGTGTTTAACTGTTTATCATTAGGGACGGACAAAGCTGTTGAAACCAAATATGTATAAAATATTATGAAATTAATTACATGATGACGAATAATACAATTAATCACATAAATCAATATACATCTTATTGCAAATTTGTCAAACCTAGAATAGGTGACAACGGGAACCTCTGAAAAACTAAACTCTCCACCTCTCTGTCATAGCAGAGCTTCAAATAGTAATATTGTTTTGATAAAAAATAGCTTTAGCTATAAAAATACATATCACAAACCAATTTCAGGCCATTTTCCACCAATTTTCTCTTGTACCTGTTTGATACAAGCTTTATCCATTTTTTTGGTACCTAACTGAGGCTTTTCCACCGGTGAAAAAACAAGCATTACAGGGTTTCCTCCGCCGCCCCTCTTATTAAAAATGATTTGTGTCCTTGTGGGAAACTTTACTTTTTTCCAAGCAGCTCCCTGTGCTGTTGTTCTGTCTACCCTGCTCCAATCTCGTTTTTGCTGCTATCTTGAGTCTTCCCACCTGCTGGAAGCCAAGGTTTTTGTTTTACCTCTTAAACATTGCAACATTTAACAATATATATTTGTATTTATTTTGTATTTATTGTGTCTTTTAATTGTGCTGCATTAAATGACTGTTTTCATATATATATGAAAAACTCTTCACTCAAATAATTCACAATTTGATATAATCTGATCAAATTTTCATAATTTCTAAATTAATTTCAAACCTTTGGATCCATTTTTTTATTTTTTTACTTCTAGTTCATTACTGTTTTTCATGGTATACCTGTTGAAAATTTTCTACAGAAGTTTTGTAAGTTAACCACAGTTCATTCCCTCTCACGAACTGATTAAACCAGTTAAACCATTTAATGTTAAGCCAATTACAAAGTGTGGTCTTCAAGATAGCTTATTAACAGTGATCCAGTTACGCCGTTCCGTCTGTTGTGCCATTAATGGACTGCAGACTGATATTGTGTGAGTATGTGTTTGTTCGGTAATGATGTCTTGAGTGTAATCTCTCCCTTGGGTGGCACTCTTTGCTCAGCGGGGGTGAACTAGTCAAACAAGGGAATCCCACTGATGTTGGCTTAAGTGTCAACCGGCTCTTCCCTTCACCATGTGTCCCACTGCTTTCTTATTCCCACCCTGTGACTACTGGGAAACATGATAAAGATGCTGTGAATTCTCCAGTGTGATTCCCTTCTCAGCACAGTTAATTGCTGCAGTCCATATATTCCCAGATGCTCAGACACATTGTTGTGGCAGTGCAGGTATTCAGCTCCAGGATGTGTCCACCTCCTTCTGCTGCCTCTGCCAGTATGCTTTTCTCACACACTTTTTTTTGTTGTTGTCTTTTTGTCTTCACTCAAGTTTACTGTGACATTGTAAGAAAACCAGATTCAAAAAAGTCAAAAATTTTAATTTTAAATGAACTGGCCTCACCCACACGAAGTTGAATTGAAATTTAAATATTCCATCCATCCATCTATCTACCTATCTATCGTTCTGTCTAACCATCGTTCTATTTGCCTTTCGTTCTGACTGTATGTCTATCATTCTGTCTGTCTCTCTATCCATTATTATGTCTGTTGTTTTGCCTGTCTGCCTATCATTCTGTCCAACTATCGTTCTGTCTAGCCATCGTTATGTTTGTGTCGTTCTGTCCATCTGTCTTTCTGTCTGTCTATTGTTGTGTCTGATCATTTTGTCTGTGTATCATTCTATCTGTCCATCTGAATATTGTTGTCTATCCTTCTGCTGGTCTTATCATTCAGTCTGTCTGTCAGTCTGTCCATCATTCTGTCTATCTGTCTGTCTGTCTAACCATCGTTTTATCTATTGTTCTGCCTGTCTGTCTGTCTCTCTTTCTGTCTGTTTTTTGTTCAGTCTATCTTATCATTGTCTGTCCTCCTGTCTGTCTGGCTGTCCGTCTGTTTATCTGGCTATCTGTCTATCTATCATTCTGTCAATCATTCTATCACTCTGTCTATCGTTCTGTCCATAGTTTTTTTTTCTGTCATGTAATCACATCCTGTAATTACGCTAATTATGAATTAATTGCAAAAATGCAATCAACCAACTAACAATTGCATGTGGATGGCTGTGCACATAGACTATTATTTTAGACATTCTTGACCTTTGAAAACCCTGTACTTACATCAACTCCCTCCTCACATTCATTGTCTTCCCGTCTCCCCTCAGGAGCAACTTAACTCTCACTGCAGTGACAATGTCATTTCATAATAAATTCATATAGACTCCATCAGAAGAGCATTTTATTTTATGTGAAACGGCAGGTTTCTGAGTTTAGGGGAGTTTTATGTGTTGAAACAAAACTGTTTTTTTTGTGTTTTTTTTTGTGTTTTTATAAAACATCATAAGCTAGATTGACATAGTTGATGTGTGAAGTCAAAGCTCAGAGAAAACCCTTTAGTAGAGCTGAATCTAAGAGACATTTTGCATGAGAACGAATTACTACCTGCATTTGCACTGTTATTCTATCAGGTATACATACAGCTTGTATACATACAACTCTCTTTCTCTCTGAGATCTTTAGGGAAACTATTTAGCATTTGTACAGATTGTATACTTTGATGAAAACATGGATTTGGATTAGTTTGATGAGCAACTTTAATGGTAGGTAGGGAAAATGGCTAAATTAGTTTGATGTATTGTTTTGGTGTTGAATACTCAAGGTAAAGCCTCTATTGAGAAGGAAACATGTACCTGTCCTGGCGTGTATATACCTCATTATATTTGGGCATGTACGTGAGCTAAAGAGAGGCATATTGTGTCCGTTAACTCTTATGTGTATTTAGCAGTGTGTGAAAAGGACTGAGTTTGTTGCAGCAACAGCTGGTGTGCAAACAGATGAATGTTTAATTGAGATCCAGTCGAGAGGTAAGAAGAGATTGCCAACATCTACCCCACCCGATCATAGCAACACCCAGCCAGGAGCTGAACAGCTGTGGAGCTCATTACTGTATGTGTGTATGTGTTTGTTCATTCCCATTTGCAACTATAGCTTAAAGCACTTTAAGTGTGTGTGTGTGTGTGTGTGTGTGTGTGAGCGAGAGAGAACAGGTGTTAGCAGTTTCATCACTCATGTTTACCAGAGGATTTCAGCTTTGTTAAATAACTGCCCTACTAGTCTCGGCCTCAGACAGCACAACCATGGACTGTCCAATGGAACCAATTCATGGACTGTCTGATGAGATCTCGATGCTGTCTTTGATATGATTGGTTGGCCAAAACTGTCAGCGTCCTAGTTGCTAGTTTTCAGTCGTAAGCTTAATTTACAAAGTTATTAGAGAATCAAAAATATATTTGTCTGGATAGATTGATAGATTGATAGATGGATGGATGGATGGATGGATGGATGGATGGATGGATGAATAGATGTATAGAGACAGATAGACAGATGGATGGATGAACAGACAGACAGACGGATGGATAGATAGATAGATACGTCTGTTACGTCCGTTTATGTCCGTTTTTAGATTTGCATGCCCCAGTTGTCATTCAAACATGAACTGTGATTGGTCGATTTACATCAGATGTAAAACACATACCAGAGTTGTGCTAAACAGTCATCATGGCAGAACATGGCCCTACAGAGCTGGTTCAATCATGTTTGTTATTCCACATCTGTGATGAGACCAAAGCACTCAGCACATCCTCAGGCTAGATGTACAGAATTTAATGGGCAGAAAGGAGAATGGCAGCCATGATTGACAGATTGAGGGGAATGCATACTCATTCACGTATCATACCACTCTACTAACACACTGCTCATGCTTATTTCATTGACTACTACTGCATTTACATTAGATAAAAGGATAGAGGGTGACTGGGGATGAATGTGAAGAGACGGAATTGTTGACAGATCAACCCGATGAAGTTTAGAGGAAGAAGCGGAGAAGGACCAGGTATTTTATTTTGTTTTATTTTATTTTAATCAGTATTTCTATTGAGAGCTATAGTGGAGATTTTCAGTGAATGTTTTTTTCTCTCCATTTTTTTGTCTATTCCTTACACAAAGCTGTCAAATTCAGTAGACACAAAACGTAAGAGCTTGAGTTGTATGGACTACTTTTATTGTAACTTCATGAGGCTGCTTTTCATTTTAGAGTTTGATGGAAGAAAGATTGCCATTCAGAGATGGAACAATTACAGAATGATTCCCTTTTACTATTACTTGTTTGAAGATTAATCGATTGAAAGAAAAGATTGTTAGTTCCAGCCCTAATTCGGACCCTGTTTAGCTGTTTTACACTTAAATCTATGACCTCTGACATGATTCAGCAGATCTTATACACAGAAAGATCATTTAAATGATGGACAGTCTCCTCATTATTGGCTTGTTGCTCATTCAGTCAATAGATGTGTCTGGATGAAGGCGCGCATGCGCGTGCGTGCATTTTTAAACAAGTATGACAATGAGGATCATCCCTGAGGCGGCGTCATTAGCTCTGCCCAAGCCCCTCTCTCCCTCATCCATTCAGGTTAACGTCACTCTTGAAGCTTGTGACAGCTCCCCAGGCACCCATCTTAGGAAGGCTAGACTGTGCGTTCGAGGATGCAGCTTCGAATAAAAGCATCTTGCCTTTGAGCCTCAGCAGAGTGTTAATAGTTAATGTCCTGGCGGCCTCCACCCTGCCTGAAATATTCAGCGGAATATGAAATAATCATGAACACTGATGGAATGAAACCTGCTAATTTGACTAACCCAATTTTTTTCTGCAGAGCAAACAGTCCACGATTACGGGTCATATGTACAGATCAAATGCAGTATTGATGGGTCACATAGTAAAAAGAAAATTGTTACAATTTTAGAGAGCATGTCTTTTCTAGAGACTTAGACAGCTTTGAGTTTTATGAGCAGTTGACTCAAATGTATTTCTTCTTCTAGTAGAATTTTATACTGTATGTAGGACAACTGCTCCGTTTGACTGAGTTACAGAAGTGAAACAGCCCTCATATGAGAGAATGAGACTGCCTAAATTATTTTTTTATTCATTAAAATTGCCATTAGGTGCAGGTGCTGGTACCTAAAATTAAATTTAGAGTTGGTTCCAGTGGGAGATTCTTTGTGTTGTTTGGACCCTAGTCTTGCGAAGCCATCCCTTCAGACTGATTGCAAAAGGTCTGGACTCCATAGCAGCTTTCATTGTCCAAGGACCGCCCAGAGGCCGTCTGACTGACATTCCTCTTGAAACAAACTTTGTTGTATTATTTTAATTTAATACTGTGAAGCTGCTTTGATACAATCTGTATTGTGAAAAGCGCTATACAAATAAACTTGACTTGACTTGACATGTAAAGCAACCAATCACAGTTTGTTCTGTTCAGCGTCATCTTTAGAGGCGTGAAAAGACAGGCATACAAAACTCTTGGATGTATTTTAATTAAAGCAACACTAAGGAACTTTTCCTCTTCGGTCGCCCTACAGGTTGGAAGCGGAATTGTCCATTACCGCTGTCGTAAATAATTTCGCCGCCCGCAGCCTACTGTCGCACGCACACTCGCTGTTTATCTAGCACCGGCTTTGGAATGAACGATGTCCACTGACAAGGTAGAGTATGTTGCATGATTTCATGAAAGTATGATGTATTGCGACATCAGAAACGAAGGAAAACTAAATAATGACTATTGTAACGCTTGACGTAATGCAAGTCAAATTTGTAGTTTTCTTATGTCTCATTCGAACTACAGAAACGCGACCCGGTTTGGCAAACTTGCATGGTGTGGTTATAGCAGATATAGGGCTGCAAAGCGAATCCAGAAGTGACTTTCACCCTGTTACGACTTGATGAACCACTGATACGATTTTGGAAACATTATTTTAAGGTAAAACATTTTCCTTAGTTTTTCTTTAAAGACCCTATGCCTTGAACTTCACATACTTTTGAAAATCCAACATTTAGTTGATCCTGATTATCGCTCATTGTCACAGTTGTAAACACGATGGCTTTCTTTTTCCATGAGAGGGTTTGGCATCACAACAGCTTTGTTTCTATGTGAACTGTTAAAGAACGAAACACACTCATCTCCCAGATATCCTGTCGAATTCAACCATTCAACAGTCAGATGACGACTTCGAAACTCCTGAAGTGTTTCCAATTTTGTATGGTATATGCATCAGACTTTCAGCCAGTGAGTGACGTCTGAGACGAGACTATTTTCACCCCACTGTTCCTCAAAATCTGAAAAACACGAGGGTTAAGAGGTTTCAATTTTAGGTGTACTTTCCCTTAAACCTAGGGCTGCACAAAATTGGAAAAAACTGACATTGGGATATGACTTTTTCTGCTATGTATAAACTGTATATATTGTGATTTGAAGAAATACAGGAGTGCTCACCAGATGGCTTGAATAGCAATATTTAGATTTATTTATTTTTTGCTCCTGAAGACATATTTTTGGAGTGCAAACCATCCTTTTAGGGCTGAAAATGTAGAATTTTGGGGGGAAATTTGCATATGTTTATTTAGATCCCAGTCTGCGCCATACAATGATAATGATTTTCTTTCAATATGTTGTGCAGCCCTGCTTTAACCTTCTTAATCCTCTCTACTCTCTCTGTCTCTTGCGGAGAAAAATCTTCATGCCACATCAGCTATCTGCAGTTGTCCATTACTTTTTATAAGCGTCCAATGGGCGTCTCAGAGCCACAGGCACCGTGCCACCTTCTTCTCATTCCGAATGTGTGTGAGACCATGTGTAGAGAGAGATCTACTTTGTACTTTTCCTCCTAAAAAAAAGAAAGGATGGGGATGAATGGATGAGGGAGAAGATATGAGGGCTTGCTGACAGCTTAGCAGGGTCAATATCACGACGGCAGACATCACTGCCCCTCAGAGCCTGTGAGCCTCAAAGAATGCTCAGCTATGTTGGCTCATGATATCATTTTACAGACCAGAAACCAAGATAAAACTTACGATAAGTTGGTGTTAACGGGAAAACAGGATTTCTAAATAGGTTTGAATTATTTTAATCAGGATTTTAGCCGATTAAACCAGCTTTCCATTTACTGTACCAACTCAAAACATGTTGACAATGGTGATTTGAGTATATTTTAGTTATAATGTCCTTTTTGCTTATAATAAATAAATTCTCTCTCTGTTCATTCTGGACGATTCTTCATTCACAAAAAAAAAAAGGACTGGCAAATAATATTAATTTCTTTTTTTAGCAATCGGCCCACGCATGTCAAATTAAATGTTTTTGATTAAATAAAAAAATAAAAAATCAGTTCATAGGAGAGAACCCTTCTATAAAAGTATTTTGTTTAGGAAACGGACCCACACTGATCACTTTGCATATGTTTGATCTATTAAAAAGGACCGGTTCATAAGAGTCATTGTCTTTTTACCAACTGACCCACACTGGTTGTGCTCTGTGTCTTTGATTGTCCCAAAAGATCTGGTTCCTTAGGCCCTGTTTACCACTGGTATTAAGATGCGTTTTGATCGATCAGATCGCAAAGGGATGACGCTAAATACAGGTGTAAACTGGATCTAAAACATTTTGATCTTGTCCACATTCGACCACTTCCGGAGGTAAACACATTCAACTGGATTGCTTTTCTAAGTGTGGACGCTCATGTGGTCAAATGTGTTCGAACAGCCACAAAAGACCGCCTGCTCTCCACCTACTGACTTAATGCGTAAACATTATGGGAAGCACGCTAGCCAGACAGGACTTAAACTTTGTCGGCTGAAGACCCTAGTTTGGTCGTAAAAACGCACCAAGCACGATGTTCTCTCGCCATTCCTGATTTCTAAAACACACTCGCAGTCGCAGCGTTTGGCGTGGTCTTGCGGCAATCAGAGCAGAAAAAGCGTATGTTTTTCCGTCGTCTCCGGCCGCGTTCATATGTAAATTGATCGAGCTAATTTTGTCCATTAGATAGAAAGATCTGAAAAAAAACAAAAACACATAGCCTACATTTACTTGCCCATCGACCCTTCCCTCGAATAAATCAGGACAGTAGTTAAAAGTAGACAAAAGAGACGGATTAAAACACCAAGTGTAAACTGGTATGTGTCTGCCTCGTCTACGTCTCACATTTATAAGAATAATTTCTCTAGCAATTGGCCCACACTGGTCATGCTGTATTTATTTGATTCACTAAAAAGAACAGGTTCATTCGAGCTGAATTCCTTAATATTGAATCAATGCAGACCAGAACTAAATCTGCAATTGGGCTTTTGTCCGTTTCACCCACAACCTCTACCTATATTGTGCTGTCAATACCTGCATTGGCTGAGATTTATAATCATAAAGCTAGCTGTCATGGGGCTAGTTATTCATCTGTATAGCTGTTAACCTTTAGCCACTGTAGGAACTGAAGATTCACTGCCTTCATGGAACACACACACACACGCACGCACACACACACACACACACACACACATACACACACACACTTGTATATGTGGTTTATGGGGAATCTCCAAAGGTGCAATGGTATTTATACTGTGCAAACTGTATATTCTGTCCCCTTACACTAACACTACCCCTAAACCTTCCCTTCACAGAATAGTTTTGACTTAAAAAAAAAGCCATTTGGTTTATGAGGACACTGGACGTGTTACGTTTTAATACTCATGTCATTATAAACATTTGTGTCCTTATAAACCATATATACAAGAATACACACTCACCCAGAGACTCATATGGTTGTAGAAGGCTTCTTTGCTTTTCGAGAGACTTCCATCGTGAGAAAGAGAAGAAAAAATAGAGACAATCGGTGTTGGATGAGTTGAGTAACTTTCTGAATTGCATTAACAGTTTCAATTTTGTTTCGTCCTTGTATTTATTAACTTTTTTGCTCTCTTTTATGAAGTTTCTTCCACCTCCCTTGATGGCTGTTGTTTTCTCCTCTTTTCCCAGTCAAAGGAGACTCATTGTGACTTCAATTACCTGGAGCTCTGGGTATCTGTCTCAGGTAGACAGGGGCTGAATTGGAAGTGGTGTCAGCTCCTTCATTAAACATTAATCACGGAGGGTCCCTCAGCAGAGCTTCTGAAAGGGCAAAACTAATAAACACTCTGTCGTGGGAAAGTCATGAGCACTTATGGGGGTCCCTTCACAGAGACATGATAAACACCTGGCAGAGGACTTCTCTTCTCTTCTCTTCTCTTCTCTTCTCTTCTCTTCTCTTCTCTTCTCTTCTCTTCTCTTCTCTTCTCTTCTCTTCTCTTCTCTTCTCTTCTCTTCTCTTCTCTTCTCTTCTCTTCTCTTCTCTTCTCTTCTCTTCATATCATTTAGTCTCTTATCTCACCTCTTCTCTTCTTGCCTCATCTTGTTTCTTTTTTCATTTGACCTCTTTTTTCTAAATCTCACCTCTCCTTTCACCCCATCTCCTTACATCTCATATTGTGTCTCACCTTGTATCTTATTGTCTCATTCTCTTTTCTTTTCTCCTTAAATCTCATTTTAGGGGCTTTCGCACCGGGTAGTTCTAGGAACTTAGTTCTAGGAACTAGCCACCATGGTGGTTCCCTTTGGAACTTTTTCCTGGTTTGATTCGCACCGCCAGTAGGAACTCTGAAGTGACGTAAGTTGTTGTTGTGACTTTTATTTTGACGGCGCGGTGGACCTTTATTTTGACGGCGCTGAGAACACCAGAGCCTGGGCAAACAAACAGTGCTCGCATTCTCCGTTTTCATTAGTTTACGATCTGTCTTACAGTCCTGTCTAATACGTATTTAGATAGAACTGTTATACATAGAAAGTAGACAGTATCTGAAAAGGTATTAGCGTATGCCGTGTGGTTGATGTCCAGTGTTGCTAACTGAGCGGAAATACATAATCATGTTTGGCTGGGTCCCCTCAAAGTTGTGTTGGATTTTCTCTTTAGCGTAAAGGTAAAGAGGTCCATCTATCACTGTTTTCCATGTTCGTAGTGTTAGTTTGTGGAGTAAATGTATAGGCTATAATCTGTGTGTTAACACAGCTTCTTTTTTTTTAATGGCGGATGCTGGTGTTTTGCATGTGTTCGGCCAATCAGCGTACACTAACGTCACTGGTAGTTCCTATAGTGCTGGTTTAGACCCTACTCTGAAGTAGGAGCTAAATTAGTTCCTCCAAAAAATAGTTTCTAGTTCCTGCGGTGCGAACGCGCCAAAATCCGGGTGCTTACGCCAATAGTTCTAGGAACTAAGAAAAGGTTTCTCCGGTGCAAAAGCCCCTTTTGTCTCATCTCTTTGTCTGAAAAAAGCGTAGGTCTGATACACTCAGAGCTTTATTTGTATTGGTCCTGGTCTTGTTATGCAGAGATATTTCTTTGCCTTCATAATTCCATGTGCTTATGAGAGTAGGTCAGTACATTACCTCATATCTGGCATCATGCATGTTATTTCACAAATTCATTAATTATTCACTCTGACTGCCTGTGGTGCGGCAGCTGTGTTGAAATGCAGACCAGGGGTCTGTTTGAGTTAAAGAGTTGTGCCGGTCTGACAGTCTCACTGGTTTCATGGGTCTGTTATTATTATTATTATTATCGTGAGACACTGGCAGATATATTGAGACAGAAAGGGAAGAAGTCTCCACGGCGAGGGTGTTCCGGCCCCCGGGTCAGTCTCCGCATGCACATTCCAGAGCCGTGTGCTGGAGGTATCCTGGAGAAAACTGAGGAGATGAATTTCCCAGTTCCAAAGGAGAGGTGTCAGACAGATGCATGCTGGGATAGATCTCACACTTATCATGTCCAGAACATTTCACCCAGAAATGAGACACACCTGGGCTCTAACTCGCACTGTGCTGATTACATCTGTCTCTTTGTCGGATAGATGAGTGTGGCATGTGTATGCTAGTGTGCAACGACATATCAAGTACCAAAGTGAACATATCTGCCATCTCTTTCCATTTGTCTGGGCTGTACGATGTCTGGCATCTTTACGTCCAGCAGCAGGTGACACAGGAGAGGGCAGAAAGTCACGTCCACGTAATTGACCGGGACTACGGAATGGCTTCCTGCTGGGTTTGGACTTGAAACACAAAGCAGATGTTGCCTGGAAGAATTCACAAGACAGTTATTCCAGAATGTATACATTCCTCTGCTGCTCAGCCAGCACGGAACATTCCTCCCAAAACCAGGCAAACAGGAAATGAAAAAGGTGCAGAGGGGATGGATGTGGTACTTCCAAGTGGAAACTCTCAAGGAGTTGGGTTTGGACATCTATAGTACATGCACCTATACTCAACGCCTGTGTTTTCATCTGGAAGATGATATTTTGTAGATATAACCATTAGCTAATCTGTTAAAGTGTTCAGTGTTGGATCTTAGAATGACATTCAACAGATGTTTTCATGACAATATGATTTACTTTAAACACAATTTTGAAAGAACACTGTTACGCTTTCTAGATGATGCGCTCCCTTACAGATGTCTCGGCAATGTGCATGTGCTTACTGGTTAACATCGGTCTTCTTTAATCTCGTACCAAAAGGCAGTTTTCTTATAGATAAAACTATTGAAACTTGGCAGCGACTTGAATAAAAAGATTTTAGTAAACTTTTTCTTTCAAGTCAATTCCCTAGAGGCATTTGAATCGGAAATCCAGCCCAACTCCACGGGCTCAAAGCTAAAGCGTTTAGCTAGACCAGAAACATTCTATTATCATGTCTCTGAGGGGCTGTACCGTGTGTGTCTAGCAGTGAGAAATCTCATGAGTCTCTCTGTCATCAGGTGTTTCTCTGCTGGAGATCATCTGCATGGAGTTCGTCTAATCCACTTTCACTAATTAAGATTCTATTAATGACTGGTCTTTTTCATGGTTGTCTTGCTGAGGTGCAATTAAAGAAAAATAAATAAATGTTCTTTATTATGTCTGTATCATCTACAATACATGATAACTTGGGAATTGATTAAAAAAGCAAGAACAAAGTGTGTTTACTTAGTCATTTTCACATAAGAGCTCATTCTTTTTGTTAGAAGTTTAAATTATAGAAAGAAATATTTCTTATCTTTTTTTCAAGGCTGAATCCACATAGCAAGGGATTCAAATGCGAGCATTAAATTAAATGTTTACTACTCATCTAATCTATTTTTCCTTCTTTTTGCTGCTATGCTTTTTTTTTGGTCCCTAATGGCTTTGTTGTGTAACTTTACGGGTCATAAAATTGCATTTTATGTATCTGAGTTGAAATAGGAAAAGCCAATGACTGGGTGTGTTCACCGTGACATTACGTTATCACCGTTGCGCGCTGTAATGAGCACTTCTTTTGTCTCGATGTGACAGACAGTTTAATGATTTCTGAGGGGAGGCAGTGGGCAGGCTTGCGCCTTCAGTCTCTGAAACATTACACCTTCCCTTTAGATGTCTCCGCCGTGGCCTTGACAGCCAGATAAGTGCCGGCGGCTGCTTTAGGCTCCGTCTCAGCCGTTACCACTTGGTACGTTAACCTGCATGTAGGTGGAGAGGTTGGTTGGAATAATGAACTGCCGACACTTGGCTGATTTTCCTAGTTCACCTCAACCCTTCGGGACGCTTGTGTTGATTCATGTTCTGTCAAACACGCTCACAGAGATACGTGTATGATTTTAGAGACAGCAATTTTTGTGTCTCAGGTTAATTTCCTCCAAGAATAAAATAGAAATACTTTTGAAATGGAGGCGAAGGCTTCATATTCATGTCCTTTTCTCATCCTCCCTTAATGAAAGATTGGTATACTGCACCGAGCTAAAGCTCTTCTTTGTGATGCCTTGATGCAGTAATTAGGAGAGATGTTAAATGATGTCTGGGATGGAGAGAGGTGTTCGGTGCGCTCATACACCCCATCCCCTGTTGATTAGAGACCTGACAAACAAAGCTCTTTTGTCTTTTTCAGGGCTGGGCGTTCTGGCTCATAGTTGATCTGGGGTTGTTGAAACATCCTGTGGAATATATCATTTCGCTCTAACTGACTAGGGAGATGCACAAAGCGGGGCAAGAGTAACGTGTCAGTCACATCAGCTGAGAATTCTGGGAAGGGGATCTGAAATTGAAAGCATCCTATTAAATGCTTCTCAATGATTGATGGTTTGTCACATCGTTTCACAGTGAGTGGATCCAAATTAGTCTGCTTGCTTGTCTGTTAAAGGGATAGTTCATGCAAGAATGAAAACCCTAAATTAAATTACTGTTTGTTTGTTTGGTTTTTTGGAAGATTGTCTGTTTTTTTTTTTTACACAGTGAAAGCTTATAGTGACAGTAAATAACACATGCAAAATGCAATACAATTATTATTTTAAAATGTTTTAATTAATATTTATTTAAAATAATATTTAATAAAATAATTTGAAATATTTTTTGGGAACTTGATACATCTGTGAAAAAACAAATACTTTATAATTATATTAACATTTAAATAAAAAAAAGAAAGTGAACACTGTAACCAAGTAAAATTAAACACAGAGTAGGCTTGACACGTTTTTATCCAAATGTTTTTTATCCGACTGTCACATAAAAAAGGCCAAATATGGACATATATGAACTGTACTCCAGGAATAGAAGAGGAATAGAAGAAAAATTGGTTATTCACAAGCAAGAATTTTGGTGCCACTGATGACAAATTTGCTCACTGTAAAGTGTATGATTGAATATTTTTCACAATTTGGCCTGTTCCTCACAGAAAGCTATTAAATGGCTTTAGAAGACTTGAAATATAGTGCACAAGTCGTATGGATACTTTTTAATACGTATTTTGTGTTCATTTATATGCTTTTCGGCAGCCTCTGGTTATGCTTTCATTGAATTACATGAACATCTTGGAGATTCTTCAAATACACAATCATATATAAAGTAATGTGGATTCGGAAGTGTGAGTAAATGATAACCAAATCAGGTCATTGTTGACCGTTACACAATTGTACTTTTTGGTCCGTTTGCAATGTTCTTTGTACTGTTGACAGACAGACTGTGTGTGTATGTCAGCTGGTGCCCGGCTGTGGATGGACATTTGAGCACGTCTGTGCTCCTGCCTACCCTGATCCCTTTTCCTGTGCGAATAACACTAGTGCAAGACGTTCTCAATAGTCTGCATTTCCCACATGAGCACAGGTCCTGTGCAGGCGCTGATATATTTGGCTTAAAGTCTCTCTTGACACTTTCACTTGTTTCTCTCTCTCTTGTTCTTTTTCTGTCTCCTACATTCTCTTTCATGTGTTAAGTCCTCGCTCACCTCAAACAGAGTTTCTCCACATAGTCTGTCTGCTTTTTTACTGAAGTTTGTTGAGGGGAGACACCATTTTTGATTTGAACTTGTAGAAAGGACTTATCATATAAAGCTGCCAGCGATTAAGAGGGGCACATTAAAATATTTTTATGTTAATTATAAACAAATGTATCCATGTCTTAAAATGTATATATCAAACATGATTTGCCAAACTATGCTAACTATTTGGCTAAAGATAATTAATTTTTATTAAACAAAACCATATTTTAATACAAAACTGAACTATTATTTAGCTCTTTGATACTATTACATTTTAATATAAATATATATATATAGTCAGTAAGCATATGAAATATGAAATATGAAATATTCATATATATATATATATATATATATTTAAATGTAATAGTTTAATTATTCAAATTTTCATATATATATATGAATTGTGGCATTTTTTTAATTTACTTTTTTACCTCTAAAAATATCTAATTTCAGTATCATCTTGAGGATAACTGAAGTAAAAATTCCCTAATTTTACCTTATTTTCTCCTATTCACAGTAAGGGGTCATGGGAAAGTACATACTGTATAGTACTCTTGAGTATGTAGTAAAATAATATAGCAGTGTTGCAACTTGCAACATATCATATCATGATATTGTGTCTTGATACAATAGACTCCCATTGTGCACTGTTTGTGTCTACTATCATCCTTAGACAGCTGTGCGTCATTGACACATCAAAGTGCATCTTTCACCTTGAGTTCCTCAAATGGCACATGCAAAATATTCGAACCAGAAATGTAAGTGAATTAGTGTGTGTGTTTGCGATACTGCAGGGTAGTTAAGCATAAATTCGTCTCACTTTGTATCTCTAGTCTTGAATTTTATTGCCCATTTCGGCAGTAATAGCCAATCTTCTCTGGTAATGCTCATTGTCAAATGACAAACAGCATAAGGGGGGTTTTCTCCAGCCCTTCCAATGATTTTATCAGGGAGATATTTTATCTGCTGGCTCTTCTTGCCGGTTTTTCTGTGTACTACATTAGCTTTTTCCCCACAGTCTGTGTGGAAACGAGGGAAGGGAGAGAGACCACCTGCTTCAGGAACTCTGCTGTGGCACATGTGAGCCTGATTCTCTCGTTGTGTCATTCTTGAGGAATATTTTGTTTTATTCATCAAAATATTGTCTCTCAGCTGACTATAAATGAATAAATTACATTGTCGGGCACAGATGTTTCTGCTTATGTCTTGGCAAAGCAGTCGGCTTTCATTATTGTTCAATTTGAGTGTTGGTGTTTTTCCTGGAAGCATGTTTGATTGCTTTCTGACTAGAGCTTTGCAGATCCATAAGATGTTTTGATATGCTGTTTTTCACTTAATTTTATGTGTTTGTGTGTGTTCTGATTTGTTCTGAGATTCATCATATTCTGTAAACAAACACATCAAACGTAAAGTTGTGTAAGAAAGAAAGTTTGAAAAAACAGCATTGCCTTACTTTTTTTTTTCTCTCTCTCTCTCTCTCTCTTGGAAGTACTTTTAACACATTTCAGGCTTTGCAAAATCCAACAATGATCCAATCATAGACTCTTAAGCATTTGCCTATTTAAATCCAAACATATATATACATATATACACACACACATACACACTTACCTAAAGGATTATTAGGAACACCTTTTCAATTTCTCATTAATGCAATTATCTAATCAACCAATCACATGGCAGTTGCTTCAATGCATTTAGGGGTGTGGTCCTGGTCAAGACAATCTCCTGAACTCCAAACTGAATGTCAGAATGGGAAAGAAAGGTGATTTAAGCAATTTTGAGCGTGGCATGGTTGTTGGTGCCAGACGGGCCGGTCTGAGTATTTCACAATCTGCTCAGTTACTGGGATTTTCACGCACAACCATTTCTAGGGTTTACAAAGAATGGTGTGAAAAGGGAAAAACATCCAGTATGCGGCAGTCCTGTGGGCGAAAATGCCTTGTTGATGCTAGAGGTCAGAGGAGAATGGGCCGACTGATTCAAGCTGATAGAAGAGCAACTTTGACTGAAATAACCACTCGTTACAACCGAGGTATGCAGCAAAGCATTTGTGAAGCCACAACACGCACAACCTTGAGGCGGATGGGCTACAACAGCAGAAGACCCCACCGGGTACCACTCATCTCCACTACAAATAGGAAAAAGAGGCTACAATTTGCACGAGCTCACCAAAATTGGACAGTTGAAGACTGGAAAAATGTTGCCTGGTCTGATGAGTCTCGATTTCTGTTGAGACATTCAGATGGTAGAGTCAGAATTTGGCGTAAACAGAATGAGAACATGGATCCATCATGCCTTGTTACCACTGTGCAGGCTGGTGGTGGTGGTGTAATGGTGTGGGGGATGTTTTCTTGGCACACTTTAGGCCCCTTAGTGCCAATTGGGCATCGTTTAAATGCCACGGCCTACCTGAGCATTGTTTCTGACCATGTCCATCCCTTTATGACCACCATGTACCCATCCTCTGATGGCTACTTCCAGCAGGATAATGCACCATGTCACAAAGCTCGAATCATTTCAAATTGGTTTCTTGAACATGACAATGAGTTCACTGTACTAAAATGGCCCCCACAGTCACCAGATCTCAACCCAATAGGGCATCTTTGGGATGTGGTGGAACAGGAGCTTCGTGCCCTGGATGTGCATCCCACAAATCTCCATCAACTGCAAGATGCTATCCTATCAATATGGGCCAACATTTCTAAAGAATGCTTTCAGCACCTTGTTGAATCAATGCCACGTAGAGTTAAGGCAATTCTGAAGGCGAAAGGGGGTCAAACACAGTATTAGTATGGTGTTCCTAATAATCCTTTAGGTGAGTGTATATAGCTACTGTAGCTCTTATGATAGACATCACTGTCTTCCCCTGCCAGCGATTGTCTTCTGCCCGGTCTTCATTTACATGAAGTTAGCATTTCTCAACTTTACGACTGTTTCACAGCCATTCACTCTGTTCCAGTAGACATGTATGGTTACAATAGGAATCAAGCCAAGTGTTCCAGGAGGTTTAATAGCATAAATGTGAAGCTTGTATTTTTGTTAAAGCACCTGTTTATTATTTTAGCTAAATCATCCTTCTAAAGATATTTTTCTATCCAGATGAGCTTTTGATTTTGCGTTAATGCAACTTAATTCCTCTCAGTGGATTTTGGTACATATCTGGTATCCTTGAACATATCATGTGGATGTTTACTTACGTTTTGTGGTCATGAGATTGACGTTTGATTGGATTTAACTTTCCACAGACAGGGTCAGTAAGCAATTATGTTATACCTTTGTAAACACTGTGTGTATTTATATGCTTTTATTTCCTGGATCTTGTACTACAGTGGTAATTGCCTTATTGTATTTAAGATTTCTGCTTAAAGTCTAAAATGTTTTATGTGGTAACCGTGATCGACGTTACGCCACAGATGCTGTCAATAGACCTTAACTGTTTTGAACCTGGGACACTCCTTTATGAAATAATTTAATAATGTGCTGTTAATTAAGATATTGATTAATATGTAAGCAGTGAAATCAATCCTGGATGCAGGCAGTGAAGCGTCTCTCACTGTCTGACTGGTCTACTATAGACTGCAGCTGGCAGTAAACATGTCTCCTCCACACAAATGAGGAGGAGGAGGTGAGCTCTGCTGCTGTTATTCACCTCTGTTGTGTGTCTCATCTGAGCGGCTCAGCACATTTGTGGATGGTGACCACAGTGCTAATGGTCTGAGCACTGGGACATATGTGACTCTCAGGTACCACTCGGCATTCGCCTGAATTTAAATTGTAATTCGAGTTCAATTAAAAAGTATTGTAATTCAAAGAAACTTGTGTAACTTTAATTTTGAACTAGAAAAGCAAACTTTGTCCATGCTAATTTTAATTGTTTGGCAAAAAAATGACACAGCCTTGTTTGAAAAGTGCTGAAATAAGTAGGGTATACATACACTTGAAGTTTGAAGTTTTATAGACTAATAATCAAACAATCAAATTATGAGCAATAGCACAGATAAATACAATAGAAAGAAACATAAATTAAATAAACAGTGATTTTTCAAGTAGGTGTAACAATAGTTTTCAGGTACAGAAATTGAATAATCAAATGTAAAATAGCACTGCATTCTTCACTGTAAAAATTAAATATAGATTAATCCTTATTAAAGTTACAAAAGTGATTCAGTCAAGAGCAGTGAATGATTTATTTAATTTTTCCTTTGTTTTCTGATTAACATTAAAAACAGCAGTTTTATTAGGCTGCTGTTGCTTTAAGAGCTGCACGGATCCAATATAGTGTTACATAGTATGTGTATAACTATTTACGTTCACTTAAGGCATAACCGACTAGGTTTATGAGGATACTCGCCAGTACAGGCATTTTGGCAATCTTGTGTGAATATGTCCATTCAAGCACAAGCAGACAAGAGAAAGAGAAATGCTTTCTTAGTATGTTAATTCCAACATTTACTCATTTATTCTTCAAATCAAAAGTTGCTCATTTTATTTAATGGACCCGAGTTAACATGAACTAACAATCGTCATCAGCGCGTTCACGTACGCTGTGCAGACAGAGCAAGAATGGCAGGCAAGCAGCAACAACCTTACTTTCCTTCTAAACCGACAACAATTGGCACTGGCAAAGGATCTACGATCTATATATCTTCATCTGAGCCAAGCAGACTCTCATCGTGGAAACCCTGTCATGCAAGAGATATTATTACACACTGACAAGTTTTGCTAGCTAAACAAACTGAAAACTTCCTGCATCTAATTTTGTTTTTAAGAATTTGTCTACTTTTGGAATTGTAGTGTTACTAACTGTACTATAAAGTTTTCTCACCGGTGAATGACACATGATTGGTATTGCAGCAACGTTGTCTCAGGTCTTCTTGGCTGTGCGCGTTCATGCTTTCAGGAGGCGTGGCTTTGGAAGGTGATGTGCAGAGAGGTGGGACTTACGCTTTTAATGCTATCAGGCTACAGTTAGCATTTTCCCAGATGTCCTACTGCACCTTTAACATTTAATGAATTCCACTTCATCTCATTCCAGCTTATCTTGTGGTGGGGTGTGGCCAAATCATTAAAAGTTCCAACTCATGCATTGAAAGAAGGTCATTTTTAAATTCTTAATTTTGCCCAACACTGCTCTGTGTTAGTTCGATTGTTGTGAAACATAGTATACAAATATTTAATTGTGAATTTATTTAATTTAATTTATTATCTTTAAAGTTGTGTTTTCTTTTCTTGTTTTTTTTTTTCAGTAATTTTGAAACCCCTGCAAAGATGTTAACCTTTACAACCCTGTTTTTTTGCAACATGTACTTTCTTGTTAAATAGAATCTACAGGCAAGTACTTTCACAGACAGGGAATGCCATTGGAAGGTCATTTGTATGGATTACTGATTGTTTTCCATTTGTCGCAACAGTGTTGCCGTGGAAACCAACCTTTTGGCTTGAGAGAATGTGATGCGATGCTTAACTCTCTCTCAGCCGCTCATGTACAGGCGAGAGCAGCGAGGGCCCGTCACGAATAATGACTTCACTCATTTGCAGGACCTCTCAGATCGCCTCAACCTCCTCCATCACATCGCTGGGTTCTTTGTTTAACATGAGTCAGAAGAAGGTTAGTTTAGAGGGAGGATTTTTTGGTTCCTAAGAGTGAGGAAAGACCGGTAATGGGAATGGCACTCGTGCTTCAGGCAAGCACTCTGCATATCCTTTTTATACCTTGTGAGCTGCTACTGCAGCAATCTCCAGACGACTAACATCTCTTAAAATCAAACACACGTCTGCCTCGGTCTCATTCAGTCATGGACCAAACCGTCCAAATGCTCTGAAGGAAGTGCATCTCCAAATGTCTCAACCTAAGGAACCTTTCAGCTCTTGAGTGCTCTTGAGAGGGATAGTTGGTGAATTCAGACTCTGTCCTAGTTTGAGAGCTCCAGCGAGGGAAGGAGCCGCAGGCGTACACGGAGAGCCCTGGTAACGTGCATGGAGTCCCAATTGTGATGTCTACCTCAGATGCCCGCGTACATGAATAACCTCCACTCTCTGGTTGCCACAACCGTTCAAATCAGCTCCTTGACATAGCGCCGCCATTTACATACATGGATTTGAGGGTTTTTTCTGCTTTAGAGGATGTGAGAGTTCGAAAAAAAACCCTCTGGCCTTAGACTTTGAAAAGATCTCTGGCCTTCGTGCATTTGATCTCGAATTTTCCTTTTTTTAATTCAGACGCTATTCCCGGGTTGAGCGCAGAAACCTCTCCTCATCCACTGTCTGCCATGAAAGTTTGATTAGGCTGCATTTTCATACTCTGAGGAGTGTCAAATCCCTAACTCCTCTTATCCTCTGCACTTTTGACATAATCGTGAAACTTGTGGCCAAACAAAGATGTCAGCAGTGGCTGGGGTTAGCGAGAACGAATCGACTTTGGGTTTCTCCTCCGGTTATCTGTCTTTCTCTTCCAATGCTGCTCTCTAAAGACATTCAGCTCTACCCGCTCCGCCTCGAGTCACAGATTCTTCTCGTTCCCGCTCGGCTCTTTGCATTCGCTCTCTCTCTCTCTCTCTCTCTCTCTCTCTCTCTCTCTCTCTCTCTCTCAAATTTTTTCGTCATCTTCCTTGTCCTGTATTTCTCCCTCAAGCATTGTCCCACTATGAATATAAATAAGGCAGAGAATATTAACAGTCCCTCTGTTCTCTCATCCTCTCAAGCTTGACTAAAATAGATGTTTACATGGGCTCGCAAATTTAGCATGGGAGTGAAGAATATGGGGATTTTTAACAGTAAATGCTTGGCTGGCTTCCACTTTTAGAGCGTGCAGGTCGATTTGCATGTTATTATTCACCTCGCCGTGATGAGACCTACAATACGGCTCTGAAAGTGATGCACCACCATCTATTGTGAGGAAAAAACAGCTCACGGAGGGTATCTCGCTCCCCTCTCTTTACAGTCAATCGCTTTCACTCGTGTAGCTCGTATCAGTTTTTTTTTTAAAGAAGTCTCTGAATCAATGCGAAAGTCCTTTTCTGTGAACGTTCGCCATGGGAGAGCAGATCAATAGGGAGCATGCTATTATAGTGTGTCCACCTTGTAAATGTACAATAAAGTACCCATAAAGTCACATTTCCTTTCTACACACGTTCTATCTTTCCGTATATATCCAGTCAGTCAAATCCCTGTTTCCCTTCACACAACCTCCACCTCTGCAAAAAAAAAAGTGAAAACATTTTTGTGTGTGGATTTGTTCCACTACTTTAAATGTATCATCGGTCCCACAGCCTCTTTCGTCTCCTTGCCCCGTTCATCAGTTCTACTTCCTCTCGGAGAGACTGGAGCCTGTGTGATTAAACACATTCTCCGGGGCTCTGGGCCTAGGTATTTTTTCTCCCCCTCCCTTCGAGAACAGCTTCGTCTCTCTGTTTTTTATGAGGCATATGCATTTGTTTTGGCTTTTGTTGGTCCCCAAACAACAAACCATGTGTCTCAGCATTTATCTTGCTGTCCTGTGACATTAGAGAGCAGTGAGACTTTCAGCCTCTTTGTTTTCATCGTCAGGTTTCAGCTCTCTCAGGCTGCCGGGTTACAGAGCGCAAAAGGCGATCGTAATCACCTTTGAAACGTTACGCTCAGAATTTTTTAGAAAGACATTGTGAGCTTGGCTTGGAAACTGACATGCAACTAATATCTGGTTGTGCTCTCTCTATCTGTCTGTGTTTGGTTTCAGAGTTATCTCACTGTTTGTTCATGCTTGGAATGTGGTTGTGAGACATCACTGCAGGATGAGACTCTAGAATGTTGTCCTTATGCAGGAGACGTGTTTAAATAGCATTCATTATCTTGTTTGCACAGGATCCTCGAGGCATGACCTGCAACTTTTGCTCTGCTGGCAGTACCAAAGCTTGTTTCCAGAGACGAGGGTTTTCAAATTGGAATGCTAGAGGGTCTGTGGAAATTTTGTAGAAAAACGCATTTAAAAAAGAACGAAAAGAAAGCAGCTGAAAGGTTATTAATGTATTGCCTTTCATTTCTGTTTTCTATTAATTCTATTTCTGTTTTCTAACTATTAACGTGACGTGTAACAAAGTATGGTGTCCCATATGGTATGGTGTACATTTGTGCTTTGCACTTCACAAGACCATTGATGACCCTAGTTTTTAAAAGTAAAAAAAGAAAGTTTTGTAAAGAAATAATTATAACAATTGCTGTTCAGTTGTTTCTGTTCAGTTTTTATTATAACCTGATTTTTGCGCAGTATCTTTATTTCGGTGTCTATGTCTATTGCACAGTATACATTTACATTTACATTTACATTTATTCATTTAGCTGACGCTTTTATACAAAGCGACTTACAATTGCTATATATGTCAGAGGTCACACGCCTCTGGAGCAACTAGGGGTTAAGTGTCTTGCTCAGGGACACATTGGTGTCTCACAGTGGATTCGAACCCGGGTCTCTCACACCAAAGGCATGTGTCTTATCCATTGCGCCACCACCACCCCTGTGTATATACATGTGTATATGTATATTCAGCCTCTTCGAAGCATGTGTATATACTGTATAGCTGCCTTTGTTTTAGGAAAGGGGTCTCTTGCAAAGTGATCATCATATACTTTATGGAGGTCTTTGGCATCAAAAAGTTTGAAAAATCCTCTTTTAAGCCACTTCTAATTTTCACAAAACATGTTTTCCAGAATGTTTTGTTTCAATAAAGAAATGGTGAGGGATCGGGACCAAGTTAATTGTATAAACCATTAACAATGGCCCACTGGACTACACAGATCAGGTTAGGGGCCAGGGTGTTTTCAAACTGGGGTCCGGGAACACTGAGGGGACTGCAGAAATATGAAGTTGACATTTACCAAAATTGGCATTATTAGTGTTTAATTTTATATATTATATAAATTATATATAAATTAAACACTAATAATGCCAATATTGGTACATTTCAACTTCATGTTTCTGCAGTCCCCTGTGTGCGTGTTTGTGTGTGTTTGTGTGTGTTTGTGTGTGTTTGTGCGTGTTTGTGCGTGTTTGTGCGTGTTTGTGTGTGTCTGTGTGTTTGAATGGTGTTCCTTTAAACCTCTGGCCTAGACTAGAAAGATTAATTTAGGAACTAATAGCAAAGCTGCCCAAATATCACACTGTAATTGCACCAATTATGTCTCCTTTGTCCATGATTTAATGTGACTAATTTTCTAGAAGACACACATATCCTTTGATATTAATTTCTTCATATTAACCCAAGGCTTCCTCACCTGGAAAATGCGATCAGAATCAGTGCATGCCCAAAGGCTGGATCCCATTCTTCCAGCCTTGCAATAATTCCCCCTAATGGTTCAATAAATGAAAGTGTCGAAATGAGAGCCACCCTCTTCTCTAAACCCTCATTAACCCTTCAGCAAGGCATCCGAGTGTCAGGACCTCCCCTCCTCTCAAAGACCCCTAAAACCCTAGCCTTTAGGAGAGGAGTCTTCTGAGAGAGAAAAGGATTTAGGGATGACTGTTCGGTCTTTTAGGCAATGGGGCTCTTGAGACTTGGACACAGAGAAACTCAAAGATCTTGATTAGCCACAGATGAACGTCACATGCAAGAGGTTAAATCCCTATTGGCGCGGTACCGTATACCTGAAAGACATTGGCATTAGCATAGACTGATTGGAGCAATTAAGGTCTAGAGGAGTCATTGTTGAGGACGCTGTCAGAAACTCTCAGTTTGTTGTCCATCAAGAAGGTGACGTGAGGGATAAGGAAAGAGCTCTAAAAGGCTAAAGCAGGCCGGGCCAGAGACACACAGGGCCTCCCCTCAGGGGGGATCCACGCTACCATCTGAGCCTTTCTCCGGATCTGCTTTTTTTTTTTCCACCATCTCTGTCTTTTTTCTCCTTTATCCTTGAGATGGCCGGTCTGGCGGGAAGGAGAGCCAAGCTGACAGCTGCATTTATGCTGGAATTCCTCAGCATCTAATCTGGGGTGGTGGGGGCATCCGAGGAAAGCGTCTGTTATGTGTATGTCCATGCAGAAGGGGTGTCCTGATGGTTACTGGCAGGCCAGAGGGTAGGAAGGTCACAAAGCTTAAGAATAAAATAGAAAATGGCCCCCTAAGCTGGTTTACGTTTCAGTGGAGAGAATCTGCCTGTCAGAGTCTGTCAAATCACTTGGATTGTCATATGATGATGCAAAGACTTTGCTCTGCCATTTTCTTTCTCTGTTCTTGCCTTTCATTCTTTATCTCTGTCTCTCTTTTTTTTCAAGAAAGTGGCCCTACAATGATTGACAAAACATTGATTTGTCCCCTTTATATGATTAAAGCTATCTTAAAGGCTTTATCTCTAAGTTTCCTCTTCTTCTTGCCAATAATGTCTATCGTCACTTCATCACACCATCTGTTGCCTGCTGATGCTTCTTTAATATATTTTGCAGTGTTGATTGTTGTTCCTCTGACACTCCAGATACTGTATAGTGCAATATTAGTGATGATGGAATGACATCTATCTATCTATCTATCTATCTATCTATCTATCTATCTATCTATCTATCTATCTATCTATCTATCTATCTATCTATCTATCTATCTATCTATCTATCTATCTATCTATCTATCTATCTATCTATCTATCGTTGCATCTATCTATCGTTGCATCTATCTATCGTTCTATTGTTGTATCTATCTATCTATCTATCGTTCTATCGCTGTATCGTTCTATTGTTTTATCTATCTATCTACCCCTCTGTCTGTCTGTCTGTCTATCGTTCTATATATACTTCAGAAATATATGGATGTAATGGCGATAAAACAGTACAGGGTCTTCTGTGAGCAGTAATAGGATGTGTGTTAGTTTGATTATTGGCTCTGTATTGTGTACCGTCTCATGTTATTGCCTTAATGCATCACTGTCATGGAGGAAGAGCAATGCAGCATTCTTTCTGTCTTTTGAGTCTCCCACTGTTTGTCCTGCTTTCAGATCCAGTTTAGTCTTACCTGGCCATGTCCCCTGGGGTCTGAGCCACAGTCCTCAACAGTGTAACCTTTCATCACTCTGACCTTAATCTCTTGATTAGCCGTTCCCACTGCTCATCACCGCCATCGTGCCCGCAGGCCCATATGCACACTGGCACAGAGCTGAGTCCTGACAGCCAACCGCTCTTTTTCTCTAAAATCAGATCTGAACTTTTTTTTCCCAGAGTTCATTGCTTTGCTTCAGCTGGTAGTGCTAAAAATGCATTGGGTATTGATTACACTGTTTTTCTTGTTTCATTTTTCTAAAACTTTCCTAAAAGGTAAAGAATATTTTAATAGTTGCACTTTTGACTTTCATTAGTGTGCGTAAACATAAAAAAAAATAAAAAAAATAAAACCACCTCAGACAGACTTTATTGATCTGAAGGGGGAAATTAAGGTTGAAAGACCAAGCTGGTGTGGCTGAGATTACTGCCATTTTGCTGACTGTGTTATCTTGCGTCAATAACATTAGCCAGAGGAATTGTTGTGGGCATTATGAACTAATCCCCTTAGATGATACCGATTTATCTTTTCCCAGAATGCCATTAACTGTTGAATTTCTTTGAGTTGTAATTCTGTGAATTACACTTCCTGTAATTTCTATTCAAATTTCAGTTCGACTTGGCCAATTCAAATTCCAATGCATTCATTGAAAGGTGGCTAATTTTTAAATTGTAAATTTTGCCCAACACTAGATCTGATCATTATCTGATCATGATCATTAACCCTAGTGCTAACCCTCGATTGTATTATCAAGACTTTTTCTATCAGAAAGCACAGACTTGTCATAACTAAACAAATCATACACTATTATCTAGACATGTGAGGATGCATTGCTCTTTCTAAAGAGCAGAGAAGCTAGTAGAAATGTGACAAGAGGATTCTCTCAGAAGGTCTTGGCTTCAATCAGGAACTGAAACAGCTGAATAGCTTAAGAGAATGATTTGGGATAGACCAGAGTCAAAGCACATACTTTGTCCTCTAGCTTTGTGTTCAGACCCGTGACAGCAGTACACAGCAGGGTGAGGATTGACCAGAAACAGCACGGTCACGTTGTGACTTCTAAACCACCAATCTCGAATAGAGAGAGAGTTATTGTATCCCACAGCTTTGCGCATTTAGCATGGCTCTCTTTTCTGACAAATTCAGATCAGTTCGTGAAGCTCTTTCCTATTGAGCTGATGATCTGAATCAGGTGTGTTAAATAAGAGAGACGTCCAAAAATGCGCAGTTCTGTGGGTCTCCAGGGTCAGGATTGAAAACCACTGCTGTAAGTGACATCATTTTAGTGTGCAAGAGAGCAAGAGATTCAGAGGGAACAGCTGGTCTAGTTGTCAGTCTGTTTACTGCAGTTTTTGATAATTGAATGAAAAAGTAGTTTGTCTTATCCCAGAAAGCTCATTATCTGTGAGTTCGCTGTACGTCAGTAACTCATTATTAGCCTTGCAAAGCTGTTATTCTCATTCGAAACTGCTGTTTTCGCAGTAATGCTGCAGTTCGGGGCCTCAGACAGACTTTTGAAAAGTGGGTCATTGCAGACGGTAGGATATTCGATTCAAACAAAGCAGGTAATGCGTCTCCTCGTAAGCCGGCAGAGCGAGTCACAAAAGGGCCAGCGGAACCGAGGTGTCGGGGGGGCCCCGGGGGGGGGGGGGCGGTCCTGTTCTCCTAGGCTCTGGCAGTGTGGTCTCGGATTAATGCAGCTTGCTACAATGGGCTTCTTTCACTCACAGCTGTGTAGGAGCGCATTCACTCTCATAATGAGCCCTCTGTGCATCAGAAATATTTCACAATGTTTTTGCACACTCAAACAATATTTGGCCACGTATTATTGCATGGCACAGTTGCTAAGGGGCTTCTAAGTGTGCATTTGAATGCATTTTGATGTTGTACGCAGCCTCATCGTGATGTCATTTTGGCAGAAGCTACCCCAGACACACTCTTGCACTCTTCCTTCTCAATTATACATGCAAATCTTTGTCTAAGAAACTCCCAGATACCCAAATGACCGCCGAAGTATATGTTAACTAGAAAAAAAATGTGAGAAGAGAGGCTAACAGGAAATAAGACACGGTAGCATGGGATTTACTTTGTACCAAATATAGCCTACAGTATAATGCAAATGTTACATAAAAAGTCCACCAAAAAATGAAAAAGTTGTCATCCTTCACCCATCCTTAAGTCTTTGAGAGATGTCAATGAAAATCATTGGACTTCAGTATTGTTTGCATACAGGTTTGAAACAACATGATGTCGAATAAATTATGTGATGTGTTCCTTTTAAGCTCAACTGACAGCATTTGTGGCATTGTTTTTGATAACACTTTATTTTACAGTGTCCTTGTTACATAGGTTACATGTACTTACCATAGTAATAACAGTAAATTATGCATAATTACATGCAACTAACCCTCAACCAAATCCTAATCCTACCCTAACCCTATAGTAAGTAAAGTACATGTAGTTAATTAATATTACTCAGCACTTAAATGTATAATTACACTGTAACAATGACACCTTAAAATAAAGTGTAACCTTGTTTTTTTTTTTATCAGTTATTATTATTATTATTTTATTAAGCAGAAATCAAGGTTGTGAGTAACTTACAATTAAAGTAAATGTTGCACATTTTTGGATAATTAAATGTATAATTTTATAAAAGCTAAGAACTTTAGTATATTTGAGCTATAACGTTGTTTAAAATGTATTTTTTGCATTCATTTTATGGTTTTAGGCCTCATGTTGTATTGACAATGGAGTAAAATTTTAAAGTAAACACAGAAAAGGTTAATAAGCCAATTTTCTAAACTAAAATTGCGTTAACATGTTTATGTCCTGTGGCTATACTTTTGAAACGGAGTATTTTAACATTTACAGATTGGCCCCTTTCACGTCCGTTGAATGTGCCTCACTGTAACCCTTTATGCTTTTTTCAAAGAAAAAATTATGTTTGGGGAAATGAGCACTATGCCACAAAGGCTGTCAATTTTAGATTGTCTAGTATTAAACCCGTAATATTCTTTGGAGTGTTTTATTTTTTTATTCACAGCTGAATCTCTCTACTGAACTGATCTGCTAAGTAAATAAATGGATTTTGCAGATTTGCTTATTTACTCCACTGTGAAATACAGATGTTTATGAAACGTTGATCTCATGTTTGGGTGAAACTGAGCCTAATGTTTATGCCTTCAGCGAGATTTTTCTCTAATGCTTGGTTGATGTAATCCCCCGAGCTCTAATCCTGATGTAATGATTGTCAAACGTTACCATAACATCATGTCAACCCAGTCTCTCATTAACTGATGCTAAATCTAGTGCAGGCCTGTGAAAAAGGGGGCCAACCCAGGATGACCCACACCCCTCCGTCTAAACCTTTCCCAGGACGAGGGAGGGCTTTTCCCCTGCTCTCGGCCCCTTTCAGCCCTGTTCATTAGCCCAAAAGCCCCTGCCATGCAACAGAGACATGTTTGGCAGAATCCCCACCTCACCGATTCAGGATTAATTGGGCATGGAGCAGAGACTTGAACATGTAGCATGAAACACCCTTCCTCCCCTCCACTCAGTTTACCAGTCCCAAAGGGACTGCAGTCAGGGTGGAAAATAGACAGCCTCGAACATCTTGGCCCGGCTGGCTTCTTTAGCAGACCTGCGGTAGATGCTGACAAAAGCTCTGCTGTAGGTTTTAGCTTGTTTGTCCTGAATAGGCGTTTTGTTTTGTCCCCTTTTCTGTAGAAAATCTGCCAATCTGTTTGTGTGGAAGTTTTCTGCAGTATCAGGGCAGAGTTTAACTTCTTTATTCTCAAAATTTATCTAATTTCCCTAAATCAGGGAATAGAGGATAGAACATAAGGATAGAACATGATTGAACCTATCCGGAAAAACATATATTTGCTCAGAGGTAACTTGTATTGCTCAGAAAATATATTGTGTTGTATAGTTGGATGTATTGTAAATATCAAGTATGTCTTGGATGTTTCTCCTTAGATTTGTAGACTTTTCTGAAGAAGATGAGAGTTTATAAGAGGAATAATAATGATAACAATTATTATCATTTTAAGTAATATCATAAAACCAAGATATTTTTTACATCCGTGGTTTAAGTATACAAGTTATATTGTGCATAACGTATTTGACAACAACAACAAAAAACTATGTTGCAATGTTTGGTTGTAATTTATTTTATTTTCATTTGATTACATTTTAAAATATTGATTCAAGTTTTATCAATTTTTTTTCACCATTTGTATTAAAACACAAACACAGAATTTGGGAAACAATAAAGAAGGATTTCTTAAAAGGTAGCTTACTCTGTGAAGTTTTCATTTGCATTTGTTCTTGGAATGCATTTTCTTCTCCATTAATGAATTAATTAATTCTGAGATTCTGATCCCTAGATATGGGATGAGAAATGTTTGAGTCCCCCCCACCCCTTATTGTATTTTTTTTTATTATTTCACATCATCATTGCTTGATTTACACAGGAAATTGAAGCCATGTTCTTATCATCATCTCTTCCCTCACATCCTGTTTTGCCCTAGTCTACAGGACATCCTGTTACAGTGGGATCAGTTGTTCCATTCTAAACTTAAAAAAAAAGAAGAAGAAAAAAAAAAACCTTTTGGACTGCGATAGAGTTGATCATGTTGCTGTCCTTCTCACACATGTGTACTGCACCACTGACATCTTTCTTGCCCTTTGATCTAGTCCTTGTGTAGTGGATCCTTATCTGTCAGGTGGAAACTGTAGCTCGACTAGGTGATGCTCTCAATGAATCCAGAGACGGCCATTTTGGGCCAAGGCCACATCCCATTAGGAAGATGTAATTACGGCAGCGAGGTGGCATGGCTTGTCCATCTGCTCCCAAATGCCTGGCAGGTACAGCCACAACATGTCCATCCCTTAAGTGGCACTTTATTGGATTGGTGAAGAGGATCATCCCTCAGTTAATCAAACACCATGTCGGAGGGAAGCCTTTGTTCATGCAAGCATGCACCGACATGAGTCGCTCGGAGGAAGATAAGAAAAGCAGTCCCCTTAGGCTGCACTGTGTCAGCAGAGGGCTCTGCAGCAACTTGTGCACCATCTCAAAGATGGATCCATCATGTCTTTGAATGCTGGAGTGGTCACAATGTCAGCTGGAGAACTCCAGGAAACATTCTTAGGAAAGCTGTGTGTTTGGTTGTTTGAACTTTGTTGCTATAGGATAAGGCAGTACAATTATTATAATTTTTTGGAGGATAATTTCTATTGTCTTAATGCCACTGCATGGTAAAGAATGACCTTTCCAACCTCTAAAGGTGACTCCCATAAAATCAAGTCCAAGTCACATTTTTATTTTCTTCTTTCATTTATATTTATATATATATATATATATATATATATATATATATATATATATATATATATATGTATATGTATATATATGTATATGTAGTATTTCTATTTTTATTCTGTTATTTATCTCTTTTCAAGAATGTTTATGGTTATTACAAAATGATTATTCTTATTTGTTGAAATCTTGATTTTTTTAATATTTTTTTTTGGTGAAATGCATAGTTTTTTTTTTTTTTTTTTTTGAAATGCATAGTTTTTTTTTTTTTTTTTTTTTGAAATGCATAGTTTTTTTTTTTTTTTTGTTTTTTTTTTTGTGCTCAAAGAATTGTCTTGTGCATACATAGAAGTTCCGATCTCAGGTTTTTTAAAATGTGACAGGGCCAGTGGACATTTAATCTCAAAATCAAATTTGTTTTTTAAAAAGCAATTCCACAGAAGAAATGACAAAAATCACAAAATGACTCTTACACTAAGAACTTTTAGATTCTTTGCAAGTGCACATTTCCGAGTGGAGCTGGAAAGTGATTATAGGTGCTATGAGTCAGACGGCCTTCGTAATAATCCATGTAGAACCCACATAAAGAGCTGAGAAATTGCATCTCCTCTTAACAGTATTAAGCCTAGCAATATGCCATGTAATTTCCTTTCTCCCAGTGTTCCAAATACTTTTTCATGTTCTGATGACCATTTACATTGGTAGTGAAGGATAAAAGAAACTGCAACCTGAAAAGCATCACGTGGGAAGGCTCGAGTATTTTGAAGCAATGCATTGTGGATTTGTGTTGCTAATGTTCCTGGCTTTCTGCGTCAAAGCCAAGTGTTAATCCTTGCCGGAAGGCTCCAAGTCTCTGGTCTTGCTCTCTCTAACAGCACCATCTGTCTCAGTATTAGCTTCATTAAGGGCCTGTTAAGTACGTCAAGGCTCGCGTGGGCCACCAGGACTCCACCGTTCATCCACCCATCCAACCTCCATCTTCTCCATAACACTCTGTTCATCTGGTAACCCTGGCCTTGTGGCTGGAGATGATGGCTGTTGGCTGCCACATTAAAAACATTAAAAATCAAGTTTTCAAGGCGTAGTTTAATTGTAATATAAAGAACTATGCTTTAAAAAAAGGTGATATTCATTGTATTGCTTCATTTGACATATGTGACCCTGGATCACAAAACCAGTCACATGTCGCACGGGTATATTTGTGGCAATAGCCAACAATACATTGTATGGGTCAAAATTATCGATTTTTGTTTTATGCCAAAAATCATTAGGATATTAAGTAGAGATCATGTTCCATGAAGATATTTGGTAAATTTCCTACCGTAAATATATAAAACATTTATTTTTGTGAGTAAATGCAGCACAATCGTGAACATAAATGGACAACTTTAAAGGAAATTTTCTCAATGTTTCGATTTTTTTGCACCCTCAGATTCCAGATGTTCAATAGTTGTATCTCGGCTAAATATTGTCCTATCCTAACAAACCATACATCAATGAAAAGCTTATTTATTCAGCTTTCATATGATGTATAAATCTCAATTTCAAAAAAATTGACCCATGTGACTGGTTTTGTGGTCCAGGGTCACATATTTAGAGAAATTGTTGTGAAATATAATATGAATATTCAATATATTTTTTTGAAAAGATTTATGTCTGATTATTGGTGTAAAATATATAATTATTGATCACAATGGCGAAAGTACTATGCAAACATCAAATGGCTGAACAGATACTCATCCAGGCATCTGCATTTTTTAGCTTGATCTGTTTTTCAAAATATGAACCCTGAGTATTATCCTAAGCAACTTTAAAATGTTTTGGTTCAGTCGTTCCTGGACCTTTTGTCTCACGATTGAGGAGTCCTCTCACACAGTTCCTCAGCTTGATGGCTGTTGTACGCTGCCATTTCTCTAGTAGGCCTATTTTTCCAGTCTGTCACTTATTTTAATGGATGTTTTTCTCAGCAGGTGGCTGAGAAAACACACACACACACACATCCCACAAGTGAAATTGAGAGTCAAATCTCTTATACCTGAACCATTGAAGGAAAACTTACTTTGAACTGGCCTCTCTTTCTCTCTCCTTTCTCTTTTCTGTTATGCACAGGGTCCTTCCCGTCTTTGCTTTTGTTAAAGAAGACATTTAGCTGGTGTGCTTCCAGGGGGTATGGCATGAGAGAACAGGTTCTAGAACATTCCATTAAAAAACGAAAACAGTGATTGGCATTGCCCTGATTCTGGAAATAGCTGTCTGCCTATGCTGGATCCACATTCCTGCTTATACCAAAACCTGCAGTCCTCCTTCTGAACCCTTATTACCACTGCAACATGTGCAGATCTTGTAGGGTCTGGAAGTTACGCGTTTAATCCTATAATCAATCAAAAGCTTAATAAATCTATAAAGTTGTGATTGGTACAGACCACAGGCTGTTCAAATCGATTAAATTGATTGGTTAGTACAGAGAGCTGTGCCGCTCATGAGGGCAAGTTCTTCCCTTCTTTTCCACATAATTTTCTGCTGTTTAGTGTACCTAAAAATGAAAACGAGACCACTTTGCATTGTTGAATTTCACTTGAGTTTTAAGAGTTTTTTTCCCCCCGCAGTATTTTATTTTATTTTATTTTATTTTAGGTTATTTCTTTTATTTTAATGTGATTTGACTTTTATTCTATTTTTTAAACATTGAACTGACATTGTAGTCAAGTAGATTATATACATTTCACTGGAGGTTAGGCCAAACTATTTTTCCCCTCCTCCATTATTATCCCACTGTCCTTTGTTAGATGCGGAGTGAGCATGTGGTCTGTCTCAAAGCAATATCTTGTTACCGATTTTAGTGCTCTATCGCCTCTTAGCTGAAGTTTATGATGTGAGGATGTGGAAAT
Source organism: Leuciscus leuciscus (assembly GCF_965113295.1). NCBI lineage: Eukaryota > Metazoa > Chordata > Actinopteri > Cypriniformes > Leuciscidae > Leuciscus > Leuciscus leuciscus. The sequence goes on along the minus strand of NC_138730.1, from coordinate 35,840,826 downwards.
GGAGGCCCCACTGGGTCACAATTGGCCCCTGACACCCAGAGGAAAGCGGCGAAACACAATATTATGTTATTATACACAATGCCGCTTTCTGTTCCGCTGTGTTAATTGATATCTCTCTCTTTCTCTTTTCATGTCGCTGCCTGCATGCTGTACCTCCCTCATCACACTTTCTTTGGCTGAATGACAGGTAAGATTCTACAGCACTAAAACACTCCAGTCAACAAACACACACACAATCACATGTTCAGGCTTATGGCCAAGTCCTAGTTTTAAGCTAAGCAAACAAGTCCGGATTCATTCAGCTAACAATCCTTTTTGAGTTCATTTAGTACTGTAAGTGTGGTAGTGCAATGATACAATATAATTTGGGACAGTCAGCAAAACGCTAGGTCACTTGTGCACTTAAATATGAGAAGGATGTCAGTGGTTTTGTGCTGCTTGCTCACAATGTAAACTCCCATGGGGCAGATAGAACAGTTACAGTTCTTACTTCCACAAAGTGAGTGAACATATCTCTCCTGAACAGTTCTCTGAGGGGAAACTAAGCAACCCTTCCCCCCGTTACTTTTGTTTTCGGCCGTAGCCCCTGTCTCTTTGCACCATATAGGGGATTATGTTGCTTTTGTTTAAGGAGCTATGTAGAGGGACCATTTTCTACACTGTCATATGTTTTTCCCCTGAAGCACACATATTATGTTAGTCAGGGTTCCTTGCACCAAAAAGTACGTCGGAGTCACAGAAAGCTCTCAGATTTAATCCAGAAGATCTTCATTTGTGTTCTGAAGATGAACGAAAGTCTTACGGGTTTGGAACGACATGAGGGTGATTAAAAACTTGCCTGATGGCTTATGCTACCGCTAACCCGGACGTCGAGGTCACTTCCGAGATTTGGGAAAAGCACGTAAAAGTCCTGGCAGAAAGCAATGCATAAGGTCAGGATGTAGTGTAACGACGCCCAGTTCCAGGAATGCACTAATATTTTGTTGGTAGTACCAGTTTGCAACAATTATTAGTTAACACTAAGTTGTCAACACTTCGGAAAAAATTATAATTCGTCGTTACACTACATCCTTATGCATCGCTTTCTGCCAGGACTTTTACGTGCTTTTCCCAAATCTCGGAAGTGACCTCGACGTCCGGGTTAGCGGTAGCATAAGCCATCAGGCAAGTGTTATTTAAATAAACTCCTGATGTACTTACAAACTTTCCAATGCCTCGTTTTATGAGTACAGAACCTATTTGTACTACTGTAGAAGTTTGGTACCATTCTGGACATTATTATTGGGGTAATTTACGAGATACAATCTTGGATCCATTAGCGCCTGCACAAAGCCATTCGGCTGATATCTCTAAATAAGCTCTAACTTTAATAATGTTCGACCAAGGGGAAAAAAGGCTTCTGGGGGTGTGTTTGGCTCGAGGTCATGGTGCAAAGGACCCTAGGTTGATTTTACTCCGAACCATCCCTTTAAGTGTACGTTTAGACAACAATGATATACTGATTTTTTTATTTTTTTTATTCCTTTGCGTTTTTCACATACAGACGACTGTTCATGTCCCTGTTCATATGGATCCACAATTATTTTTTTAAATGCTGTATTATTCATCCCAGGCCAGTAGTTGACAATGTCTCAATGACTGAACACATAATAGTCCCCATATAATAGATGCCTGACATCACCATTTTCCACAAATTCGAGTTTTTGTCATTTACATAGAGAAAATAACGGTATTGTTTCCAAAACAAAAGTTAGCATTTCCAGGCCCCCAAAACGCCGTTGTCATGTAAATGAACAGCCAAAACACACAAGTTTTTAGTTTTTAGTTGAAAATGGTGTGTAAACGGCCCCTAAAAGATCTCAGTTCATAAAAATGAAGATTGGTTAAAACGAGAAATCCATATTGTTAACATAGTTGTAGCATCTACCTGTTGTAGCTTTTACATGTTGTGTGCATGAAGCTTGAAGTAGCTTTTTTTTTACACATACCATGGAGTTCATAGAAATACCATGGTTTATTGTTGACACCATCACTGTACCATGTACAGTCTTCTTTTGTAATTTGACAATTTTCACCGTTCTTTGACTTTAAATTAAACATGCTGTGCCTTTTAAGATGTACTGTAAATGACCTTTGCTGTGATTGGCTAACATGTTTGCTTGTGAAATGAACAACAGTTTATTAATAGATAATTGCGCATTAACTGTTAGGTTCAATGACTGGGTGAGAAAAGTTGCTTAATACTGATTTTATTTAATTTTTTATTATTTTTTGATACTGAAAATGTGGACATCATGTGTTAATGTTATCATGGTTGTGACGTCAATATTTTTGCAGCCAGATTTTGGCAGCTTTAATTGCAATAAATGGACTGGGTAGACTTTGCATCTTCTTAGTTGGGTGAATTCAGTTGAATTGGGCCACTTGATATGACAAGACGAGTCGACACTTCCACTTTAACGCAATTTGCTTTGATGGAGACGGTTTGGAATCATGGAAATTGCTGTAGACACTTCAGAACGCCTGATCTCCAATCTCAGGCTGTACGCTGTCCATCTAGAAATGGGGCCTTTAAGACATCATTCCTTAGATGTCATTCAGCACATATGGACTACCTCACCCCATAATAATTTTCTTATCCCTTCTATTCACTGTCCTCGTCCAGTCAATGTAGCACTTAAGCTCTCAAATAATACCTTCCAATGACAAATAGATACTTCAAGAGAACATGCTCTGATAGGTCTCCACATGTAGTCAATTTGTCAAAGGGGTTTAGAGGGCTTACCTGGCTGTTCTCTCTCTTTTTTTTTTTTAAAGCAAAGAAAAAAAAAGCAATAGTTTCTTTTGAAATGTTGTTTTGGGATTGATTGTAGAGTAAACAATGGTTGTATGTCATGCGAAGAGCCTCTACTTTGTCCTATTCAAAATTTTTTTTTTTTTATTAAAGTGAGTGGTTGTTTTTTAAGCATAATAGTGGATACAGTTACACTGGACCGCACAATTAGGTGAAATAGCTCAGTGATAAAAGCTTTGATGAAAGGTTAATGGAGGAGAGTATAAATGATTTTGAGTAATCGGCCATGGCAGTGCATGCTGACGCTGCACGCGGAGTCTGCTGTCGTAGGCCAAAAACAAAACCAGCAAAAACACTCTCTGATCTGAGCTGACTTCTCAAGCTGACTTTCAGATCAAGAGAGCATTTGCACAAATGCAGTTTTGGTCATAATTTAGAGCTGCAGTGATGTCTGTAGATCCAGCTTGTATGCAGTTCGGTCCATTAGTCTGACGGATGTGAGGGAGTTTTCCAGCTCAGATGGAGCAGTGGTTATGATTGATTGAATTGAAGGCTGCGGTCTCCATATAGAGATGTTTGTGATTCATTTATGATCTGTCTTATCGATGATTAATTAATCAATTAATTAATTGGACAATTTTTCAAAAATCATGCGGGATGCCAAAAAAAACACTCATCCGAAGCAGAGTGTGCAATGCAGTTATCTTATAGCATTGTATTTACACTGCATGGTTTTAAGCTTGTCTGGAATATGTCATGATCCACAAATTGAAGTTTTAATGGAACGAATTGTTTAATGATGAACAGATTGAAAAGCGTAGCCTAATTAGATTAAAATGACAATTTATTGAGAGAAAAATATCAGTATATTCAAGTATATTTTATTATATTGTTTTTTTATGATAGTAATTTTTTTAATTAAATGATAAAGTACATTTATATTAAATTAATACATTTATTTTGATATATTATATAAATAATTATACATAAATACATACATATATAGAAATATACCATAAAGACATGTTAATATAATAATCTTATAAGATAAATGTATTCATCCATTTACATTTTAACAAATTAATATTACTATTATTATTTTTATAATAATCAAATAATAATTTATATATTGAAATTAATTTAACAGCAAAATAAACAACAAAAGAATGAATGAGAAAGGAAAAACAGCACTTTAATTACTGCATGGATTGGGAATATCCTGTGGGCAGTTGAGTTCAGTTTTCTCCCGGGCGGTAGATGATCTTTGATTTACTCTGGGGTTATTTTGCAGCCCGATCGCAGGAGACAAAAGGCTTTTTTGCTGCTGCGTAAATGCAGGCACTTATTGATTGCCTGTATTATAGACCGCTGCGGCCACAATGGGGGCTCAGTCATCATCATAACTCTGGCCTGTTCGGATGGGTCGGGAAATGCAGGATCGGTAAAGCACATGCATAATAAGAGGCTTTTAAAGGATTGAATTTGTTGACAGGGGTCTTATCCTGATTCAGCATTTGATCGTTACACTTTCGCTCTCTTTTCTTTGTTACATTTTTACCTTGAATACTGTTGATTTTGGGAGGAAACACTAAAAGGAAAACTTCGGTATAGGCCTGTATGAGGGTAGTTGATATTGAATGCTTTTGGGAAGTTGACGTGTTCGGCAGGGTGACATGCTAAACATAATTTATTTTTATTTTTTACAGTTGCCAGCCACTGCTAGCATTTTTTATCGTTTTCATACAAATGTCATGGCCCCCAGAATATTTTATTGAATGAACACGCAATATATCAAAATAAAGAACAGAGCCTCTGCTTTAAAAAAATTTAAATAAATGTATTCTAGCTTTATGCGTTCTTTTTGTAGGCAAGTTTCATAAAAACAACAACATTTAGAGCAAATAGCTGAGAAAAGTGTGTTTTTGTCTAAGACTACATCCAGATCGGATTCAGAAAGATGATCAAAACATAGATGGAGTAGATAGCTTCCATCAACACCCCAAAAGTTGAGAATGAAAAGAGGACAGAGTCTTTTCTTGTTTTTTATTTATTAGAACAAAATTGTGTGGTCCAATAAATGCAGTGCCACATTTAATACCATCTATATTAGGGCACTGAGCATTGCAAAGATTGTTGAAATCGTGCTTAATATTTTCTAAACAAGTATTTATTTCCAGTTGAATTGTCTGATTTCCCATGGGCCCCCTCTCACTGGTTCTTGGTCCCCCCTGTGCCCCCCCTGTGCCCCCCCCCCCCCCCCCCCCCCCCCCCAGTGCCAATTTCTGTCAATGGCAGGGAAATAGTTAAATAGGTTTTCGCTGTGTCATTATTATTATGTATTCAATGACCTTATTAATTAAGAAACTTATTCAATATTTAAAATTAACTCATGAAGATTAAAAGGTCATTTAAAAAATGGTAAAAAACTAAAGTCTTTATATTAATTTAAAACTTTGTTAATTAATATTTTGTGCATCACCTGCCCATGAGATGAGTCATTTATTTTACTGAGTCTCAGTAAAAATGTCCCATTAGATGAGCAATTTAGAATTTACTGAGATGCATCACCTATGTTAAACATCACATGTGTAAACATCTTACCATATTCACAACATTAAAAAACTATAAACATCACAAAAACATCTGGTGCCAACATTTTAGCACCATATTGCAGATTATCTCTAAAAATTGCATTTTTAGATGAAAACACTCATCACATAAGATGCGTACTTGGGAACAGGATGTTGTTGGCGTTTGAGTTTTAATTGGCTTCAGAGATGATGCATTTGAAAAGTCCTCTCAGAACGCCTCACAAGGAACATATTAAATGTTAGATCAAATCACCAGAAGTCTTGTACTCCTCACAATAGCATATGGCCTGTAGGACTTCGGTCTTCAGGGGCGCTGAGGTGAGAATTAGGTTTCATGAAGCTTTGTTCTCTTTTTTCAACCTCCTGCTGCCTCTTTCCCTTTCCCTTTCTCTCGTCACACTTTTTATTTCTTCTCTGAAACCTCTAAAGCAAACTTGGTCTTCCCATCAACACCTCATCCATCAGCCTGGTCCTCCGTGGCCTGCTGGGGAAGAGTTAGGTGTCAGAGCCACTGTTGTTTCGGTGTTCTGCAGTCAGGAGGCCGGGCGCTGTGAAGGTTTGGGTGGTCTGTGCCTGTGTTAGAGTGGAGTATGAAGCCCACACACACTTCTGCTCACTGACATCCACAAACCGTCCTTTCTTTTTGAGTTGCTTTTATTTAGGGCTGCACAATATTGGGGAAAAAAACAGACATTGCCCAATTGTGTTTTTGTGATATGAGAAATACAGGAAGGTTCACCTGGGAAGAGCTCTATTTGGAAAGAATTAATCATTCTAGAATGATTGGGGCATCTGCATAGAAAATGAATAAAATATAAATAAAAAAGCCAAAACTTTCCCTTTTTTAAGTTCAAACTCCTTTTATTATGGAAGCCCCAAAAAAAGTCATGCTCTGGTAAGTCATAGTTATGGCATAAAAATGTGAAATTATGACATACTAATTCATAATGAGGTGAAAAGTCATACATACTAAATCAGAATATGATGTAATAATTTTGACCTTTTTATGTCATAAATTTGACTTTTTAAGTCATCGTTTAGATTTATGCTATAACTTTGTCTTGGTATGTCATAATTTTGACTTTTAAATCATAGTTTTGACATTTTAAAACAATTTCAATTTAGTATATAATTTTGATTTAGTAGGCTGTAATTAAATCTTTTTGTGTTATGATTGTGACTTTTAACGTCATCATTTTGACTTTTCATTTCATAATTATGACCTTGTGTGTCGACATTCGACATCTGTGATAAATTTCAATAAATAGTGATTTACCAAAGCATTTTTTTTTCTTATGTGGCGAATATGGGCTTCCATATTTTAGGGCTGAACGATTTGGGAAAAACGTTGGGCTTTCATACTTGGATTTACTCTTTACAAGAATCAACTAAAACCAGTTTTTTTTTTTTTTGTTTTTTTTTTTATCTCTTTCCATTTTTTCCAGTTTCCATTTTTTATAGACTAATACTGTTTTTGACCAATTCAGCATGACTATATAATTATAATAGCTGTTATGATTTTATAGATTATTATTAAATATATATATAAAATAAATAAATGCACCTCTGGTTTCAGTAGGCACTCTATGTTCATTTGCACTGGTGCAGCTCACAACATCTCAGAACGTCTTTACTCATCGATTTTATTTTGATATATCGTGCATCCCTACATTGGTTTCTTCTCCTAATCATTCTTTCAGAGCTATTTCAGTCCTGTCTATTTCCTACCACTGGTTTTTCGCTGTATTCCCTTATTCTCACACTCATGTACCTACCCTTTTTTCTGCACTTCCGTCATCTCCCTTTGCTCATCACGCCTCCCTGCATGTTATTTTCATACCTTTCCACCCTTCAAGTGCTCTCCCACTCCATTCTCCTCTCTCCGGTTATCTCTGTTAACCCCACTCGTCTGAATCCTAAGGCACGATATCGATCTGGCGCTGCAGATGCTCCTACAGCAGAACTGGACGTGGGCAGGCCTTGGCGGATCCCTCTCCTTATAAAGGCTGATTACGAAAGTACCTGTCTCAGGAGCGTCTGGACTATTCCTGTCCATCTGTCTCATTAAAAGCCTGCAGCGGAGAATGAGAGGGCAGCAAGTTCAGGCATGAGGGAACACTGTTGGCCGCAGTGCTCTCTGGTACAAGATGGTGGAGAATTGAACAGGAATTGGTGCCTTAGGGTGCAGAGATACACTTGTGAAGAATTGATTGGCAGACGCTGGTTTTGATGAGGCAATTATTCTGGAAACCTTTGGTTGGAGGCGAAAAGCAGTCGTACCAATATCACACAAAATTCTGGTGAAAGTTTCTTTCATATTTGATTTATTATTATTATACACGCTGCTGTTCAAAAATGTTGGCGGGAAAAAAAGGTTTAATGCAGCTTTAAGGCAAGGTTGTATTTATTTGATCAAAATACAGTAAAAACAGTAATTTTGTCAACTATTATTACAATTTAAAATTGTTTTCTATTTTAATGTATTTTAAAATGTTATTTATTCATGTGATGGTATACTGTATATAGCATATACAATATAGGTATACAATTTTGTGCTATATACAATATATATACAAATATGTGTGTAGGCCTATATATGTATATATATGTGTATATATGTGTATATATATATATATATATATATATATATATATATATATATATATATATGTGTGTGTGTGTGTGTGTGTGTGTGTGTGTGTGTGTGTATATATATATATATATATATATATATATATATATATACACACACACATATATATATATATATATATATTATATATATACATATACATATATATATATATATATATACATATATACACACACACACATATATATATATATATATATATATATATATATATATACACACACAAATATACACGCATATATATACACACACACACACACACACACACACACACACACACACACACACACATACACACCATATACACACACACACACACACATATATATATATATATATATATATATATATATATATATATATATATATATATAAAATTGTGGGGAAACTATTTCACGGTATAATCTACATAAATGCACTTAAATAAAAAATATCCACAATGATTCACTGTTGTGATGCTACGTGATATACATGAATTTTCTGTTACAGCACATAAACAAGTTCGGAAACCATTTTTTCACACCAAGCAACCAAGCAAAATGTCAATTCTAATTGCTTTTTTTGTGTTGTAACTCCTGGATTTGAAAATGTTCGTACTTTTGCAAATCTCTGTTGTCGTATATGTCTTATACATCTTATTCCTGCTTCAATCCTGCGCTGCTGTATCAAACTTTTCAAGGTTTTTGATTCCACCCTGAAGTTACATTGTGGCCTTCTTCGAAACTCTGAATTCTTTGGTCTTGAGTTCGGAGCTGAATGACCAAGACTTTGCAAAGAAATCACAGTCAGAGCTTGTTAAAAACAGCTGCTTCTGATGTCCTTGGACACAGGAACTCTTGAACATCTGAGAAATCCACATACTGCACACACTACAAGAGACCGCATCAGAGATGAGTCCAGATTAGATTAAAGTGATTCTGAGGACAGAAATGTGTTCTTTTTGGGGGGGGGATGTGTGGTTCATTACCATGTTAGTGTATCTGTTGTGTGCACATGTGCCCAATTCCAAAAATCAGAGACGCAGGTGTTTCCAAAAAGGATTGAAAAGATTTGCCATTTGTTAACAATCAACCTGTCAGGGCTGCCTTAGTCTGCTTTTTTGAAGATTACCACAGATGCTTTTCTGCCTTCAAGCAAATGGAGAGACCACTGTTAAAGTCACCATGAAATCGAAATGGACAGTTCTTATTTTTGTATGGAATATTGCAGAGTTTAGTAGGAATTTTATCCGTGCACATTATTATTATTTTTTATTAATTTCTTTAATTAAAGTAGCCTCTTGCAGCGACATCTTTTCTCTTTTCTGATGATGCGTTCACCGGCGTGAGGGCGGGACAACCTGTCAATCACATGAGATCACAGCAGGACCAAATTAAAAACACATCCAACAATCCAACCCTGATCTCACGACCAATTCGTAACAATTCAACAAGGTGGCTAATTCGTACGAATTCATACGACCTCACTCGTACGAATTAGTACGATTTTTGCTAAATAGTACATATTTTACGAATTGCCCAATTCGTATGAATTCATACGAATGACCTACCCCTGACCCCGCCCCTAAACCTACCCATCACGTGGGTTTAGACAAATCGTACAAATTCGAACGAGTGAGGTCGTACGAATTCATACGAATTAGCCACGTTTTTATCACTCGTACAAATTCGTACGAATTGGTCGTGAGATAGTGTTGAACAATCCAATAATTTCCCCATGGACAAAATCAAGTTATTGTTTGAGAAGCCATTTCACTCAGATATAAGATTATCACAACCTCCGTTTCATACCAACTTTAAACACATCTTCATCGTTCCCATTCTCCTCTTCGTTTCTTTTTAATAGACTTCACAGGAATTTGTGATGTGTATCAGTACCGCACACACACACACACACACACACACACACACACACACACACACAAAAAAAAAGGATGTGACATGCAAATTATTATTAAGTACCAGACCAGAAAATTCCGTTCTCTTCTGCTCTTTGTTTGTTTATTCTGTTATGATAGCGCAGTTATCAGGCTCGGTAAAGCCTTGTAGGAGAGGAACTCAGAATTTATCCCATCTGTTTAATGACAACTGGTCCCATGGTGTATATTAAAATACCATAGTATTACCATTTGATATTGTAGCTGTATCATGGTTCTGCCATAGTACTTTATGACAGATACAAGCTTTAGTTATGATGTGTTATTGTGTTGTCTATGACTGGTGTGTATATGTGTGTATGTGCGTGTGAGTGCGTGCGTGCGTGCATGTGTGCGTGCATGTGTGCGTGCAATTTAATATTTGTGTTTTGTGTGAAAGATATAGGCAGGTATAAAGCTGAGGTAACTGATAACATTGGGATTTCTGGCTCACTGCTTTTCCGTGCCAGGCTTTGACTTTGTTTTTTTAAGGAGATAGGGAATTGTTCCTCTGGAACTGTTTATTTGTTTATATTCTGCCCACGGTCATAAAGGCAAATGTTGGCAAACTGCCTTGTGTTGTGTGTGTGCATATATGTTTACCATTTCTGAATACAATCTAACATGACTGACTTTAAACAGTGCAGGGGTGTTTTCATGGGTATATTCAGTATGTGTTTTTACTGATAGCATAGTTAATACTGAGTATTTGTTTTCACATTGAAAAGAGTTTGTTCATAATACTACTGTTCAAAAGTTTGGGGTCGGTATTTATTTTAAATAAAACGATTTATGTTTCAAATAAATAAATATTTAATTGTTCATGTTTTTTTTACTTTTTTTTTATTTATTTGCATTGAATTTGTAGTTATTCACATTGAATTAATGCTTAAAATTGACCCTCCTAAAGGTTGCATCTTTTGAAAGTTGATTAGGTTATGGGTTGTCTGAAGGACTTGTCAACTAGTCTGACTTAAAGGGTTAGTTCACCCAAAAAGAATTAATGTCCCATAATTTACTCCCCCCTCAAGTCATGCTAGGTGTATATGACTTTCTTCTTTCAGCCGAACACAATCGGAATTATATGATACTTCCTAGCTTTATAATGGGAGTGAATAGTAACTGAGGTTTTGAAGCCCAAAAAAGCACATCCATCCATCATAAAAGTAATCCATATGGCCCCAGGGGGTCTTTGTTTCAGTAACGTTTACGACGCGCACTGTAAGCGGTAGACCAATCACAACATACTGGGCCATCTGACCAATCAGAGCAGAGTAGGCTCTCGGAAAGGAGGAGTTTAGAGAACTGAACTTGAGCTCCGAAGGCTTCCTAAAGCTCAGCGATTGTACACACTGTAAAGACAGTAAAGATAGCGTCGATTTTGCCAAATCAATTCGAGCCCGAGTCTGATGATGAAACATTGGAAGAATTAGTTATTCAACCCGAACCTCCATCGGAAGAACGACTTCAGCAGGATGTTTCTCAGTGATACGCTACTCAGTTTGTCTTACTTTATGAGATGTTGCAACTGTAATTCCTCACCATCAGCATTTACAAGTGGATGTCCATCAACAAACCCACGTGTATATTTCTAATTTATTGCGCATGCGTTAGCCGAACACTAATGTGAATGACTGATGTAACATTAAAGTTAGTCAAACAAATCTTGCTCCTTCCTTTATCTGTACTCAAAGTAGTAAGAACAACAGACAATCTGCATTAATGGAAACAATTTTAGGTAATAGTGGGCCCACAGCTGTACTATTTCAGTAAGACAGTAATAACACAAGTCAGCCCGCAAGCCAGAGACCTACACAATATAAACTGCAAAACTATGTATCTTGAACACCTGGTAGAAAATATATACATCAATAATTAATCATACTTACAGTTTGTGATTCTGAGGAGCAAGTTGGTCCAAATAAAGTGGGTCCTGTCCCATCTTTAATGGATAAGCATTTTGTAAATCCCATTTAGACCTCACAGGGATTTGAGAAGCAATCATCAAAAGATTGCTGCACAATAACTTTATTTATCATGCACTTTGACCTTTAAAACTTTGCAGACCTTTTACATTCACAAACAATATAACACACTGCATGAAAGGTAATATCTGAAGGGGCACTTTAATTGACTAGTCTGTTGTTGGATAACTAGCCTGACTAATCTGTGCTTATTGGGTTCTCTCTTTCAATTTTTGATTTACAGTTGTAGCACTTTTTGATGTTTTTATATTTATTTGTGCATGTGTTTGATATCAGATAATTATAGCACTGAGGTAGTTCTCCATGGCCAGTGCCAAAGTTAACACTATGAAAAGCTCCGCTCGAGTATCTGAGCACCAGGCTCTTGCCAGCCTACAGGTCCCCGTGGCACGTCTGGCACCGGCTCACCACCCATTCTGTATAAATTGCCAGCAGATATCCCCGCATTTTGATATAAGCCAGTTTTCTCAAAATCTTCCCATCACTCAATTCTGTCTTATTGTCTCATCTAAAAACTGGAGAAATGCCCTCCCACAATGCACTTGTGGGTGACCCATGAATGGAGAGCTGACATGCAGTACTAATCCTTTTAGCACTCTGCCTCAACCAGCTTTTGTTGTCATTTTTCTTTTTATTTCATTCATTTTTAAGTGGGGGATGGGTGCATTGCTCTTTACACGGAGTGTAAATGCAATACACAGATTAAACCAGACGCTATCAAAGAAGAGGGCAGATGTACATCACTCGTTTACGTCCATCTGTGAGGTTTTACTGCCCTTTGTTATGTTTTCTATGAATATATGAATTGCATGATTTAAAGGGACAGTTCACAGTAATGAAAGTTCTGTCATCATTTATTCACCCTGTGAACCTGTGTGACTAGTATGTCTCTACTGTGGAACACAAAAGAAGATATTTTGATGAATGTTTTAGCTATTTTTTGTCCATACTATAAAAATCAGTGGGGTCCAAAACAACATTGGACCCCATTGGCTTTCATTGTCAAAATTTTCTAAAGAAGAACGTTCTACAAGTTTGGAAACAACATAAGGGTGAGTAAATGATAACAGAACATTTATGCTTGGGTGAACTATCAGAGATATTTGAATTACTGGTTGACATGAGCTGTGGTTGTACTATTGGAGAAATCTTAATGACCAACTTGGATCACGTGTGCCTTGATAACCAGTCTGATTCCAGCCTCGCCATCATTGATTTTCTATCAATGTGCGACAGTGAACCGCGGTTTGCAGATACCATACACATGAATGAAAAGTGCTGTAAACTGAATCCTACCTGTCGCAAAATTGTCTGTGACTTCTCTTATAAAACAGCATTTTTTTCCATGTAAACTCAAAAATAGATCAATCCAAATAAATGGTATGGGCAAACATGTTAAAGATTTGCCGATGGGCTGTTAATTCATTAAATGATTAGCTGTTTTCCAATAAAACAGTTTATTCAGCGTAGTGAAGCCTCTCCTCCATTGACATCCATCCATTTAAAAACAACAGCCGCTGGTCTCCTTTCCTTTGTATTTGTAGCGTTACGCTGTATTTTGCTAATCTTGGAGGCTTGCCTTAGAGCTGCCGTGAAACAATCCCTTTAAATGGATTGTAATCATTTACTCAATGAATCTTTCTTTGTTTTTTGTGTTATCTTGGAGAATTTCCAAGCATACTATGCTATACAGTATATACTACTATATTGCTACAGATCTTTGGTTTCTCTTTTCAATTCATCTCCTTTCTCTACTTCTCCTGTGTAAATATGCTTTTTCTTTGGATTAGCTTATCTTCCCTACCAAATGAATAAGAAGCTTAAAAATCCAAGATCTGGAGTGTCAGGCTTGAAAAAGAGAAAGAGAGTGATAGAATAAGCATCTCTCACTCCACCTGTCCATGCATCCATAGAGCTAAAACGATGACGTGAGAGAAATTTGTAAAGGTTGGGGTGAAAATTTGAGAGGGGCATGCGTTGTCATCGCTTATATTTTTGATGTTGCGAAACCCTGTTTTAGTTTGTCAGTCTCACAGGCAATGTTAATATTTTGGGATTAATTAAAATCTTAATCAGGCATGTTCATCTCTTCAGTGCGGCTCCCTGCAGGCTGCTGCTGACAGCTGTATTTTAGCTCTCTGAAAATGTCTGGAGGCTAAACAAGTTTTTTTTTTAAGTTTTTAATTTTTTTTATTTATGGATGATGGATGGATGGTTCTGAAGACAGCTCTATGCATGATGGTACATTTTCCAGGTCAAAGTTGTTAGAAGACACTCAGATTTCGACAAATTACAAGGGTCTTTTATACACTTAAACATTGTAACGTTGAATTGCAAATAGAGTTAGCAGCCAACGTACCAACTCTTTGTGTGCATAACACACCTGATTTATTGATGACATTTTTGTGCTTATTGAATGCCTCCACGAGTCTCTGAATACGATTTTGAAAGGTTTGGAGAGATTAATTTAAATGGTGAAATCTGGATCATTTGTATGGCAGTCTGGCTTTTGTCTGTTATTGGGGTCAAGTAAACTCCCATCTCTCTCTCTCCCTTTTCAATAAAATCTTGCAGTGTAAATAAGGTTCGTTTTCCAGATCCACAATAACATTCATATGCATGAGGATGCAGGAGGCCATAAATCAGTATCCTGTCTTCAGCATGGGTCTACAGTAGATAAATCACCAGCTGTCAGTCACACACAACCTGTCACAACACACAAGCACTCCCAGAGTCTTTTATACATGCGTGTGTATTCATAAGGATAAACCTGTCCCCGTGTAATGCATTCCGACGCTCCGTTTTGGCAGGAAGGTTATTTTACTTGCAAATCCCAAACTGAAAAATGAAACATAATTCAGTATTCTGCTTTTTGTGTGTGTGTGTGTGTGTGTGTATGTTGTGAGTGTGTGTTTGACTTTTTCTGTGTATTTAAGTGTGTGTTTGGACGTCTTTGTCCTGTTCCTCTTTCTTTTTCTTCACACATGGGCTTGGGTTTATTTCATCAGATGAAGAAGAGGTGACTCACTTGAGATGCAGCTCTATCAGGAAAATGGCAGTTTTCCCGCTTTACACTCCCACGACACACATGCAGAAATACACATACATTTTGGTGTTTTATGTCATTGCAGTTACTATAATACAGGGATGTGCTATATTAACAGTTCAGACTGATACCTAGAGTTGGGGTAATCGAACTCGGACTCGAGTACAACTGTTCACGGACTTGTACTTGTCACAGAACCGGATTTTTACTCTGACTTGACTCTTACTCGAGCATTTGGGACTTGAAAATTGTTCCAGAGTCCAGGGATTCGGTGAAAGATTGGGACAGTTGACGGAATTGTCACTGGCCAGATCGGGACAGTACTGCATTGTCACGAAAGGCAATCATTCGCATGTGTTCGCAATTCGATACTTGAAAGCTGCCAAATTAAGATATTATTGTCTTTGATTTCACTTGTGAATGTATCGTTCTATTTCCTTAGCACATTGGTCAGCTATCACTGTTTTAATGGTTCTATATAAATAAATTAAACTTGAAATTAAGTTAAACCTGAAACAGTAGTATAGGCTACTGAAAGTATCTAATATTAGTATACTACATAGACCTACATGAAAAACTGTTTATTTTATTTGTATTTTTGATTAATATATTTATTTGTCCTTTTACTTTAACTTTTTACTTACGTTAGTTATGCTAGTTTGTTTTTCTTCTTTTTTTTTCTGTTGTAATGAAATTACTTTTAAAAAAATATGGTGGCAGCTTCTAGATTCAAAGGAAAATAATGTTTTAAACGTCTTTGAAGCAATAGTTTACAAAATTCAGAAACAACAAACAATCTGTAGTGTTTTATATACTAATTATGACTATAGCTTTTTACTATGGTAAATATGGAAATATACATTATATGCAGGTGTGGCTAAATGGCGCAGGTGTGTATATAGGCAGGCAGGGCAAAGCCCTACCAAAATATTCAGCAACTTGAAATTAAAAACATAGACCCATACAATAAACTTCCAATAATTTAATTTGCTAATCATAAATATGTTCAAAAATTAAACAGTTTTGAGTTGGCCCTGAGTTAAGGAAATTATATGTAGGACCTTTATACACAGTGCCATTGTAAAGACTGTAGGTCTGTCCCCTTACCACTCCATTTTCAGTTTCCATTCACCAAACTTCCCCGATTTCCACCCCTCTGCCTTGAATTCATAAATTTATATTGATGGATAAGCCAAGTCCCAACCGAAAGCTTTTTACATTCAAAAAGCTGTTTCACTCAGAAATGTCACAATAAAGACATCAAGTTGGCCATAACTTCCATTACAAGACTTTAAGTTTGTTGAGCACAATACTAATTATGAAATGGCGTGAAATCAAAATGGCAAGATGCAATAGAGGTTTGGGTAACACTTTATTTTACAGTCTCCTTATTACACATTTCATGTACTTACCATAGTAATAACCGTATATTATGCATAACTACATGCAACTAACCCTCAACCAAACCCTAACCCTATAGTAAGTACATGTAGTTAATTACTCAGTACTTAAATATGTAATTACAATGTAACAATGACACGTTAAAATAAAGTGTAACCTGAGGTTTGCTTTTGTTATACATTTCAAATTTACATTGTTTTTTTATACGTTTTAAAATTTTTATTGTTTAGTTGTGCTCGGACTCGACTCTGATTCGATTGGTTTAAAAACACGGACTTGACTCAGACTCGACTTGAACCCAACAGTACTGATACAATAACTAAATTTTTCTTGCACTTTGATCTTTTACACTTTGCAGACCTTTTATATTCACAAACAGCTTTAACACACTGCATGAAAGATAATATTCAAAAAAGCATAATTGACCATTCACAAAGACCTATGCTATGTCTGACAAGCCACGCCGTTCTCACGCCACATGTTCTCACGAAGTGAAAAATACATCGCGGAGCAAAGAGTACACTGACAATGTGCCGACTGACAGGACATAGCAGGTTACGTTTTATATGAAACAAAGTCTCAACATTTAAATTTGGTCATTTTTTAAATTAATTTAAACGATAAATACCATTTTGTGGCTCTTTAATGTGTCGTGACTGTATCACCTCAGTTGAAGCTGCTCTTGAACCAATCATCTCTTCATTCTAGTTAATTTATAGCATCAAATAAACATGAATGAACATCAGAAGGAATGTTGTTTTATCCGCGGAAAAACATCAGGGCACACCGTTTTTCAAGTTCAAATCCACCGACGTTAATCTATTAAAGGGATACTTCACCTCTGGAAAGATGAATGTGTATTTAAAATGGGTCATTTATGTAGAAGAAATGTGAAATTATTTTGGAGCTTTCTAGACTGAGAAAAGCCAGAAAATTTATTTTTGGCTTATGTGGATGAAAGACAACAACTCCCAGAATGCACTTGCTTCGCTGCCCTAGGAGGCCACTCCCAAGCCACGCCTACCGGTAAGAGAGCGAAGTTTAAAACAACAAGGCTAGGCTACTAGTGAGTCTCCGTGACGAGTTTGCCTGGGATTTCGAGATCGCCCAAAATGTCCGGGATTCGTCTTTCTACAGTCGCCATTCATTATGTTCTACAGTCGCCATTCATTATGTTTACTGTGGCGAGCAGGACGAGACTGAGGGCCGTGGGAGAACGATGAGAGGCCGGTGGCGAGATTACTGAGACGCACCGGTCTCGTATCTCTCACGGAGGAGCGGGAATTTTCTTAGCAATGTTAAAACGCACATCAACCGATCACTTGTTTAGCGTTCATGTAAACACTACATTCAGATTCACCAATCGGAATGAATTCAGTTAGATTGAAACAAAAGGTGTGCATGTAAACAATGAATGGCGACTGCAGAAAGCAAAAGCCGAATCCCGGACATTTTGGACGATCTCGACGGTCGGACATGTCCGGGAAAAAGAGTATGTTAACCCCTACTACTCAGCTTTCAACTACTACTCGGCTTTCTCCACAGAACAAGAGCCTGCTAGCTTAGCTTCCAAAAAAAGACGGCTGATACTATGTGTACATCCTGTGAGTGAGATCCCACCCTCTATGGGTGGGTTGAAAACATGCAGAACAGCCCCTACTACTGGCTGTAGTCTTCAGCCTCTGGCCAAAAAATCCTCAGATGACGCAAAATGACGATTTTTGCATCATCTGAGGATTTTTTCCAGACAAAAAATACATTAATCTCTCGTCTCAGGGGGATATGAGGGTGGAAAGCACGGTAATTCGAAAATACTACAGGTTTTCTACTAATACGAAGCTTAATGCTAAATCCTGAAGTATCCCTTTAACTCTCCTGACTGCTTTGTCGGACAAAAATGGCGGATTCGGCAGATGGCGGATTATGATTGGTCAGATCGCCTGTCAATCAAACTCCCTGCGAAGGAATGTCTCTATTGATCAGTCAGTATCCCATGCTCGTTTTGTGATTTGCATGGTTAGATATCTCAAAACAATTTCCCACATTTGAATTTTTCTAATATTTACAATTCATTTCATTAGGGTGTCCAGAGCCGCAGAGACGAAATCATTAAGTCAGTTTATATCACAATTACAGACACAGTAAACGTGGTCCTATAATGAGTTCCTCAGGACTACATGTATAATTGTCTGGAGAGTGCAGCCCACCTGCAGCTGAGAGGGACCTCAGCTAATTACATCAGTTTCTCAGGTTCACATCGCCTCAGGAGCGTAAACGCAACTCTGTGTGTGTTTGCCCAGTCTGTCCATTCCAGTCACACTCATATCAAATTCTGTTGGAATATCTAGCTCATTAAGATGCCATGCCCTGCCTGAACTACATCACGACAGAAGTTTTCAAGACGAGTGACAGAAAAGTCAAGCAATAAGGTCTCCCTTGAGCCGACAGAAGCGTGCAGTGTCCTACAGCAGGGACAAGCTTTTTTTAATCTGCTGCGAAGAAGAGACAGCGTGTTTCCACATGATAAGTGATAACATGTTAAGCAAAACTGGCAGGCGTAACTTCACACGCACAGATCTTAATGCATGGCACATTGGCGAGAGTGTGCTCTGAGTAGACAGGACTTTGCCCTGCAGCAGGGCTGGGGTTCAGAGCGAAACTTCAGCTCAGAGAGTGGGAGAAATGGAGGGTGAGCCAGAGGGTGTGAAGTTTAAAGTGCTGAAGGGTTTTACTGCATGAAAGCTCAAGAGTTTCCCAAATTCCCTCATGGCAAATTAAAAATGTGGCTTGCCCCTCGGCCTGTTTTACAACCAGAGAGGACAAAGAAACAAGATATGAAGTATAGAGAATGGTAGGCTGTTTAAGCTTGGATATCCTTTCAGGAATGTACCATGGAAACTATAGTTTTTGCTCAAGTACCGTCGTGGCTGCAGTTGTTGTTGAAGCCATATGTCCTTCAGGCAGTGTGAGAAGCTTTCTGAATGTTTCTGTATTTTTATTATTTTTTTATAGTTAGATTATTATTATTTTTTTTCCCAATTGTCCTACGTAAAGCCTGTACAAATGCATTTTTATCAAGCTCGTATATTTAAGTTCAGTGATTTCACTTAAATGGGAATGCAAATTACCTATTAATTGTCATTTAAGTGAAATTACTGAACTTAAATATACAAGCTTGATAAAAATTATCATTTTTAGAAGAAAATGTCAGATGGCATTTCAGATGGCTCTTCATATATATATATATATATATATATATATACCCTACAAGCAAAATCCTTTAGTATTAACATATTGTTTGACTCACCCTTGTAGCGCAATGTAAATACCATGGCATTGGAATATAATAGTTATTCAGTACGACTAAATATATGATGTGAGTGATAATTATGTAATGTTTGATGATAAGAATGTACTTATCATAAGTAATATATGATGAGTACTAATGTGATATAATGCCAACACTTTGCACTTTGCTATAGTTTTTCTCTGTTCTTGTCATCATGCCAATATGTAGTGTGTTTTGTGGTGAGGCCATTCAGTGGTGTTTTCATTGCCGTAAGAGAAGACAGCAGTGCAGTGAGGGGAGGAAGGAAAAGAAAGAGAGTGCCGGCCCTCCCACTGGGGCTTTCACCCTCCGCCAGCCTGTCTGAGAAGTTCTCTCTCACTCTCACCCTCCATCTCTGTTGTTCACGAGTGCAGAGTTCACCACTGGTCATCTGGAGTAGGAATGTAAAAATGGTCTGATAAAAATCATGGTTTCAAAAAAAAAAAAACGACATTGATAATAAGAACCAAAATGTTTTGGTTTTTTTTAAAAGAATTTAAGTGTACATTTCCTTTTGATAATGACAGAAGTAATTATTTAAATTGTGATACAATGATGGAAAAGAGTATTATAACCGAGCGTAATCACCTGCAAGATGGAGAATTGCACCATGCAAATCTTGTATTCCACTGATTTTGTGGGCATGTTTGCACCATTTCCTTGAGTGAATTATGCACTAAAACTATTTTTGCACATCATTTTCAGTAATTCCACATTGTGTCTCGAACCCACTTAATTTTGAGCCTGATTCCCATCAGAATTCGGACAGTTTTTTCTTCCTGCACAGTCAATGACCTCAGTAACATTACCCACACCCTACTCTCTTCTTTCTTCCCCTTTTTTTCTCTCTTCCTCTTTTTTTTTTCCTAAAGCAAGCTCTTTTGTGCTTGTGAAAGTGGATCTTGTGGTTAAGTGCGTATGTATTGTAGTGGTGGGATTAAGTACAGTATGTGGGTCACAGCTGGGATAAGCACTCGGGACGGCAGCAGAAGGCAAAATGTCAGTCAGTGTCACGGCTCTGCCAATGGGGTGGCATCTGTTAAAGACAATCCCGCTCGAGCCAGTGGGAATGGACCCTCCTGGAAAGTGCACAAGCATCTACTTTTGTGATTTTGATTTGCTCACGTATTTGATGGGAAGTCTTTCCGGCCCTTACATGCGCTCTTGACAGACACCAGATGAATGGGTTATATTGTGTTGCATGAGTCATACAGCAACAAGCTGACTTTTTTCAATCCGCACACAGCAGATCTGTCAGCGGGGTCCAGGGTGGAAATTGCTCCAGCCCCCCCTGCTGCTTTCGCCGCACATGTGTTCTCAGGTATGGCTGAAATGTGTGTGATTCTGAAAATATGAGAATGTGGAGGAACTCTGTTACCTTTTGTCCTCTGAAGAGGAAGTGGCATCAGCAAAGATTCTGGGTAGACACACTCCACAAGCCTCATATCATTTCACTTGATTTATGATGTGAATTTGATCAGACTGACACAAGAAGAAGTTTGAAATAGAGAGGGATTAATGATTTATTTTTATTTTGTATTTTTTTTGTATATGGAGAGAAGTGTTATAGGAGCAATCCAATTCCATGCATATGGATATGACGTTTCCAATAAGTATTATAAGTTATTTAAGTTCTAAGTATATTAGATTATAAGTATATAAATAAAGTTAATCCAAACAGGATTCATCCCATATAAAGTAGGGTCCAAAAGTCTGAAATCACTTGTACAAATGTTTTAATACAATAGAAAACATATTTCCATTACAAATACTATTACCACTATTACTGTACTATTACCAGCGTAATTTAAAAAAAAAAGTTGAATTGAATTTTATGTACAACATTTCATAATTTCTATAGTCTTTTTCATATGCTCAGTGTAACCCCAGAGTTTATTTTCAGGTTTAAATGATAAACAAGCCCAGACTCTGTGTTAGATGGTCCTTCTAACATTCATTATATTAAAATATATGATTCATATATTTATGGTATTTATATATATTTAACTAAATTTAACTAATTTAACTAAATATCTATTTATACCAAAAATATATGAAAATGTAAATTATTAAATATTTACATTGAGATATATATATATAGGTCAGTCGTGAAAATCTCGAGGGTTCAGGCTGATAGGTCCTTAGTGTGAATTAAATTCACATAACAGCCAATGAGACTGCTTGCTCACCATTTAAAATAGTCTGGTACCCTCCACCTCCCCAGCTCCACCTGCCTAGATCTGCTACAGGATTTATATTTCTAATTATCTGCAGCATATCGTACATGCTAACAGCAGCGTGTCTGTGTATCTATTAGCAGATCTATATTCCACCAAGACCAAATTCATTAACATTGCCATTTTCAATAACATTCATATTTTTTAAGAATTTTATGACAAACCCTTAAGTTCATTTTAAAATCCATGCCTTTTTATTGCAAATTTTGCTATCTGGATATCTTATTATTGTTATTATTTTTAATTCATCACACAACAGTTTAGTATATTAAAGCAATATTAATTATTTCCTATGGGAAAAGTCTCTCAGTCAACATTTTGCATGAATGTGGCAGTGACTCTGTGAATGTAAAAATGTGGCATCTTCTTCACCGTAGTACTACACAGTGCTTTGTCTCAGTAATATCACAGCTTTGTGCTTCTGCCAGCCACAAAACTCTCCCACACTGCAGGAACAGACTCAGGCGGGTTACACAGGCACAGAGTTCGCCTTCTCGATTGGCAGATTATTAAAAGCAAACGTACAAACACAGAAATGACGTTATGTAAAGTGCAATTAATAATCTAATAATGGATTCGGTATTATGAAATGATTGCTGAGCAGAGTGCACAGGCCTGATATTTACCTCGGCTTTGAGAAGAAGGGCTTTGTTATTACGTCAATAGTGCGTCTGCCTCCAGTTTTGTGTGTGTGTATTTTTTTTTTTTTTTTTT
Source organism: Leuciscus leuciscus (assembly GCF_965113295.1). NCBI lineage: Eukaryota > Metazoa > Chordata > Actinopteri > Cypriniformes > Leuciscidae > Leuciscus > Leuciscus leuciscus. The sequence goes on along the minus strand of NC_138730.1, from coordinate 35,818,162 downwards.
CCTCTAAGAAAAAAGGTCCTTTTTTTTTTTTTACTTCCTCTGTTTGGTTTTAGCTTGTCATTCTACAAAGCCCGGCGTGTGACATGTTTTCTCATTAAGAGAAGCAATAACTTTGATAAATCATTCCGCCTGCCAGCCCAGCCCCTCTGTTGGTATTAGAAAAAGCTAATTGAAATTCTCTGTCTCTCTCTCTCTCTCTCTCCCTCTCTCTCTCTCGTCTCTCTCTCGTCTCCTCTTCTCTCTCTCTCTCTCTCTCTCTCTCTCTCTCTCTCTCTCTCTCTTCTCTCTCTCTCTCTCTCTCACTGACACTGGTGGATTTTCTCTTTTCTGTTGTACTCTCTTCTTGTTGACACTTCAAAGGCTTGTGAGCCTCCAGTTGTGTGTGTTGGGTAGCCCTGGAGAGTACAAATATTTGGTTCCCATATAATAGCGTTTTCAATTGAACGGCGTATTTGTGGTGTTATATTTAATTAACTTAATGTTAGGAAATGCGCGTGTCAGAGAGAGTAAGGTCAAGTAAGTCAAATAAACGAATGATGATACATAAACGTGTGTGTGTGTGTGTCTGTGTGTGGCAAACAAAAGTTCGAGGTCGGTAGATGTTTTTGAAATAAAGCTCTCCAAGGCTGCATTTATTTGATCAAAAATACAGTAATATTGTAAAATATTATTACAGTTAAAATATTTTCTGTATTCAGCCATTTATTACTCCTATCTTCAGTTTCACATGATCCCGCAGAAATCATTCCAACATGCTGATATGGTGCTCAAGAAACATTTCTTGAAAACATGGTAGATAAATGGTATAGTAATGGTGTAGTAATATATATATATATATATATATATATATATATACAGTATATACAGTATGTGTGTGCCTTGAGCACTGCTGAGAGTGCTTTATAATATATTATTAAATATATATTCAAATAATTATTGTTATTTTTTGTTAGTAATAGAAGTAAATTGCATGAAATGGTTGATCATGTGACGTCAACATGGCAGCACTCATGAGGAGGTGACCCGCTTCCTGTTAAATAAAACACATTTTTCTAGACTGAAGTACTTTTCATTTCTTTGTGTACAACTTTTTTAATTAGCAAAGAAAATAGGTTTCCGTTTTATTATGCAAAACATAATTCCTTATTTTTGATTCTGAGGTGAGATATGGCATGTCTTGACAGTGTTTGAGAACGGTCCTTTTGTGCTGAAAACTCTGCGCGCTCATATACGATGTGTGGGCGGACATTTCTGAGCATCGGAATTATGAGTGTGTCTTCATGAAATCAAAGATGAAATTTCAGTCAGCAGTTTTTCACCACCCAATTCTGTCTTATCTCTAGTTGTGTTTGTCGGCGCTAACAGACAGGGTTCAGAGTGACTCAGAAGAGATGTGACTGGAAGACGTCTGAGCACATAAATGACAACCTAGCTTTTTAGTGGCAGGACTAATTCACAAGCAAACACCGACTGCCTGTGGATAGCACGCCCCATGAGGCACAGAACAGCTGCGGCACGAGCGGCACACATATTCTCTGGATGTTTATCTTATATCAGTACATCATGAGAGTTCTGCGGCTGAGAATGATTATACCATTCGAGATAGAACGGGCCTCATGACTCACTCTCGGCTCAGGGGACGAAACAGGTGAGGGAAGATTCGTCTGAAGAAGAAATGAAGCTTCATTGAAAGCTAAAATGTATTGAGGAGGAATGCACCGATGTATCAGCCAATAAACGCTATCAGACATAAAAGCAGTTATCTGCACTATCACACTTTGAGTGATTGTTTAAAGGGGAAATAACACACGCAGTTTCTGCCAAGCTCATGCTAATCTTGAGTACCTACACAAATATGGATAAACCCAGCCGTTGGGTTAAATTTTTTAATATATTTTTTTAACCCAACGGTTGGGTTTGTCCAAATTTGACCCAAATTTGGGTTAAAACAGCCCTGCGTAATTTTGTTGTTTTTTTGTTTGTTTTGTTTTTCCCGTGCATAGAGTAGTATTGCATCCTTCATATCGAGTCTTCCCGAAAAAAGCAGAACTCCTGGAGGAGTGCCGTGTAGCGCTGCCGACCGCTTCCGTAACCTGAACTTGCACGTTGATGGGTGCATTTTTGCTCTCGCTCTGGTTGATGTGTGCACACATTATTTTATTTTATCTTTGGCCATGTTTAGCATGAGAATCCATCTCTTTAACAGTGTAAATAAGTCAAAATGCATGAAATAGCATTAGACATCCCCTTTAAAAGCAGCTGAGTATCAGGGCCGATTATTTCTTGTCAATCAAAAGGGGGGCGGTGTTGCCCAAAAGAGGCTGTTTTTGTCAGCCCCGGATCTAATGCGGTTATGGGAAGGAGTGTGACATTCCGAAACAAGCTCTAAGCAGCTGACCAATCACAACACACTGATCCAGCTGACCAATCAGAGCACATTTTGCTTTTCAGAAGGAGGGGCTTCATAGAGCAAGGAACTAAACAGAGCATTTCTAATGGACTGGGAAGAGATGTGCTGCAATAATGTAAAATATGTGAAAATATGGTGGGTTTTTTACATTCAAGCATGAAAATCTATTCTAGTAGGCCCCAAAAATAAAATCAAGACTTTGTAAAAGACTTTGTTTCTCTTTAACAGATAAAACTTTTGAATTGTATTAGTAAATGTTGAGATTGTCATTAACTAAGAGTAATAAATACTGCAGAATTGTTCATTGTTAGTTACCTAAATGTACTCAACTACAGTTAACAAATGAAACCTTATTGTAAAGTTTTATTCTGTTAATGTGAGTTATGAATGTTAATGTGACTGATGTGTTTTATGTTTATAACTAGAACAGTTACACTGAAACATGGAAAAATGTTGATATGAAGAGAATCAAATATTATTTTATAGTATTATTAGGGCTGTGCGATTAATCGCATCCTAAATAAAAGTTTGTATACATGCATATGTGTGTATTTATATATACAAAATAATTATACACAGTACACACACATAATTACACACACAGTACACACACAATAAATATATACATGCATATGTGTATATTTATATATACAAAATAATTATAAACCGTACACACACATATATTATGTAAACACAAACTTTTATTTTGGATGCGATCAATCACGATTACTCATTGCACATTTCTTTTAAAATTGTGTAATCAGCAGATGTCATTCTAAATAATCGGATATTGGTATCGGCACAGAAATCTTATATTGGTGCATCCCTGATTGAAAGAGACAAAATTACAACCTAAAAATGAAGCTGTGTGTGTGTGTGGTGGTAGACCTGTGGGAACCTCATCAGCAGTCATTGTTACAATGAGACGTCTCCACTTTCTGTGTTCACGTCTCAATAGAGAGTGATTGCTGAAAAGAAACCTGTCACTCAAATGCAGCGGCCCGTCCTGTCATCTATAGTGCTCTCACGGAGATGGCACAGAGTGTCAGCCTTCATTCTCTCTCTCAGACCAGAATAGGTCCGATGCCAAGTGCCGGGTCTGAGGGAATGCTCTCAAGCTCCATTGGCTCTCAAGTTCCTTCCAAATTAGGGCCTTTTGTGGCCAAACTTGGCTGCGTCTGAAGCAAACGTCGTCAGGAGCTCTTTTCTTTTCAGTGTGAAAATAGACAGATTTCCAGAAGTGAGTCAACCTTCTCCTTTCAGAGCCGTCACATGCACGCTCCTCAAAGAGGAGTCAATGGGCTCTGTGTGGAGATGAGAGGAGTGTTTAGAGGATGTAAACAGGGAGATGAGGAGCTCGGTTGTACGCTATGGTTTTTTTGGCTGTAGTGCATAAGGGCTTTTAACTTTGTGACTGTCAGTCAGCGAGTCGAGGGGCCGAGGGCTTGTCTGATTGAGATGAATGCAGAGAGGAAGATGGGAATTTTAGGGGAAGGATTTTCATGACAGCCGTCAGGTCTGTGGAATGAGGTGGCATACATGATGTGTCCTCCAAAACAGTGCCTTGAAAGCTTCTGTGTGGTGTCCTTTTACCTTCCAGTCAAATTCCCATGAGACCATAGTGTGTGTATGTGTCTGCATGATGTTCATGTATGTTCTTGATAATGTCAGTGTCAATTGTCTGCCCAAGAGTACAGCCATGGTCGGGTAATGGTCCTGCCAGACTCCTGGCCATACACAAACCTTTACTGCTCCTAGTGGACGACTGCTTTTCCATTTTAGGCACCAGGGGCCGGATTCTCGAAACATTCTTAAGAATGAACTTAACTGCTGTTTTCTTCTTATTTCCTTACTTAAAGGGATAGTTCACCCAAAAATGAAAATTTTGTCGTGATTTACTCACCCTCATGTTGTTCCAAACCTGTATGTTTTTTTAGTTTTTTTTTTAATGTTTTTTGTTTTTTTAACACAAAAGAAAGTTATTGTAAAGAATGTTTATAACGAAAGTTGTACGTTTAGTTTATAACCAGTTGATGGTAGCCATTGACTTCCATAGTATTTTTTGTTTCTTAATATGGAAGTCATTGGCTACCGTAAACTGTTTGATTACCAATTTTCTTTAAAATAGCTTCTTTTGTGTTCAACAGAAGAAAGAAACTCATACAAGTTTGGAACTAATTGAGTTCCATATTTTGGGTGAACTATCCCTTTAAGAATAAAGTTAAAAGCATTAAAGAATGTTCTTACCCTTTTTCTTAAGATCATTATATAAACAAAACTTAAGAATTTGAATTCCTTAAAAGAATATCCTTAACAAATGTATCAAAAATAAATGGCTAGGCTAATGCAAAGACAACAGAAGCTGCAAATATTTGAAGCAGCATATTTACTCAAAATTGTGCATTTACAAATACGTTTTAATATGATGCAGACTTTTTAAGAATAACTCAATTTATTTAATAAAGTTCTATGTAAACAACCCATATAGCAAGCACAAATATATTGGCTCAAATCTCATGTTTTTGTTTATTTAGAACTGTTTTCTATCTGTAATTAAATATACTTGTATTTATAATTGACATTTCTGTCAACACATTGCATTCTGGGATGCTATGACATCCTTATCCGTGACACATATGTGATTATTAACAGCTGTGATACAAAATAATGCTGTCTCGACAGGCAGGCCACTAGGATTTGGAGAAGAGCTTGTGTGTGTTTATGCATAATTTGTGGCCAAACATTTTATATAAGACATGACATCTAAGTTCATTATTTTTTCTTATTATGCCCCTCTCCTCCGATATGAATGGTATAATGGCTCTTTTCCACGGCAGAGGTAAAATGCTATTTTTCCCATATCGGATGAGAGTGTGACATGTCCTCAACTAGCGCCGCCAATTATCAAGAGTACCTGCAGTTCATATCAGCGTGAAGCAGCAGAATCTCATGTACCGTCTCTCTAATAAGACCCCAGCAGGAGAACGACCGCTGAGTCTTACAAGCCACAAAACAACAGCCTCGGCCTCTCCTTCTCTAAATCAAACTACATTTTATTTTAAAAAATCATCTGTGAAGTTAATGATATATCAGGCAGCATATGAGAGTCGAATTGGATAACTACGGGGACTCATCTTATTTAACATCTATTGCCAAAATTATGATCAGTCAAGAATAGAAAATTATTGAACATATTCAGATCAGGAATGTCAGAATCAGAATGCATAATTTGTGCATAAAAAAAATGCCTGTCAAAAACAACACGTGTTGAACGATGTTCACTCACCTGGCAACGTTTTTCAGTTGGATTGGCATTCATTCTCTTTAGCATGCAGTGCGAAGTATTGCACTCAGTTCCCTGATCATTCCGATTCAATTTCAGCAAGTTGAGAACACATTTACACATCCAAGTTATGCATTACGTATGTCCACTGTTCAAAGGTTTGGGTTTTTAATATATTTTAAAATGTAATTTATTCCTGTGATGGCAAAGCTGAATTTTCAGCATCAATACTCCAGTCTTCAGTGTCACATGCTGAGTGTTACTGACACCAAACTTTTCAATGGTTGTGTTATTATGAAAAATTTTGGGGGTTTGGTATTTGGTATTATTTTGGCACTGGATGAACCACTTTTTAAAATACTGCAGATCAATTTGAGGAAAAGCAAAGTAAAGTTCTGCGAGCCAGAATTTCGACAGCTTTGACATTGTTATCCAAACCATAATGAGTTTCCTGCTGTGATTAGTTGTATGCAAGACCATTGAAGTATATCAGTTTATTTACCTACAATTTTTTGTCATGACTTCAAACTCTCTGTAGTGTTGGTTTGTTTGAAGATTGTGAATCCTGATCCCTGTGGCGACAGCAGTTCGGAAAGACTTCTTTATAACTCGGGAATATTTGGCAGTCAGCAGGACGTTTACATTGAGCTGAACTCACAGTTCCTTCCATTCAAAACATTCCACTGGTGTGATGCAACATCGGTCAGCGCGAATGTGTTTGAGCCCTAGATACAGAAGTTTTCCCAGAATTCTGTGCATTTGTGTGCATGTCATGGGTGTGTATGTGCGTCCTACAGTTAATCTGTCTTAACTTGTCACTTTCTGATGTCATTCCTCTGAGCCAGAGGTTGAGGAGTTTGCTGCACAGCTGTGAGTTGTGATTGACTTCATTGTGTTCGGCCAGTAGAGCACCTGCATCAGTCACTGGGGTACAAATATTAATACACCCAACCTGTTCAAACAAATCACAGCACTGACTAAAACACCAGTCCACCAGCCAAAACGTATCAAGACCAGGTGCTCAGGAAACAGACCCAGAGTTGCGGTGTATCCAGGGTCCACACCTGCGAATGAGTGAATTCATAGTGAACCTCAAGACATACTGTGATATTGCTTCCAATTTTCTATTTTCTATTTTTTTTAAATATTGTTTTTCTATTTTTTTAGTGGCTCAAAGTGAGGAATATTCCACTTTTATGTTTTTTGGAAGGAAGAACATTAAGGTATTTCAGATGAACGTGCTGATAAATCTAGAACCAAGGTGGCTGAAAATGAATGGGGTTGATATTGAGTGTTAAAGATTGTGCTGGTACAAATATTAATTAAATAATTGAATAAGATGCAAATCAATGATTGTCAACTCATAAACAGGGTTTATTTTGCCTCATATAGTTTCCTGATATTATATTTACCATATACATTAACACACTCTCACACTCTTCAAAGTTATATCTCAACAATTTGGACTTTATAACTCACAATTGTGAGTTTATATCTCACAGTTCTGAGAAAACAGTCATAATTGCGTGATATAAACTCGGAATTGCGAGAAATAAAGTCAGAATTGTGAGACCAGTCAAAATGACCTTTTTTTAAAACAATTATTCCGTGGCATAAAGAAGCTTCCATAGCTTGCCAATATTGTTGACGATTATGCTTAATTAATCGTGAGTTATGGTTAAAATATGATTAATCGTGCAGCTCTAGATACGTGTATATTTGTAATTACAATTTTTCTTGTGGCAGTGCATTCTGGGATTGCCTGGCATTGTGTCCTAACCAGGTGTGATGACAAGTTTCCAGCAAGCACTGAATGTACAGTTGTTCAAAGTTAGATTTTGAACCAATGAGATGTCATATTTCATAGTGGGCGGGGCTACGCACAGCAGTGATACAGAAATAGAAGCCAAATAAGCAACAAAATGTCTTGTTACTCATCACTTTTCACCGCTGGTTAGAACAAAAATTCTAATGTATATGTTTAGGACATAGTTTTATCCTTGAATTCACAATGCTACTTTTCCTCATCTCTGATTGGATAATCAGAAGAGGGAATTCTGTGCTTATCACTGTGGTTATTTTGGGTGTATTTTCAGGCTTCACTCCAGAGAAACAGGAAGAATAAAACTCGCAGACGAGCTCTCAGGTTTGGGGTCAGAGGTTGGTTGAGTGAAAGCAGTTGCCGGTTCCTTCCTCAGGAGAACTCGGAAAAGCCTTTCCTTTCCAGACAGGAAAACAACAGTCTCTCGCTCCCTGCCTTTCTGTCCTGCTTTCCGAGTCTCTCTCACACAAACCTTTTTGCAATATCTCAATAAATCGAATTATTTTCTAATTATTAATTCAGCTTTTTTAAAGGTGTATTATTTTATTTATTTTTCAGCCAGGCTATTATCAAAATTTGTTAATATGAAGGACTAAAAATGGCACTTTAAAATGAAGGTAAAGATTTGAAGAAATATTATTTTGTTCTAATTAGCTACATATTTAACATTAAATAAATTACAGTTTCAAATACAGCTAGTTATTTGTCAACTAAAAAATTGATTTATTTACTTAGTTTTATTTCTGAATTAATAAGTTGATCATTAATTTCTAAATTTTATTTATGGAACTCCTAGTCCTATTCCTCCATATTTAAAATCATTTTAAAAAGAAATGCATACTTTTATCTTTTAGTAACCAAAGGATATTTCAAACCACTGGACTATTAAAGTGGCTGGTTGATGATTAAAAGGTGATTTAAAAATGCATACAATTAGTGGCCAGTTACAGTAAAAAACAAAACAAACAAACAAACAAACAAAAAAATATATATATTTGACAAGACAAAACAGTTCCATTTTTCTCCACTAGATCTCCCAGGCTGTACCATCGTATCAATTCAGAGTGGAGAGAAATATCTAGTTGTTTAGACATCGATAGTTTTCTTTTTTACAGCACTTCACTGAAGTCCATTATCGTATTTGATTACAAACACTGAGAGTCTGAGCTTGAGAGAGAGAGATGGACGTAAGCGGTGGCTCTCAATCCGCCTCATCCCCAGGGACAGACAGTGGCTAATCAATTTCAGACCAATGGGAGCTTCATTTACATCACAAAAGCTAATTATTGCAGCCTAATCAATCAGCACATCCTAATTAGCTTAGGGCTTGAGTTGGGAGGGAGAGAAAGAGAGATTTCTGCCCTGCTGTACTGAAACGTTTTCAGACATGTTGTTATTGCATATCCAGACAAGCCTGAGGTGAGTTATTTTGTTAAACCTACAGAAAGAGAACGAGATCAGCTGACAAAAAAAGAAACAAATTTATGGATGTACAGTATGTTCTCTTGTTTTTTTTAATAACATTCCAAAAATCTCTTACATTTCTCCATCAGTCTTCAGTCAGGATGTGTGGAGGTCTTATTAAAGACGTCACTCATTTTGGTGTGTGTGTGTGTGTGTGTGTGTGTGTGTGTGTGTGTGTGTGTGTGTGTGTGTGTGTGTGTGTGTGTGTGTGTGTGTGTGTGTGTAGTCCTGGTAAACCCTACATTATGGGGACGAAATATGTACCCACAACGATGGCAATATCTGAAATACTTGATTATTTTTGGTTCCCATGAGGAAAGCTGCTTATAAATCATACTAAGTGATGTTTTTTTGAAAACTAAAAATGTAGAAAGTTTTCTCTGAGTGTTGTGTTTAGGGGTAGGGTTAGGGTTAGAGGGTAGAATAATATGCAATAATATTATACAGTTTGTACAGTATACAAAATTATTATGTCTATGGAATGTACCTATAAAACATGAAAACACGGTGTGGGTGTGGGTGTGGGTGTGTGTGTGTACTTGTAAAACTATCTTTGTGAGGACTGGTTTGAGTTTTAGACCATCAGAGTGAGGACAAAGAGAGTAAAATGGGGACATTTTGGCTGATTGTCCCTTTCTGAGACCCCTTTAAACCTGTTTGAGGGTCAAGACTTGGTTTTAAGGGATAAAGTTATAATTTGGTTAAGGGTAGGTTTAGGGTAAGGGTTTAGGTTAAACACTTATTTGAGATGGGCATATGGGTTAGGGTAAGGAGCTAGAAATGACATTGTGTCAATGAATGTCCTCACAAAGATAGATGTACAAGAATGTGTGTGTGTGTGTGTGTGTGTGTGTGTGTGTGTGTGTGTGTGTGTGTGTGTGTGTGTGTGTGTGTGTGTGTGTGTGTGTGTGTGTGTGTGTGTGTGTGTGTGTGTGTGTGTGTGTGTGTGTGTGTGTGTGTGTGTGTGTGTGTGTGTGTGTGTGTGTGTGTGTGTGTGTGTGTGTGTGTGTTGGGTAACTGAGAAAAATGTGTCTTCTCAGTTGGGAAATTGAGAAAATACAGCCTGAGAGATACATAATAAGGATTTTTATGCACTACTGACTACAGAGTTCGTAAGATTTTTATTTTATTTTATTTTTTTATTAATTTACTTAAATTTATCAAAAGTGACAGTAAAGACTTATATTTCTACTCAACAGAATCCGGAATATTCAATATCCAGAATATTAAGCAGTACATCTGTTTTCAACATTGATAATAAGAAGAAATGTTTCTTGAGCAGCAAATCAGCTTATTAGAATGATTTCTGAAGGATCATGTTGGATCATGAAGGATCATTTCTGAAAGAATTATGCAGAAAATTCAGAGACAGAGTCTGTATTTTTTTTTACATTTTCAATCCCTCCCCATCCAATCCAGAACAGACTGCCTTAGAGGATGTTAATTAAACAGTAATAGTACAAAAGATGATGAAAATAAATAATAATAATAGCAATAATTATAGTTATAAATTACATTTTTAAATATATTGAAATATAAAACGGTTATTTTAAATTGTAATAATATTTCTTTCTTTTTGATCAAACTGCTACCCCACCAGTTCATGTATTTTCTCTTTTTTCTTCTCATATGTGACTGACTGACTAGCTTGGAGCATGACGCATGAAGCACTGAATGGCCCATAGCCATTTCCAAACAGTCTGACAGTTCAGAACTATTACACATCATTAAACCGCTTCTCCTTAATCTAACCGCAGTCTTCTTCTTCACAGACATGGCTTGCAGTTAATCTCCAGCAGTGATTTTACATGCAGATCCGCTTTGGGATTGATTGTGTGTCTGTGCTAGAAGCATGTCCTCGTACGGTGCATCTTATGGCCTGTTATCGTCATGGGGTTTGGTACAGCTGAAGATGCAATTTTCACTTTTACGAGGATTGACGTTCGAGCAGCACAGTGTAAGAGGTCGATAGATTTACATTCATGTTCTAAACAGGTTTCGAACGGAAGGGACTCGATCAGCAGTCATTTGCATAAATTATGAGAACGGCAATTAACATGACAGGTCGCCGAGAATTAAGATGGGCATCAAATGTTGAGAAGAACCCTATTTCAGGTGCATGTTGAACTACTAAAGTATGTTATTATTAAAGTGCTACCCAAACACATTTCATTGCTGAAGCGGAGTCCCTGAAGATGACTACATGTATTAATAGATTTTAATTAGTGGTGTTTGCTAAGGCAATCATCATCATTATAATTGCTAATACCTGTGGTGAGAGATTTGAACAAACCCCTGATTCAAAGTATTCGACTTTGCAGCATAACTCCTGCATTGATTGTGCAACAGTAATAATTCATACCTCAAATTCTGCAGTTTATTGAAAAAAGGTGTTTTGTTATTTTTCTGAGTAATCTGATTAAATTTTTGCTTGGTGGACAGTAAATTGGGTGCAATAATTGTTCAATGAAGGAGGAATCTGAGCCATATTTGAGGATGTTTGAGGATATTTATTGAGTTGAACCACCTAGAGAGCACAACATTTTAGTTTTAAGCTTCTCCATGGTATTCCAGTCCCATTTTACTCAACTGTGCCTGTCCTGGTAATTGTCATGATTTACACACTGTAATGATGAAGTGAAACAATATGAGTTTGAGTGATGTAGAGCGAGGATGTTTTGTTGTGAGTTGTGACTCCGCTGCACCGCTTCCCTCCAGGTGTTTGTTTTTGTGACTGAGGAAATTGCTCATAAATTTCAAATGACGCTTTGCAGAGAGACTCAGATTTCCCCAGATTCCCTCACAGTCAGATTTACGATACAGCAAAGAACTGGTGCTGATATTAATGGGTAGCACCCGCCTCCTCCCAAAAATCGTGCAGACTGCGATTTAATTAAATAAATGTATACTATTTTCAGAGTGAAATGCGGCATTCACACACCTGATATTATGAGTTGCATGCGTGTAAATGAACACAGTGCAGAGCTTCACCCTGAAACCAGCAGCACATATTTTATAAAATAAATCAAAGCTGTTTGAAAGAAATTAAAGGTCCCATTCCATGGATTATTTTTATTATTTTATAATGTTTCCAGGGGTGCCCTTATAATGTTAGTATATTTTTTAGATCAAAAATTGTTATAATTTAGAAATAAAAGGTATATTTCCTAGCCTGATTTCATTCCCTGTTTTGAACACTCTGTTTGAAGGGGCGTGTCTGCTGTGAGACTTCAGTGTAAACACCCACTGCTGTGATTGGCTGACATGCTTGCATATGAAATATCTGGCATTACATGTGGAACTATCTGGAAAACTTTTACTATTACAGCTATTATACGTTTTTACTATTACAGCTATCTGGATTAACGAATCGTGAGAATTTTTTTAAGTATTTAGATCTATTCCCATCACATAAAAGGTTGCAGTGATTATGAGCATTGAGCAGATGACAGCCTGTTGATCGCGTGAAAGATCTTATCATTGCAACGCAGTTTCTGCACTCTCACTAATGATTTCACCAATGCAAACATAAATACAGTAAGAGCTTCGTTGTGCAGTGTAACAGCGTCATTGATTTCATAACGAGTTTTGGCAAGTGTCAGATAAACTCGCGCTGTGTGATTGACAGCTTGGGCGATTGGAAAGGGATTGTTCTTTGATCGCTTTCTGTATATTAATCACAGTTTAAGTAAGATTATTTTCATCCTACTAAGAGAAACGATGTGAAGAGTGATCGCTACTTCCATATTAAATCACTACTTACTTACTTACCGCTTGCTGGAATATAGTTGGAACTGCCCCCTTCTTCAGTATGAGACGCTGAGAGAAGCCTGCTTGATATTATCCCAGGTTAGAAAAACAGTCCGTGGTGAAAAGGACAGAGCAAACTAACAACTTCGAATTAAACTTTTGCGGTATCCGATTATAGATAAACATCAACCACGTCTGTTGACATTTCGCCATCAATACGCCTGTGTTCCTGTGGGTGGAGGTTATGGTTCTAGTGACATCATTAAAGAAGGAAGTAGAGGGGTGTAGTCCAATCCAGCCGTTTTTTGTAGTCAACTTCTGTTAAACAAAATATCTCGCTTGGCATTGAAATTTGAGCTTTATAATTTTACAGATATTATTTATACTCTAACAACAACATTACACACTAACTAAAGTTTGAAACATGGGATCACATAGAACGGGACCTTTAAGATGTAAATGTTAGTGTTCTAATTTTACAGTAAAATATAATGTATTTTATCCCCGTTTTTTATTTTATTTTACAGTACAATAGCGTTATTACAACATTTAATATTTTGTTTAATATTTTTTAAATGAAAACTCAAGTAGAGAGTTTTTGTTTTTTTTACGCCATTTTTTTTCCCAATTTACAAAAAAAATTGGTGCAGGATTTGCTTTGAAATTATTTTGACTCAGAAATTGCTAGTAAATTTCACAAATAATTACTAAGAAATGTTAAGAAACACATTGAATGAAACATGAAATTAGACTGAAGTAGAAAGTCTGACAAACTATTTTCTTATAACATATACTTCAACTATTTTTTACAATAAAAAAATAAAATTTATTACAGAAAAGCTTTTCATAAATTGCTCAGCCCTAAAAGGATTTTGCCGTTAAAAATCTGCTTTTTTTTTATTGTATTTATTTTATATGCAGATTAACTCCCAACAAAATCACCCCACTTACTCTAAATTAGAATGAGTACTAGAATGAGAATGAGACCTGTATTTGTTAAATAGCAATATATTTTAGGAAAAACTAAATATTGCCTTTTTTTCCCCCAAAATGCAAGCCCTACTTGCATGTGTGTGGTGGTGACCGTGACTGTGCCCTCTGCTCGGGCTGTTTGTCCGTGGCTCCGCATGAAGGACTTTGTTACAGGAAAAGTCTTGTTTAGTTTGCTTATGTGGTGTCGTGATATGCTTGTGCCAGCAATTTTCTGCCATTTTCCCTGTTGCACTACTAGGGCAATGACAATGACCCCGACCCGCCAATACCCTTTCCCCCTCTTTTCTCGCTCTCCCTTCCTCTTTGCTCTGTTTCTCACATATAGTTTCCTTCAACAACAGTCTAGCCGTTTAGTTTCCTATATAGAAATACTGCTTCGGTGGAGTGTAGTTGAATGTGACTGATACTGAGGCTCTAAATTTGTGTTTAATTGAAGTGCATGCAAGTACGTCTTAGTTACGGAGGATCCATGAGAATTCTGTGTGTATATCACCACCGAGTGGCCGTGACATGAACTGCATGTTAGTAAGCCGCTCACGACCCAGCGATGCCCCACAGGAGTGTGGCTTTAGACGCACGATGATTGAAAACAGAGGAAAAAGGTCATCGGATAGGGTGGTGCTGAGCGTGTAAACCAACAGGAGTGAATATATTAAACAGAACAAAGAAGAGAAGGAAAGAGCAATCACACCACTCTCATATCAGGAGAAATCAGTAGATTGTTTATTTCCAGGCTGGTACTTGCCATGATAGAAATTCTGGTTAAATGATTGTGTTCTCCCTCTCTTTATGGGTCTCTGCTAGAATTATGCTGAATGCTGCAGTATATTAGAACAGCTCAGCTTATTTGATTTGACGTGAGCCATCAGTCCCAGCTCTGCGCTCTGTGTGTGTGTGTGTGTGTGTGTGTGTGTGTGTGTGTGTGTGTGTGTGTGTGTGTGTGTGTGTGTGTGTGTGTGTGTGTGTGTGTGTGTGTGTGTTTGTGTGTGTGTTTAAGCCTTTTTCTGTCCCTGTTGGCTCTTTCAGAGAACATTAAACTGCATCATGCCGTTGGCAATACACATCCTTTATGTGTGTTCAGTTTTGACAGTTATTGTGTGTGCATGTTTGTGTGTACAGTCAAACACGTCAGTGCTCTTATGCCTATTGGCCCTTTTATAAGTTAGCATGTAGATTAAAACTTTTAATTTCTATTTTATTTGCGTAGCTTTCATTTACTGACACTTGCTCATTATAATTTGATTTGAAAACAAATAGGGATGCAACAATGTATGATATATATATATATATATATATATATATATATATATATATATATATATATATATATATATATATATATAAATGTACATATATTTTCATATATTTTATAAATATTTATAATATAACTATATTTTTATATTGCATATTTTTCTCTCTGTTATATCCTATTTCCTAAAAGAAAACCTGTCCAGTGTTTTAATGCTGTCTGCTTCCTTGTTTTGGTCCTTTTTGTGTTTGTCCAATTCTATCATCTGTCAGGGACAGACGTGTGAATGAAGAGACATCACACAGGGAGAGCGGAAAGATAACAGAATGAGAATAGAGTGGTGTTCACAAAGAAAGAGTGAGATTGAGTGTGATGGAGGTGTTTAACACTGGCTTCGACACACAGTAGAATATTGAACTCTGTGTGAGAGAATATACACTGAATCTTTTAGCAGAGTTTGGACTGTGGGTGTGGGGGGGGGGGTGCAAGTCATAAGTGCCAGACTGTAGTGAGAGAATGTGTTTATACTGTAAATGTGAAGACTTTACTCTGACAAAAAAAAAAGAAAAGACATTTTTTTTTTACCTAGGAGTCAACATTTGCAACATTTGGCTTGTCAGGTAGCATAGCCCTCCATTTTGCAGGGAAAATGTATCCTTCGCCACTGACAACTGACAAACATTCAAAAGTTGCTTTAAAACAAATCTAAGATACATTTCAATTTTACATTTTATTATATATAGTAGACTATTTGCTAGTAGATGTCATGCAACAGCTGAACCGCCATTAATATGAATAGTAATACTAACTGATAGCTTAGAATATTCTTTTGACATCTTATGGCAGTTTAACTTCTCAGGTAAATATATCTTTCTTTAAGCATGTTTTTACTGAAAAACATAAAGAGAAAGAAAGGAAATTTGAGTGAGAGTTTTTCTGCATTTAAAACCTAAGAGTCAACACTGTGCAAATTTTGTATTTAAGTATTATTTCAGTATCTTATAGTAATTTTCTTAGGTAAATATTTGTTACTTCATGATTTATTTTTGAGAGAGTGTTTTTTTGTGTGTGTGTGTCTTTGCATTTACCCACTGGGTCATCACTGTACACACTCAGCAGAATGTTTTTTCTTAGGTAAATATATGTTATTTTTAGGATGTAAAGAAATTTTTACTAGCAAACATGTTGAATATACTGATTAAGAGAGAGAATGTGGCAAATTTTCTGTTTATTTACCCTCGGGGTCAATGCTGTGCATAATGTGCAAGCGTTTGGTTGACTTGTTGCCGTCTCCAGCCCTGTCTTTCACAGATGAATAAATTCATGCATCTCTACCAGAGCTGTTAAAATAAATAAGTCTCCGCCGTTCACTACACTAATGTCTGATTCATTCTGCACCACGTACGCTCAAGTGCACAAGAGGGACGCATCCAAGAATTCACTAATTTGGTGTTGGAGTGCAGATTCAGAATGGAAGAAAGGTGTTGTGGGACAAGTTATGCTCTTTTTCATATGCATTATGAAGTCTCACTGAAGCATATCAAGAGCTCTACAGTTCAATTCCCCTTTACGACCGGTTGTGTTCACGCGCGTCAAAATTATTTTTATGCTGGAGGCGAGAGAAATTATAATTCTTACCTACCAGTAAAAGATTACCATGTGGCTGATGTTGGTCCTTTACTGCAATACAGATATTTATGATGTGAATAATGTAGCTATAGTTCCAGTTTATGAGAAAAATTTTACACACTGCTTGCGTTTTAATGAGTCAATAAAACCCATAAAAAAAATGTAATGTGCAGAAAATGTTTAAGACACAGTCTTCACACAGTATAACATCCCATCTGTTAAATCAAAATAACTTCGTTGTAGGGATGTTCAAAGTTGACTAGTTGGTGGGCTGCCTAAACAATTAGTTGACTTGTAGTTTTTAAGCACTTGATAAGTAACAAATATTTAAATAACTTGAACATTGCTTACAGCAATTTTCGGCAGTCCCTGTTTTGTAGTATAGTTGTTTCCCAAAAAATACTTTTTTTTTTTTTTTGAGTAAGTTCCTGATGTATTCATGGGTTTCATCAGGTCCCTTTCCACAGGTGTATAAAATCAAGCACCTAGATTATGAATGCAGACTGCATTGTGCTTGATTAATACACCTGTGGAAAGGGACCGGATGAAATCCATGAATAAGGTAACTGGCATATAAGCAGAAACATTAAGATATTCATTAAAGTGCCCTCTTGTGGTCAATTCTCACAAAATTTGACAGTCGGCATTGTATAGGCGACCTACAGGTATGTGCAAATTTGTTTCATGACCACTATGCATCTAAGTCTGCATGAAACAGAAATCATGAAAAAAGCAATCATCCGAGGTATATGGTTAATGGCTTCAAGAACAAGAAAAAAAAATGGCAGGGTAGGGGAAGGTCATGTTAGGACATGCCAGCACTTCTACATGGCTATATTTGCTATGTGTATCAAGATTTGTTCAAAAGATATAGTTCAATTAGTCCATGTAGACCACGCCCAAAAATGTGTTAGAAATGACTTAAGGAATCAAAATTCTTTTGAAAACTTTTTGTTGTGAGGGTCTCTAGTCTAGAGGATGAATACAAAATATTGTGTAAATCGGACTTTTTTTACCGAAAATGTTAAATGGCGGAAAAATATTGTAGACTCAAGTGAAATCTGAGATATGCACTTGGTTTGTTTTGATTCAGGCATTTTCCTATTTACTTGTGTCCTAATCATTTCTCCATCCCTTCTCATCCTACAGGAAGTTCTACTACATCACCCTGTTACGGGACCCCGTGTCTCGCTACCTGAGCGAATGGAGACACGTCCAGCGCGGGGCCACGTGGAAAACTTCCCTGCACATGTGTGACGGGCGAACCCCCACGCCGGAGGAGCTGCCCCCCTGCTACGAGGGCACCGACTGGTCGGGCTGTACGTTACAGCAGTTCATGGACTGTCCGTACAACCTGGCGAATAACCGACAGGTGCGCATGCTAGCCGACCTCAGCCTGGTGGGCTGCTACAACATGTCTTTCATCCCGGAGAAGAAGCGTGCGCAGGTGCTACTCGAGTCGGCCAAGAAGAACCTGCGAGACATGGCCTTCTTCGGCTTGACTGAGTACCAGCGCAAAACGCAGTACTTGTTTGAACGGACCTTCCACCTCAAGTTCATCAGGCCCTTCATGCAGTACAACAGCACGCGGGCCGCTGGCGTGGACCTGGACAACGACACGGTGCAGCGGATCGAGGAGCTGAACGACCTGGACATGCAGTTGTACGACTACGCCAGGGATCTTTTTCAGCAGCGTTACATGTACAAGCGACAACTAGAGCGAAGAGAGCAACGCCTAAAGAACCAGCCCCTCTTCCCCTTTCGTCGGACGCCCAGCTCTGATCCTAATTTCAGGGATGACGCGCCGGAGTCCGAAGCGTCCCGATTGCCCACAGAGGACTACATGAATCACATCATCAACCGCTGGTAGCAGTGCTGGGGGGAGGGGGACGGGAAATACAGGTTGACGAGGAGGAAAATAATGCGATCCCCAGGTCCAATCAAGCGGGAGAGGAAAATGGCAAACGAGAAAGAGATAGAACTTTAGCGCCACCATCAAATACGGCCCTCCCCCCTTTTTCTGTTGTGCTCCAGGATATCCTTCGATCGTCTCGGAGAGGGAGGACTCCAAATACAGGACATCTGGCACTGCAAATACTTTTCTGCCAGGTCAGAAATGTGACTGATTAACTTAAAGCACTGAGCCTGAACTTAAAACTAAGAGGTGAAGACTTCTACAGGCGCAATCGCCCACAGAAGGAAAAAACATAAAAATTATCAAAATTATATTCACTGCAGATTTTAAAAGAATGAACCGAATGAAATTGTATAGAGGTATTTGCTTAAATGTCTGCTGCCATTTCAGCCATGACCTTGTGACGATAACGGTCTGTCTCTTTATTTTTTTGTTTATTATGGTCTGATTTCTTTGACTTATTTTTAAAAGGGATATTTTCATCCCTCAAAGAGGTAAAACTCACAGCACTGAGACCAACAGAGCTGCCTAACACTTATTGGATGCAATTTATTAGCTTTTCATAATCAGTGATGACTTGAAGAGGTCTGTTCTATTGTCCTTTTTTGTGTGTATTTGCACGTCGGCTGCAAATTTCGTTGGACGGACAGACAACACGTGGACCATAGCCATTATTTAAGCTTTCAGCATACTGTACGAGAAAATCCCTGTGAGCTAAGTGTACTAATATAAACTTGCTGAATGTGAGAGGTCTTTCGTTTGTCCGATCAGACAGATGTCTAGGTTCTAGGTTGTCATCAGCACCCAATCCAGGCCATTTCTTGGTAGCCGAGTTGGGAAACTGGTGGAGATCCAAAGAGGAAACTGTGTCTTATTTTACCCTTAGTAAGGATAGGCTCTGTGTTTCCGAGCAAAGTCGTGCTCTCTAAATGCGATTGACTCGATAATGATGCCTGTGTGTCAGTCAATAACAGGAGCGTCGTAGAGTTTGTGTGTATGTGAAAGAGAGAGCTCGTGAAACGCAAGCAGAAGGAAGAAGCAGCAAACGCAGCCTTTATAAATGTCACCACCATTCCCAATTCCCAGAGACTACTCATTATTTAGTATGCGGGTAGATGGAGGATGACTGTGTGTGTTTGAGATTTTAAGCATTCTATTGAGGATGACTGTTTTGAGTATGCAAGCATGTTTGGGTGTTACTTTTTTCTTTGTGAGTGTATGCAAGTTTGTGTTTCATGACCAATCTCTTGCCATGGTCCTCAGGGACTGAAGCTGTTGCCAGTAAGGGGAGAAGAATGATGTCACATGTCTCCCCTTGTGCATA
The DNA here is from genome assembly GCF_965113295.1 of Leuciscus leuciscus. Taxonomy (NCBI): domain Eukaryota; kingdom Metazoa; phylum Chordata; class Actinopteri; order Cypriniformes; family Leuciscidae; genus Leuciscus; species Leuciscus leuciscus. Next base: position 35,798,323 of record NC_138730.1, on the reverse strand, counting down.
TATTTGTTAACTTTGAGTTGTTTGTTGTTAAAGGAATAGTTCACCCTGAGAAATGACAATTCTGTCATTACTTACTCAGTCCCAACCTGTATGACCCAAAAACGAGATGTTTGCAGAATGGCCAAGCTGCTCTTTTCCATACAAATGGAGGTAAGTAGGGAAAACGGACAAACAAATACCAGAAAAGTATAAAGTAAGTCATACAGACTTGTGCACTATATTTAAAGTATTCAAGTGTATTCCAAGTCACTTAAGTCATATTGACTGTTTGTTTGTTTTTTGTCACTTTTGGAGCTTGACAGCTCCAGTCCTCATTCACTTTCATTGTACATAAAAGAGTAGCGTGAACATCCTGCAAAGCGTCTCCTTTTAAGTTACACTGAGGAAAGAAAGTCATACAGATTTGAAACGACCCAAGAGAGTAAATAATGACAGAATTGTCATTTCTCTGGGCGAACTGTCCCTTTAAGTTGATGACTACACAAAACAACATCAGAGTAAACAGTGTGCGAATAAGGTATCAGGAAGAATTACCCTACTGGAAATGTGTCATTCCTGTTTAACTGACTCTTAAGGTGTTATGAGGGACATTTTACTTTACTTACTGCTCTGCAATGGGAATTTATTTTCTCAGTTACCATAAAGACAGACTACTCTTCACCTACTGCATATTTAACCAAACCTAGAGTGTTGTTATGTTATACAGGAACAAACATCTTATCATGAACGATCTGCATAACTCATGAATGATGAAGCCCTTTATTAATATATTGATGTGATGCTGTCATTCCCTTCAGCTGATGTGCTCTCCTAATGGAAACCCTCTGTGGGTTGTAGTAAATGTTGGTCTCATTGCAAAATAGTTTGGTGACCAAATGTTTCTAAGTCTTAATTCAACAATGACGTACAGCTAATCAGAGTAGAGAATTGTTGTGCTTTAAAATTGATCACTGTCAAGTATTAGGTCAGAAACATACTCTACAGTGGCAGTAACAAATCTCAATACTCAAAGCCTGGGGTAACAAAGTCACCTTTAAATATCTGTGCCATTAAAACGGATGTGTTATTCAGGTAACTAGCTACTGTATAAACATGTAGATGGTTTAACTTTTACTTACTTGCTCAGCTAGATTCCCTTCAAACTATTGCTCAGCCATTGACGTTAGTTGACCTAAAAAAGAAAACGGACTAACAGTTTATGCTATAGCACCTCTAGTGGTAATTCTGAGAATGCCACACATTTGAATGGATTGCATTCAGACTGTTTTCAGAACACAGCAGTATCTAAAATTAAGCTAGATGCATTTGCCTTCACCTACTACCGTAGAGTATGTTTCCAACCTTATGTGAGTCTAGCAAAGTGACTCAAACTCTTTTTGAAAGAATGTGTGTGTTTGTTGAGTGCGAGAGAAGCACTAGCGAATCGTTGAGCTCTGCTCGCGGGTGCATTTATTCATCACATCCAATTCATCTGCTCTGGGTATTTTCTCATCATTTCAACAATGGATCGTCAAATACACCATTAAAAAAAATCATTTTTATATAAACATGTCAATGCTTCCTGTCTTTATTTTCATTTATTACGGAGGTGCTCAGGGAAAGTGTCACACAAGCACAATTAAGGTATATTATGGATTATTTTCATTTTAACTTCTGTGGACATTAATATAGACAATCAATTTGACTCTTCTTTGACAGTTTGTGAAAATAAATGAAAAAGTGGTTATAATAATGCACTTCAATGGAATATACAGTTCCAAATGATTCAACCCCCACTGCAAATCAGGTTTATTTGCAAAATGTACAGACTTTCAGTTGTTTGCAATGAACAAATCAAACAAAAGTAATTGAAATAGCTCAACACAACAATTTAAAGTGGTTTCCCCAAATTCAACTGAAATGCAACTTTTAATGACTTATGCGGTCTCAGAATTATTTAACCCCTTCATGGCAAGCATTTTTTGTACTAAGTAGAGCACCCTTTTGCTGTTATGACCTGCTGAAAACGAGATGTATAACCAGACACAGCTTCTGGCAGCATTTCTGAGGAATCTTAGCCCATTCCTCATGAGCAATGGCCTCCAGTTCAGTGGGTTCAAAAGTTCAAAAAGGTTTGCGTGCTACAACCGCCTTCTTCAAATCCCACAAGAGATTTTCTATGGGGTTCAAATCAGGTCAAATCTTCCAGGTCTTCTCTTAACTTTTTGGGCCATTCTTTTGACTTAGCCATATTTCTAACATGCAGTCAAACGTGACACTCCACAAACCTAGCCAGTTCAGATATTATATTGTGTTCTAGCTCAAGCAAACCTGGTGCAACTAATGAAGCCCTTGATTAGTTGCATCAGGTGTGCTTCTATTCTATTCAGGGGGTTGAATAATTTTGAGATTGCAGAAGTCATTAAAAGTTGCATTTTCAGTTGAAATTGGGGAAACCACTTGAAACATTTTATATGAATAATTTTTATTACAACTGTATTAACCCCCATGTAGTAGCCTAACATATTTTTGCAGATTTATTTCATAAAACCTGTAAAATTATTATGAAGCAATAACAAGAAGACATTTTGTTTGAAGTCTTTTAATTAAAGAAATTAAATATATAGATATTCTTTCTAATTAAATGCCAGTTTTTCTTGTTTGACATGGCAAAACTGGCAACATTCATTCAAACTACATTTAGAAAAGATGATAATAGAAAAAAAGATGTAATTATTTTATAAAAAATATTTAAAAGTATACAATATTACTGTTTTTACTGTATTGCATGCAGCCTGTTGGGTATAAGACTTTCAAAAACATTCTAAAATATCTTACTTTTGAATGGAATTTGGTATAATAAAAACAATTACTATGATTTCCATTTTGATATATTGACCATTTTTTTTCCAATTCAAAAGAGATGGAAATGGAAATGCACTGCAGGAATGACCCTTTGAAGCTCAAACACGGAGCTGACAGGCAGCATCTCACCACACACAGCGCTGAAGCCTCGGCTACGCTACAGAAGCAGCTGACTCAGACGAGAGCGCTCTCCCTGGTAATTACTAAATATCTCCTGGCACGGATATCAAGACACGCTTCTTTGTCCTGTTGAATTGAATGGCGGAGAAGCACCGTATCAGCAGCCATTATTGTCTGAAATGGATGGGGGTAATCACTCCGGCTCCTCTGAGTTCTGCAGGGGTAATGAATTGCCACACTGTGTCTCTTGGACAAGAGCCACGCGAGAATCACTTGCACCCGGGCCATTGTTCTTCCAGGATATAATAAGAATTTCCAGTATTACAAATACAGTATAAAGAAAAGATGAAGTGGCTGGGAAAAGAATGAGGAAAGTTTCTATAGCTCTGCACAATAATATTGAACCTAGACAATGAAGTCAAACAACATACTTTTGTTTTGAGCTCAATAATTAACCACTGGCTTCAGCAGCTCTTTGAATTTATTAAAACAAAAAGAGCCTAAAATTATCCAAGCATGTATCCAGATATTCAGCACTGAAGTGGACCAAGTTTTTTTAAAGGGATAGTTCACCCAAATTCAATTTAGTTACCTCACTGTAAAAAGTGTTCAGTTGACTTACTTAAACAAATTAATAAACCCGTTGCCTTAAAGTTATGGAGTAAATAAACATAATGCTTAATTGAAAAAAATAAGTTATGTGAACTTGACAATTCCACATTACTTAAAGTAATTAAGGACCCCATTGTAACATCCTACAAAAAAAAAGAAAAAAAAAAAGGATGACATCTAGTCGAGAAGACTACATTAATCAGATATTGGTTGTGTCCGAAATCGCCCCTATACCCTCATATCAATATCAAATTTATTTCTAGAACACAGTTCCAGTAGTGGGATTGAATGTGAGATTTAATAAGTGCACTCAATAACGTCCACAATGGTTTAGGACACTCAGTGGCTGTTCCCTCAAATAGTGCCCTGTTTAAAGTCTCTATGAAAAGTTTTTTGGCTTTTAGTATGAATATGTTAGTCTTACTGTTATCTATAAGCTAGTGTGCTCCAAAACAATGACAAAATTTGCATTTACTGTAGAAGACCAAACCCAACGTTGAAAATGAAAATCAGGTTCATGTCAGAATCCAACGTCAGATTGACGTCAATCTCCAACATTGGACAAACGTTGTATTGTGGTTGAAAATGAAAATCAGGTTGACGTCAGAAACTACATTTTGCAGACGCTTTTATCCAAAGCGGCTTACATTGCATTTCAAATTACATACAGTCTTATCAGTTCGTGTTTTCCCTGGGAATTGAACCCATGACCTTGGTGTTACAAGCGCCAACACTCTACTGTTTGAGCTACAGGAAAGCCTAATCAGTTGGGTTCTGACGTCAACTCGACTTTCATTTCCAACCAAAATCCAATATTTTAGTGCTTCAACCTAAAGGAAAATGAAAAATGTATCCTTGGCAACTGAAATAAAATACGTTTTTAATATTCAATTTTCAGTTAATGATATTTTAGTTCAAGTAGCCATTTTTATGGTTTTAGTTTTAGAAAGTAAATCCAATAAGGAGAAATGCATGATGCAGAATGAACAATAAATAGTATTTAATAATCCAGGAAAGCCGATGCAAAAACACAATTGCATAACTTCAACACAAGACAAAGAACAGAGGATAACTAAGGGATTAAATACAAGGGAACACATGATGATTGACAGGTAATTACAGGATCTAGATTCTAGATCCTGTAATTACCTGTCAATCATTATGTGTTCCTTTGTTCTAGATTCTAGAACTAAACCAAAACAGAACATACATGTGACAGTTTTAGCTAAATAACAAATAATACACTACATCATCCCTAACCTAACCCAAACCCAGGTTTGGCTCAAAAATGGACAAACTCAACCGTTGGGTTTTAAAATTTAATTTATGCCAACATTTGACCCAAACATGGGTTGAAACAACCCAGCATTTTTAGAGTGTATAATAATAGCTAAATAATAATACTGAGGGAGGCGACACCTCCCTCTCAGCATCTAAAGTGGTTCCTGCCCCGATCGTATCACAAAATCACCTCAAATGGCTTCGTTTAAAACTCGTCACAGTAAATTAGGTTTTAGCGGCACTGATCTCTAATCATTAGTCATCAATTGCAAGTGTAATTTACATTGCGAGTGTTCTCCAGTTCTGAGCTTTGATTTGAATGCACAAAGAGGATGATGTGGAACTGATGTGGCCACTTAACCTTTTATGCGGGAGGTCCTTACTTGACTTTTAAAAGTGAGACATATAATTTTGCACCAGGGAATATAAGTCAGTGCCATGGAAACATGATGTCACATCCACGAAAAGCTTTCAGACTCCTTTGTTATTCCCCTCGAAATCTGTTTCTCGGGTGTTTCCCCATAGCACTTCTTGAGGAATTTAGTGTCGAGAGTTGACATCGTTCTCTGAAATTTTACAGAATGTTAAACTCTGTTCTGAATCACATTGTTGGCTTTGAAGGACTTCTGCAAATCGCCTCTTAATCAGGGTAATTGATTTTTACGAGCAGACCCCTTTTGCAGCAGGCTGCTGGTTTTACAGCCCCCCTCAGAGATAAAAGGTGGGTGATCCAGCGGAAAGGTTAACAGCCACTGCGGCAAGAGGAGAGCGGCTTTGCTCTACTTTTCTGTCCACGGGCTAATGCATAATGGAGCCACCTTGACCCCATAAAGCACCCAGGGCTCCCTGTCCCCTTAGAAGCACACTGCGACTTGTCACACTTGATCTACAGTTTAATTTGATGCCAGAGCATGCAATTTCTGCCACAATTTCACCGGGTGTGTTGCTCTACCCCAAGAAAGGCCAATGGAAGCATGTATAAATATCCGGCTGAAATATCAAGCATGCCCTTGTCAGTTCAAGCTTGGGTGGTAATAGCCAAGCAGATCCAGGGTGTCCAATCATGTCCGATATTGATCAAAAAGAGCATGTATTTTGGCATCTGACCCGGCAGTGGCATTGAGCTGTTTAGCAGCATCAGAGCGTCTCTGCAGGCTGTTTAATTCTCATTCTGGGTAGAAGCAGGAAGAATTGGCAAATATGAGAATCGCCTATGGCTTGGAAAGCGTGTCTCAAAATGCTATGCAAGTCTTTTGTTTGATGTAGAATTCTGGTAATAAAAAATCTTCCCAATTGAAGTTTCCGATCAGCCTGAAAGCATTTAGATAATTTGTAATGCAAGATAAACATGTAAAATGCAACTATGTGAATCCCAAAAGGGATATGTATCATATTAAAATCTAGATTTTTATTTCCTCTGACAAGATGATTGAGAATCAAATATTTACAATGAGAGACTTGTGTTGCTTCATAAAATCAGACGTGTCAATTCTAAAAAAGTTATAAAGGCATAAAGCCTTTTTGAAGTTATACATCCTTTATTTCCAAATTTATTTAAATAGCGCTTTATATAGATTGTTTCAAAGCAGTGTTACAGGGATAAACAGGATAATAATGATCAATGACACAAACATCCTCAAATATGAGATAAATTCAAATTCAGCTGTAAAGCAACTCAACAGAAGACCATATTGTGCTTATTCAGTTTACTTATTCATCATTATGAGATGAAGTTGAATCAGATAAAGCAGCTCTGCAGAAAACAGTGGTGTCATCATTCAGATTCCAGCTCAATTCAGGGAAAGTTTGCATACTTAACAAATAAGCATTATTGTTTGAATTGTTCCTCCTCTTTATTGTCATGCAGGGGTCACCAAGCCCATGGGAAATCAAAGGGGACACTATCATTGAACCCCTGTTTTTAGGCTGAATTTACCCAAGGGATGGTGAGTTATACTTGCACAAGGTGCATTTGAGTTCATGAGGTATGAAAAATCTTTAAGTGTACAAGGGAACATAAAAGATTGTCATGCTATTGATCACACTTTGACAATGTGGCTGACAAATGAGTGTATCAGTGAATTCAGAATCAGTTTGGTATAAGATGATCTGCACAATGTTAGGATTTTCTAATTTAATGGATAAGCATATTAAAGGGATATAATGTGAAGTAAGTGTAATACTGTCACTTCTCCCAAGCAATGTGTTCAATAGAAACAATCAATAAGTAGGCCTACATGAGTACAATTTACAATCAATGAGTAGGCTAGTTGATGAATAAAATATATATATATATATATTTTTAATATCTTTGGTTACATTATATATTTTAAAAGTACTTTTACACCAATTAAATATGCTACTGCTTGAAATTCCATGGCATCTACAACCAGGATTATATAGAAATACTTAACCCCATTAATACTAACATTTACTATTCTATGGGGATCTATAAAAAAAAGTTAATAAAAACCCTGATACTTGTACTTAGACTAACTGGGACTAGACACAGCACTAGCATATTGTTGCTCTATTGTTGATTTGATTGCTTTTGCTCTCCTCATTTGTAAGTCGTTATGGATAAAAGCGTCTGCTAAATGATCAAATGTAAATCTAAAAATAGGCTAGGTGTGTCAGTGGAATTAAGTAGTGAGGCAGCTGGTAAAAAACTTATTAAAATAAAGCAGCACGAAAATAGGCATCATACACAGAGTGATGGAGAGCAAACAGTGATGCATTTCGTCGTTATCTTAACACATTGTCTCTAAAAACCCATTTTTGCACATTTAAATCAGTCAGTTAAAGGGATAGTTCACCCAATAATGAAAATTTATTTCTTCTGCTGAACACAAGGAAGAAACATAGTATATTTTGAAGAATATGGGTAACCAAACAGTTGATGGGGCCCATTGACTTACTATGGGGTCCATCAAATGTTTGGTTACCCATATTCTTCAAAATATATTCTTTTGTGTTCAGCAGAAGAAAGAAATTCATACAGGTTTGGAGCAACTTGAGAGTGAGTGGGTGAACTATCGCTTTAAAGGCTCCTGCGCGGTCTTCTTGAGCCAAAATGGCGTCTATAACACATAAGCTGTCTAGCGTATAGCCAGCGAAAAACATTGCAGTATGTTGTTCTCTTTAATCATATTAATGATATATGTCAACCAATAAGATATTATATTTTATTACTACAGTTGTTAATGTGACACTTATAGTATGATATGGTATTTTGCATATACTTAAAGCATTTTTTTCTGGAAAGGCACAGAGAGCAGGACCCACACATGAACCGTAGAATGGACCACTTACACCGTCCAAACATGGCAACTCACGAAGCGGATTCAGAAGCCGGTGCTGGTATGATTACTCACTTTAACCTCAGCATAATTCTGTCGCATTACATTTATTGCGATAATAGTCTGTATGAATACGTCACATGCATTTTGCAACTGGGTCGAAGCAAATGCATGTGATTAGTCATGCTTGCACAGGTAACATACTGGCAGTGTGTTACAAAGAAAAGCTCATTTAAACGCTGGACTCTTCTTGTTAGATTCGTTTCTGGATATTATTTTCTAATTGTGTTTCAATTAAATCGCACCTCATTCTCGTAATCTGTATAACCCATTATAAATCGTTCGCATTATGATCACATATGTCATAATATTATACCAGTTGTTTTTACTCAGTGTGTTTTCATTTTATTTGAGTGCTAGTTTGACGATATAAATAAAAATGTCATCTATCCTCGTAAAATATGCTTTGAAAGAATATGTTATAATGCAGGAAGTTAATAAGAACCCGGAACTACAGCTCGACGAGAACGGTGATTGGATGACGCTAATCTTAATGTCCACGCTGAGAGCTCTGATTGGCTTAGAGTTAGATCGCACTGTCCTCTTCAAGCTGTCAAATTAAGTGAAATACAAAACAAAGCAGAAACATGAATGCTATCATTGAATGCCCTTGTGAGACATAAATGCGTTTTATGATGTCAGTTTGTGTCAATTTGATGTATTGTATGTATGTAATGTAGTTAAAAGGAACAGTTTCAAAGTTTGTTTCACTTTCTTTTTCATATTTGAAATGTTTACCTACTCCAGCTTCTGGAGCATTATTGGTGTGCTATTACTTCTGTGAGTCCCCTCTTCCAGCAGAGACTAACTGGTTTCATATTCTCAGGCTTTTGTGGGAAGATGTGGATGCTGTGTGCTGCACTGCTGGCTCTGGGCTCTGTCAACTCTGTCAATGGGGACTCAAAAGCCGTTACAACAACACTGACCACTAAATGGCCCTCTACACCACTCCTGCTGGAGGCCAGGTTAGCTTGAACGACAGCATCATGGATGACAGCATGTTTAATAAATAATTTAATCTTCCTGTTTACTATTAATAAAAATGTCATTATATTTTACAGTGAGTTTCTTGCTGAAGAGAGTCAGGAGAAGTTCTGGAACTTTGTAGAAGCTAATCAAAATATTGAGAATGAACATGATGGTAATATTTGCTATGAATCCCATCTTTTACTTTTACTTCTTATTTGATATTGAAGTAATATCACATGTGCAAGAGTGCTGTTGTACTGAATATCATATGCTAAACTATTTCATACTTTTATGCAGTTGTTTGCTGTACCAAACGTTAAAGGTTTAGTTCACCCAAAATTCTTACATCAGTCACTCACCCTCATGTCGTTCCCAACCCACCATAACACTTTTTCTGTCAGAACCACTATCGTCAAATACAATTGACAATTAACATACAGTTTGGATTGGCGGTATGGTTCTGTTCTGGGCAAGAACTCCCTTCGCATCCATGTAGCCTAGCATGGATAAGAGCATATTTATTAAACAGCAGCGATAACCCCCTTTAGGGTTAACAGAACAGAACCAATATGAATGTATTGTAGATATCATTAATTCAAGATTTTAAAGTACAACATAAATCGAGAATTTATTCTGATTCAAGGGGAATCAGAATGCCAAATCCTGACTGACAAGAGGAGGAGCCGGGGATGGAGGAGGACAATTAGTTCCTGAGAAACGCGATAGCTGCTGATAATACTGAAGGAGTTTATATATGTATACAATGATAGGCGTCGCATTCCTATAGGTAGACGTGGATCAGCTGAGAGTCAGCTGATGCGAGCTTGACTAACGTGATCGTTCATCTTTGAAATGCAAATGACGATCTTTTTAGTGAAATCTGAGAGATTTCTGTCCCTCCTTTGAAAGTCAGTTCACCATAAACTCTGACGCTTCAAGGCATTCATTTAGATATCATAAAATAAATCCATACGAATTGAACAATTTAATACAAGTCTTCTGAAGCAACACTATCGCTTTAAATGATGAACAGATGTAATTCACGCTTTTATTCACATATAAACATTGTTCAGAAGATTAAACCGCTAAACCCCAATCTATATGAACATTTTGAACCTTCAGAGTTTTGTGTCAATAGACTTTCAAATGAGGGACAGAAATCTCTCAGATTTCAATAAAAATAAAGTCTTATGGGTTTGGATTGATATGAGGGTAAGTAATTGATGACAGATTGCAGATTTTATTTTGGGGGTTGAACTAACTCTTTAAAATTAATGTATTACAGTTAATAAAAATAGTTCCAGTTGCACCAACATTATTTGTGTTGTTGCTCTTGAAATGTGGATGGCCAATCAGTTTACAGGACTGTTGTTTATATTTCAGACACGGATCTGGCTTACTACGATCTGATCCTGAAGAGAGCCAGTGCGTTGCTGAGCCCAGTGCAGCTTAACCTGCTGAAATTCGCCTTATCTTTGAGAGCCTACTCATCCACCGTCCATTCCAGCCAGCAGGTGAGTGATGCCTCTCCACAGCTGTTTAATGTAAACTCAAAGTAAATCTGGATAAAACCGGTTTGACTTGACGTTGTATGTGCTGTTTGTCCATGTAGATCGGATCTAATGAGCCTCCTCCATCTGGCTGTAAAGCGTTCTTCAACGTACATGGACAGACATCTTGCGATACTGAAAGACTTAAAGTCATGCTGGATAATGCCTTAGAACGGTGAGTAACAGCAAGACCTGCTGCTGCCTTCCATCCAACATGGCCTACAAAGCTCAAGTAAAAATGACTGAAAAAACATTGAATGAATTTACCAATTTCCACCTAAATATTTTAGTTAATCAGGTCGAGTGACTCGCAAAATTCCTTTTTAAATGGACAATATCTTTGGTATGCCTGAAAATGTTGTTAATTGGGACAGGAAGTAAATAATGCACTTTCAGATTTGTAATGCTAGAATTATTATATATTTGTACAGATGCTAGCAAATGAAAGTCTAAGGGCCCTATCTTGCACCCAGCGCAAGTGACTTTGTACACCGACGCATGTATCATTCCTATTTTGCACCCGCGCAAAGCGGACTTTTCCCTCCACAGAAGCACGTCGGTTAACTAAGAAATACACTTGCGCTCCCGGGGGCGGTTCAGCGCAAAGAGGAGGCGTGTTCCGGCGCAAACGTTCCTTCTTGCTATTTTGCAGGTTTAGAAAACAATTGCGCCACTAACCAGGAAAAAATAGTTTAAAGTCAGTGGCGCGTTGCGCATGTTATTCATAGGCTATTTTAAGGGCGCATGCTTGGCCATAATCAATGTAGCGTGTGCACAACGCGCACTTTGATTCTCTCATCTACACAGAAGCAGCAGTTTTCATTTTTGCAAATCATACATTATTACGATAGATAGATAGATAGATAGATAGATAGACAGATAAACAATTTATTATAAAAGCATACATCTAGCTTACACATTTACCCAAATTAACCGAAGTTAATTTGGGTGGGTTTCTCCATTTCAATGTAACTTCTCTCTTTTACGGCCGTGACGAGAGCGTTGCTCTCCTTGGCTGTGAACCGCTGCTGGCGCGCGCCTGGCAAATCCGCCGTTACAATAGCAATCCGCTATGGAAAAAGCGCATCTGCTCTTAAAGGGAATGTGAGATGACGCTCTGATTGGTTTATTTCACGTTACGCCCAAACCACACCTATGAATAATGAAGCTACTTCAGACCAACCCATTTTAGATTTGCGCCTGGCGCAAGAGTCATTTATCCCGCCGGGAAAATAGCAACAGCGCCGAGACCCGCTCACAAAGTTACTTGCGCTTTGCGCTTTGACACTTGCGTTTCAGATCGTTAAAATAGGGCCCTAAATGTTTGACATGCTAAATTCCATCTAAAACTACATAAACACTTCTTTTTTTTTTTTACATTGTATTATAACTATTGTAACTGTGGTTTCCATGTCCTCATATAAATTGAGAGACTACTGTACATTTAATATTTGTACTTTTATAAACAGATTTACAAACATACATTTTCTCTTATACAAAATAATGACATGATAGCTAACCTAAACACAACATAAACTGTTTAATTATTATTATTTTTTCTTTACTTTTAGGCCAAAGCCATACTTGTTCAAAGGTGATCACAAATTCCCCTCAGCCAATCCTGATGCACCGGTTGTGATTCTTTATGCTGAGATGGGCACCAAAGAATTCTCCAGATTCCATCAGTTGATGTTGGCCAAAGCCAACAAGGGCCTGATCACTTACGTTTTACGGCACTTTCTCTCTGTAAGAATCAAAACTCTTAATACATTAAATGTAAAATAGGTTAAATCCAAATGAAATGAATGTTGTCTTTTCATTTTAAGATTAAAAAAGTCTTCCATATACTCTATCACCCATGCAGAACCCCAGCAAGAGTAAAGTGCACCTCTCTGGATATGGTGTGGAACTGGCCATCAAAAACCAAGAGTACAAAGCCAAAGATGACACACAAGTTCAGGGTATGATAGCAGTCTTTATATTGGATATTTGTATAATTTAAAGACAGAAATCGTTTTAATTAGCAAACTCTTTTCTCCACTTTTCACAGCTGGAGCTGATGCAAATGCTACCATAATAGGTGACAATGATTCTGTGGATGAAGTCCAAGGCTTTCTGTTTGGCAAACTCAAGTAAATTAACTTTTCATAAACCGAACTCTCCACTGACTAAAATGCTTGCTTATGTTTGAGATTACATAACTATAGATCTTGATAGCACATATTGTTGTATTTGTCAGGACCATTTATCCTGAACTTAAGGAACAGCTGAAGGAGCTCCGAAACCATTTGGTTGAGAGCACCAATGAGATGGCGCCACTTAAAGTTTGGCAGATGCAGGGTGGGTGTTTCTGAACTGGTGGAACTGCTGGCATCTATGATATTTTCATTTAATGCCTGCTTGTTGGATGATAGTGTGTTTTATTAAAGCAGAAGACTGTGAACAGTCTCTCTTGCTGTGTTTTTAACACGGTTAAGGTAGCAGAGCCTCTCTTGCCATTGCTTAAATGTATAATTGGCACACTTATAATAATTCCACTACATCAAGGCCTTTCAAACTCAATTATTGTATTACCTGTGACTAAAGGAGCACTCGGGTTGCTCAATACTCATTCTGACGATATGCAAGCGGACCGTTTCCACATTCTTAATTAGCTTTGGTTCTGCTGGCTTGTGCGGTTGTCAAACACAACTCCCTCTAGTCCAGAGCTCATTACTGCTCTATCAAGGTAAACTCATCAGAGACTAGTCACATTTAGCAAAACCTCTGAGCCAACACACACACACACACAGTTGAATGCAATGTTCCCAACAGTACTGTAAAAGTGCTTTGGCATATCAAATCAATTTTATGTAGAATTAGAGAAATTGGCACACCGTATACAGGTCATGGCTATTTCAAATGAGATCTTGAATATTTCAAAGGCAGAAATGCAAGTTTGAATAACATTAGCTTTTTATCCTCCTCCTCAAGATCTCAGCTTTCAGACTGCCGCCCGTATCCTGGCAGCTCCCTCTGTGGACGCTCTCAATGTCATGAAGGATTTGAGCCAGAACTTCCCTACCAAAGCCAGGTAAAGAACTATCTGTGTATCTATTACAGTCCTAACCAGACATGATGAAGCATCAAAAATTCCTGTTTCCCTTTGTGTTTGTTTTCTTAGTTTGACATTTTGTTTTGAAATATCATCGGTCCGAAATCCTGCTCCACTTAGCGGTGTATTTTTGCTGCGTTCATGTCATGTCGTAATTACCGTACTTACGAGATGACAACACTTGACATTCTACTCGGAGCTGTTCATGTCCTCAGACTCAGAATTATGTGCTTCTATGCCAAAACCATAGGAAACACTATCAACACCAAAATGAATCTGCAGCCGTCAGGTGGTACAGTAGTCATGTGGTATAAGTCGGAGCTCTCAGTGAATTCCCAGTTTCTAAGTTGTAATTATCAATTAAATGAGCCCATGAACATTTACAAGCCGTAATCTCGTTATTACGTTAATTACGGCATGGCTTGAACGCACCTTTAACAATGAATATGTTCTAATTGGCTGAGATTTTGCCTGTTTGCACAGCATTTCTTTTTTAGCAAAAGCAGTAAATTGATGAAACAGTATTCTTCTAACTAGGTGTGACATAACATGTTTATGTGTGGTGTGAAGTTTATATTTCACTTTAAAAAGCCACTTTTTTTGTCTTTTTTTTTTTAAATCCTCATTGGCTCTATAGTTGTAACTGCTTTTCAGTTCATAAATTCTGGCAGCAGACCGCTCAAGTCATTATAAAGTTTACCCTACTCCGATCTAGAAGTTTTGAAAGTAAACGAGACTTAACTGCCTTCCAAGAGGTTTAATTAACACTTTAAGGAGAAAAAAAATGACCCGTCAGCAGTTATGATGAAAATAATATGCTTTATTTGGCCCAGACAGCGCAGCCACAGATGTTTTTTGTTTTTTTGTTTTGGCAAATGCATTTAAAATATGCTGCCCACACTACCACACTAAAATGCTATTTTGTTAAAGTGATCCTTGACATCATGGAGGATAAAATGCAGTCATGTTTCGCCCAGAGCAATTAACTGCAGCTCTGACTCAGCGACTCTAAAGAGAGAGTTATTTTTTTTCTAATTCAAAGCTTTCTGAATGCAGACTTGCATGACGTCGGTGGAAGCGATCTCATCTGTATATAGTTAAACAGCGTTGATTAAAACCCTCAGCACAGACATTTTTATGCAGATTATGCTAGGCGTGCATTCAAGGTTTGATTATAATGAATCGCCATGATGAACTAATGAATCATTTTCAGTGTAAAAGCTCACATTTCTCTCTCCTCTCTCAGGTCCTTAACAAAAACAGTGGTTAATTCAGAGATCCGTAAGGAGATTGAGGAAAATCAAAAGGTGAGGGCCACCTTTGTCCTTTTTCCCCTCAAGTCCTTTTCTCAAAGCTTTTGCTTCAGCAGGTATTCTCATTCACTATGTTTTTCTTCTGCACCGCTGAGATAATGGATTCAAAGAAGCCCAGTCAAGTCTTTGTTTTTGCCTCATAATTCACCAAGAAAAGTCTTTACGATGATTCTCTCTTCCCATATATTAAAACCGGTGTTAAAAAATGTAAGGATGTCAGTTGCAATGTGTTTTGGTTGTATGGAGGTAATGGAATGGAGACTCATTCCTCTACACCTCTCTGCTTGTTTTCTTCCCGTACCTCTGTATCGGAACGTGTGTAAATGCTTTTGTTTTGTCACCGAAAAAGGAAATGAATGAAGTAATTGCACCAAATGCGGTTTATACGTGGCTTCGTTCATTGTTTCGGTCATTTCCTTTCTGTGATTAAAGCTGTTTCTTGCCTCTCGTAATGAGGACGTGTAACGGACCTGCTCCTCATTCCTCACTGTAATTGCACGCTGGGAAACATGACGAATAGAGGCTCTTTAAGTTTCTCTAATGAGCTCCCTCGCCCTAATGCATGTGCCTTTAGTGAATAACAAACATGAGTGCCACGGATAAAAGCTTGAATATATAGAGTTGAAATGGCCTGAGGCTCAAAAGAGTCTGTTTGAATTATAGATTATATTGAGCATCTCTTTCAACTTCTGTTCTGCTCTATGAAGTGACAGAAACATATGTTTCATCCAGGGATTTGCAACCCACAGGGCTTGGTAGGTTATATTAGAGCTAATTATGAGTGTGTCATACCTAATGTCCCATGTTCTCATGTCTCTTCTAGTATTTTAAGGGAACGTTAGGTCTCCAGCCAGGAGACTCTGCTCTGTTCATAAATGGACTCCATATTGACCTGGATGTGCAGGATATTTTCAGGTAATTATACATTTTTTTATGTGTTTTATTTGTTAGTGGATATGTAACAACTCCATTTATAAAATATTGTATATTTAACAGAATTATATTATATTATATTATATTATATTATATTATATTATATTATATTATATTATATTATATTATATTATATTATATTTTATTATATTATATTATATTATATTATATTGTAAACACACAGCAATAAATTATTATATAACAGAATTATATTATAATATTATATTATATTATATTATATTAATATTATATTATATTGTAAACACACAACAATAAATTATTATATTATTTTATTATATTTAGTTTATGTAATTGGCAAAAGTCTAAAAATATTTGTTTTAAATTATAATAAATATTTAACAAAAATAAGAAAAACAATAATAACATTTGACTATAATATCATGCACTAAGGCTCAACAGTTTGGTGTCTGTAAAAATGTATACTCACAATGGCATATATTTATATATATATATATATATATATGCTGTTCTTTTGAACATACTTCTGTAACATTATAAATGTCTTAACTATCACTTTTTATTCATGTAATTCATCCTTGCTAAATAAATGCATTAATTTCTTTAAAAAACAACAACTTTACCATGATGTTTATCATGTGTTTTTGTAGCATTTTTGACGTGTTGAGGAATGAGGCAAGGGTCATGGAGGGTCTACGTAGTCTGCTCATTGACACACCCTACATCCACGACATCCTCAAACTCAACGTCCAGCCCTCAGACTCTGACTATGCCGTGGACATCCGCAGCCCTGCTGTTAACGTGAGCCATGTTTTTAGTTTTTTTTACTCAAACCTGTTTTCAGAGAGAGATAATAGAGAATAATCCCACTTTCTCTCTTTCTCCAGTGGATTAATAACCTGGAGACAGATGGCAAGTATGCGTCCTGGCCCTCTAATGTGCAGGAGCTACTGCGGCCCACCTTTCCTGGAGTCATTCGACAGATCCGCAAGAATTTCCATAATCTGGTGAGTGTCGCAGGTGCTGTGTAAACATCGCTTTGTGTCACAATTTCCTTCAGACATTAACAATTCACAGTGAAAACCCCACATAGATCTGAATTCTGCAAATCATTTTACAGAGTGTGCTTGTGTCGTTCTGACAGGTGATGATTCTGGATCCGACCCATGAGAACACGGCCGAGCTGATCAGCGTGGCTGAGATGTTTTACAGCAACAACATCCCACTCAGGTCAGTCTCAAAGTAGGCCGAACATTATGATAAGAACATGACTCATTTTTCAGTTGTGAATTAATGTCAGAGCTATGGCACAGTGGTAACGCACATGCTCACAATGCATAGGAGCCATGGTACTCCCCCAGTCATAATTATCTCTAATATAACATACATCCAGGGCAAATCTGGTCATTTTCCGACATCATTCTCACCCCTCCATTGAACTATTTTTCTGTGGCTTTTAATACATTAAATATGACATAAAAGCCCCATTTTTTTTTACTCACTTAAAGGGATAGTTCACCCAAAAATGAAAATTAGCCCATTATTTACTCACCCTCAAGTCATCCTAGGTGTATACGACATGAACGGCCCGTAACAACAATTTTGAAAAACGAAATGTCGGAGGAGCTTGAGTTTGTTGCCCAGCCCTGTTTGTTTGAACCACGAGAGGCGTCAAAGCTTACGCTACTCCTACGTCATTTTTTAATATAACTCCAATTGTATTCGTCTGAAAGAAGAATGTCATATACACCTAGGATGACTTAAGGGTGAGTAAATCATGGGCTAATTTTCATTTTTGGGTGAACTATCCCTTTAATCAACCTGAAGTTTAAAAAATTTTTTTTTTATATATAAACTCTCTCATTATAGGCTTAAAGTGGTTGGTCAACTCTGTAACATGTCAATGGAGTTGTAATGTTTCTCTGGTAATTTCTCTGTTTCTTTCTGCAGGATTGGAGTGGTGTTTGTGGTGAACGATTCTGATGATGTTGATGGGATGCAGGATGCTGGTGTTGCACTACTTCGAGCTTTCAACTATATCGCTGATGACGTAGACAGCCAAATGGCCTTTGACGCTATCATATCTGTAAGTCAACATCATCACCAGTGCTTCATACAACAACAATTTAGTGTAGACAGATAAGAGTTTTCCATTCTTTGTATGTTTGACTATTTTAGGATTGACATCGTCATATAACTACAGTTTATACAGATTACAGTTTTATACGGTTGTTATTTCTATGCTGCATGGAGATTTTTTTATTCCCATAAAATTGCATCTAAGGCCCCCTTTTTTTTTCTTAAAAAAAAAAAAAAATCAGTATTATACGTTATAAGTGGTCAGTCTGTGGATACGACAGGAGCGTGCAAGTGGTTTTTTCTTAATATCCAGTTCTCCTGTTGTTCAGTTTACTATTTGACACAAGATAATGCTATTTTCGATTTTCTGCTTATTTAACATTTTTACCTTCACATAAATCTGTATTTTATTTAGATGCATTCCTACTTTAAATAACAGCTGCATCTGAAAAGTAGTGCAGTTTGAATTTTAGTACACTTAAGTGCAGCGCTGTTGTTTTTGCCTCTTCACGATGACTTGCTTAATTTGGTCCTAAATTGTAAGTCGCTTTGGACAAAAGCATCTGCTAAATGACTAAATGTAAATGTATTGCTAGTCAGAAGTAGTGGGATATTTGGGGGGAGGGACATTCTCATTCTAGATAGCATTTGATTGGACAAAATTAGTGAGTGTAGGATGAGTCCTCAGAATCTGTGGTCTGTTTTTCCAAAAGAGTATACATTTTTAAAGTATTTCGGCTTCAGGTGAATTTTGTCTTTGTTTAGGAACACACTGGCATGTATATCTAACAGTGATTGCATGTATATCTAACAGTAAAAATGATTTTAATGAACAGTACAGTAGAATGACTGTCTTGTTGGGATGTCTTGTAGGGATGTGTTGTGATTATCTTCTGTCTTTCAGATATTAAACCGAGTTCCCAGTGGAGGCAAA
The DNA here is from genome assembly GCF_965113295.1 of Leuciscus leuciscus. Lineage (NCBI taxonomy): Eukaryota > Metazoa > Chordata > Actinopteri > Cypriniformes > Leuciscidae > Leuciscus > Leuciscus leuciscus. The sequence goes on along the minus strand of NC_138730.1, from coordinate 35,779,256 downwards.
CTGAAGGTGGAGCATGTAGTGGGTGTGTTGGAGAAGAGATATCCCTATGTAGAGATCAGCAGCATCCTGGGACCTGACTCTGCCTACGACAACAACAGAAAAGTGAGGGATTTGTTTTTCTAATGTGTGTGTGCTTTGAATATTTCAGCAGTATCCCATCTCAGATGTCATAGTCATGCCGAAAGAGACCGAATGTTTGGTCAACTGTAGAGATTCTGTGAATGTCAGCCAGAGGTGTTTCCTGTGCTAATAGCTCTTTGTGTCTACCAGTAACTATAACCCTTATTGAGGTAATATCTTCTATGTCTCCACAGGAGGGAAAGGCATATTATGAACAGACTGGTGTTGGCCCACTGCCCGTGGTGTTGTATAATGGAATGCCTTTACAACGTGAGCAGTTAGACCCTGATGAACTGGAGACAGTCGTCATGCACAAGATCCTGGAGACCACCAGCTTTTTTCAGCGCACTGTCTATCTGGTGAGAATTGCATGTCTGTCACCCATAGTCTCTGTGGTGTCCTTTTTAGGGAACATTACTTTAAAAAGTACCACATTATATTAATGCACTGTTCCTAAAAAATAGCTGAAACCCATCGTCACTTGGCAAGAGCTCTATCTATCGATCTATCTATCTATCGATCGATCGAGAGAGTTTATTTATTAATGCATTTATTTTTGCATTTATCTGAAGTACAGTTTACGCTTATTTATTATCAGTGTCATCTTTTAAAATGCTTCCATAATCTTTTCAGGGTGAGCTGAACAGTGACCATGATGTGGTGGATTTTATCATGAATCAGCCCAACGTTGTCCCACGAATCAATTCCAGAATCCTGAGCACCAGCAGGAATTATCTGGACCTTTCTGCCACCAGTGAGTGCTTTGTGTTCATAACAAAATTGTGTTTTCTCAGTGTTTTGCTGCTCTGCCGTTCTTTTCTGTTGAATCATATATTTTTGTTTTTCCTGTAAACGAGCTAGTTTGAGATATACAACACGTATGCTCTCACAGGCTTTCGGGAATGAATATCTGCCTCATTGGGAATTCTGTGCTAAATGTCTTGTTTGTTCTTGAAAGCCCATTTATTTACAAAGACGTACAAATGAGACTGCGGCAATGATATTCATAGACTGCTTTGTTTTTGCGAGGAATATGAAACTGAATTTTAATAGCTTTTGAATAGTATATTTGCAGTCTTGCAGGAAGCTGAGAAAGACTCATTTCAATCTGAACTCAAATAGCACTGAATGTTCAGAAATAGCTGCATTCAAAATGACTTTGGTTGGATTCAATTAGGAATGTGAATGTACCTCTAACTGAGAACAAAGCACAACCTTATTTTCATTTTCTCCCCAAGTGTTTGGCATATCCTGACTTCCAAAAAAAAACCCAAGTCTTTTCTTTTCCAGACAATCATTTTATCGACGAATATGCACGTTTCCTCTTTCTGGACACCAAAGAGAAGAACGCAGCGGTGGCCAACAGCATGAACTACATGACAAAGAAAGGTGAGGGGGTTGTTGCTATTGATCTGAGAAATGCTATTCCTCCAACCTGCTGCTGATCTCTGGCCTATGTAAACATGAACAATGGAGGGTTTCTCTATGGGGCCTTTAATGAAATCTGTAATTCCTGCCTTGTTTTGTCCATCTTACATTAATTGCCTCCTGAACACTGAGGTTTTACCGTCTGAGATAAATTTCTGAATTCATCAAAGATTTTTGTCTTAAAGCTACACTGTCATTTTTTTTAATTTTTTTTTTCTTAGCAAAAAACACTTTGTTCTTTCAAAAATATATGTGCTCATTAATGTGTAATTACTTGTACCAACTAATCAAGTATTCTCGTTAGCGTAGAATCTGCCATTTAGAATACATACGAGCGAGTCGCTCGAATGGCGGCAGCCATGTTGTGCCTCCATCTTGAAAATACTTTAGCCAAAGAGGGACATACCTGGAAATTCAAGCTTCGCCTTTCGCGTTTTTACACTCAGTGGCACCGTGACGAATGCGAGGGGGAGATTATTCGCGACTGCCGGCAGATTTGAAATAATACGGCTACCGTAGGAGTTAAAACGCCCTCGGAATGGGAGGGGCTAGAAAGTAATATTCAGTTGGTAGTCATAAACAATTTCACCGCTAGATGGGAGAAAATCCTACACAGTGTAGTATTAAGAGAAATTGCCAGTCCCGGTTAAAAAAGTGTGACATGCTCACTGATACATAGTAGTTGATACTAACTTGTTTTCAGTATGATATGCAACAAATATCTCATTATTTAGTGTTTCCTTTGCGTTATAATAGTCTTTTAGTTCGTTTCTGAGAATGAGCAGTCACATGTAAATGAAGATGACGGACTCAAATCAAGCAGTCAACACTGTATATCATGACCAAAGTCTTGACTGATATGTATTTGACGCTGACTGACATAAAAGACAGTTAATGACATACAATCTGCTTTGGCTTTTAACAAAGATTATTTTAACCTCACCAGGCCTCATTGTATAATCTGACAGGCAACACAATAAATTGCAGCGACCACCTGGCTTTAGACACCTCAAAACTGTCTGTGTACCACTAAATATATCTGTCTGTTTTTATTTGCTTCTTCATTTCTTTTTTCTTGAATGCTGTTTTCAGGGATGTCAACCAGGGATGCTTCTGGTAATTGCATTGAGCTGTTATAGTCACTTAACTGACAGCCCGCTTCTCATAGATCTCATCTAAACATGTAGTGCTGGAGTGCAAATGTTGTTAGAAAACGCCTACATTACCTTCATTAACATAACGCTCTCTGTTGCTCGAAGGAATATTCCGGCTTATTTAAAACTTAATGTCTGTGCACCACATCTGTGGCATGCTGTCGATTACCACGGGAAATAATTTTGACTCGGTTTGTCTCAGTCTGTGTACACACAAATGGGAAATACATTCATGGGAATACAATTATAGTAGAAGGCAGCCTAGCAGGCCAGTGTGCAACATCTTTGAAAAAACATCTAAATATTTAAAATATCTATTTTACTATAACGTTGTTTTGACGGTATAAACATGACAGTAGGAAGCAGTGGAAGTCTGGCAGTGGTGCTGGCTAGACTTCCATTTTAAGTGCATTCCTGCTGTAAATATATATTTTTTTTTCTCTAAATTATTGACAGCATGCCACTGATGTAAATGTCCCAGAATATTCCTTTTTAAGTGTGTCTGCAAGTTTTCAGATTACCATCTTATTTTTGTTGTGGTTGTTTTCTTTTAACCAAGTGAAGAAGTTTTCTGAAGCTTGCTATTGATTTACGCACAGCTGTGCATTTGTCATCTGTCCGAACTGTCACTGTGTGATGGATGAAAGAGAATCTCTTTCTATCCTGTGGTCCCCTGTAATACCTTTCTTTTACAAACATTTACAGGTTTATATCTAGGTTGAAATTGCCTGTCTGTCTTTGTGTGCCTCTTGGGCACTTCAGATACACCTTTTGGATTGTTAAAACCTAAGACAAGCGAGACAATCCTTTCAGTTTCTCACATCATTTTCACTCACCTTTTTAGATTGCATGAGGAAACGGCATGTATCGCCTATGTAATTTCCTTTAGCCCATGTGTCTGTTCTTCACTGACTTGCAGATGATGGCATCATCCGTCCAGTGACTTTCTGGGTAGTAGGAGACTTTGACAAGCCCTCGGGACGACAGCTGCTGTATGATGCTATACGTCACATGGTAGGCCATTGTCACTGAGTTCCGTCAATGTTAGCTGTAAAATATAATACCTCATACACAGTGATTACAGGATTGAACTTTTTGTCACAGCTGCCACTGTATGAAGAACTGGGACATTTACTGGCAATTTCATTGTCTTGTTACTACTCTTGTTTTTAAATCTAATCTAAATATCTGTTTTTTACACAATGTGGCATTCAATTCTCAATTATTCAATACATAATCTCAATAAAAATCAATAATGTTTGTATATCAATATTTATGCAAATGTATGTAATTACTAAAATAAGCTATAATTTATTTGAATATAATTTAAAATATATTTAGAGGCACATTTCAGCACAAATATTTGTATTTATTTAACTTTACATTTTTTTTATTTTTTTTTATTCATGCTGCATACACATTGTTAGGAATATTTTTCTCTTGGCATTTGGTGAATGTTCATTTTGGACATGCATAATGTAGACTGACATATTTTGCTGGATAATTTGTATTAGTTTTTTTCTATTTCTGTTTAGCTCTATTTTGTTTCTATTACAGTTTTAATGGTCATTTTCAGTCATTTTAGTAATTTATTTCATGGCAAAAAAATTTCTTAATTTTTTCATCTAATATTTATATTTTGTTTTGTTTGAGCTTAATTTCAGTTGAAACCAAAACTATCATTAGTTTTAGGTATCAGTAACACCACTGGATATTTTTTAATTTAGCATGCTATTCATATGGGTTTATATAACATCTCCAATTATATTTATATAACAACTCTAATTTTTAAATCACGGAGTGGAAAAAGAAACGTTCTGAACTAATCAAAATTTGTTTTTTGTTTAGAAAACCAGTAATAATGTACGATTAGGAGTGATCAATAATCCCAGCGAGGACCCGTCTAATGAGAAGAGCCTGATTGCTCGAGCTATATGGTCAGCTATGCAGACCCAAACCTCCAACAACGCCAAAAACTTCATCACCAAAATGGCTAAAGAAGAGACGGCACAGGCTCTTTACGGTGGGAGTGACATTGCGGAGTTTGCTGTCGGGGTAAAATAAGCTCTCCTGGAATTAATTTACAGTTGTGATGGATTATGTGCTCTGGGTTATTTCACTGTTTCTGCTGCAAATGTCACTTTTAAACTGCAGAATTTAATATAGAACACATTTAACCAGATCCCTCTGCTTTTTTCTGCACTACAGGGCATGGATGTTCCTCTGTTTAAGAGTGCATATGAGTCCTCTAATGTGAACTTCCTATTGGCTCACTCTGCCTACTGCCAGGATGTCCTCAAACTGAAGAAGGGCCAGAGGGCTGTGATCAGTAATGGAAGAGTAAGTTAGACATTTGTCCAACTGACTGTATACCAAGACTTCTGATACTGTGAAAGCTCTTCTTACTTTGCTTCCTGTTTTTTCTCTGCAGATCATTGGTCCATTGGAAGAAGGGGAGGTCTTTAACCAGGATGATTTTTTGCTTCTAGAGAGCATTATCCTAAAGACATCAGGAGAGCGCATCAAGGGCAAAATTCAACAGCTGGGCATGGTAGAGGACAGGTATGCTAGCTAGACCAATCCAGTGCTAAACAAGTTACATATACTTTTGTTGATGTATTCAAATGATTGCCGTTTGCATAGAGCTCCAGACCTCTTTCAGTGCAGGACTGTGGAAGGATTACGATTACACATTACTAACACATGTACTTTCTGCAGTAATTACTTCCTCTTAATGAAGTGTGTCGGTCAGCCTTGAAGACGGAGACGTAATAAACGTCGCGTTTTATGTGTATTTACTGGAAGAGCAGACTGAGACAGTGACACCATGTTCATTATCCTCTCAGTAAACTTTTAGAGGGCTGATTATTGAAGTGTTGGCTATAATAGAGTTAGTCAGTCATTGTCTTTATCATCGCTTGAATCTGGCATTAGGCCTCTGTGAGAGAGTTTGAACAAACTTTGCCTTTTGCTCAGTTTTGGCTTGCCATGGTGCTTTGGTTAGCCACGTGGGCAATACTGGTTCAAATCTGGTTGCTTATCCTCTCTGTTATATGTGTCAATAAAAGTGATTTATCAAAAATAAATGGCAAGAAATGACACTACAAATAATCAAATAACACAGATTCAAACACTTGAATTCTTTTTCACTCCACTGAGTAGGGTTATATTTTGTTCTTTCTGATTTGAGATCTGTCAATATTATCCAGAAAAAATAAAACCCTCGTACACAGTCAATAAAATTAACATTTTGCCCCCGCTGCCAATGTCTTGTACATTTTAAGCCCATTTCCAATTTAATTTTGTTAAATCCTTAAATTGTTTTTGAATCTAATCTGAATATACAGTATACTGAATGCAGCATTAAATCTTAATACAAAATTGATATATTAATATTTATATGAAATTTTATGTAATTATTAAAATATCATTTATTTAAATGTAATAAAAAAAATTTAATTGCACATTTTTTATGCACTTTTGTTTTGTTTTTCTCGTGGTGATGTTAATTTTGGACATGAATATATAGACTCAAGGATTGACATGCTTTGCAGGATATTTCGAACAACTCCAACCTTTAAATGTGTGACAGAGGGAATTAACAAGCCTGAACTCATCATAATTTGATGTCTTTTGTTTACTTTAGAAAACCATTAATAGCATATGATTCGGAGTTATCAATCCAATCGATTTGTTCTCAAACACCAGCACAAATACTTATGCTTTCTACTTCCTGATTTGGCATCCTTCTCCTCCACAGTGTTTTTATTTGTTCCAAATTAATCAAATTGCATCAAAATTCAAAGGTAAAGAATATTAATCGAATCAGAGAATGTACTCACACCTCTACTCAGTGGGGTGAAAAGGTTGTGATCAAATATCTGTGCCAATAAAATGATTGTTGTTAATCAGGTATCTAGTTATATACATTAACAAAAGAACTAACTTGCCCAGCAAGATTTTTTTACAATCGAATTGTGTTCTGACATTTCTGATTGCGACGGCACATTTGCATTCATTCTTGCATAGAGTAGATTTTGGGCCTTACTCAATCTGTTTGTTTTGTATGTGTCGTTGTGATTTAGAGCTAGTGATCTGGTGATGAAGGTTGACTCCCTGTTGTCCTCCCAGCCTAAAGGTGAGGCAAGGATCGAGCACACTTTTGCAGAAGACAGATACAGGTACGTCACTTTTCCTCATAACAGGACTATCTTTAAATCTTCAGAATTAATTTGTCAACTTTTTCCTTTTTACAGTGCTGTGAAGATTAGACCAAAGGAAGAGGAAGTGTACTTCGATGTTGTAGCTGTTTTGGATCCAGTGACCAGAGATGCTCAGAAACTGGCACCCTTCCTCCTGGTGAGGACATGGGCACACCTTCACTTAAAAGGATAGTTTACCCAAAATTAAAGTTCTGTCATCAATTATTCACTCTCATGTTGTTCCAAATCCATAAGACTTTCATTCATCTTCAGAACTTAAATGAAGATATTTTTAATGAAATCTCTATGGAAAGTCTATTCACCCAAAACTCGGTTTAAAACATTCATAAAGAGATCAGAAAAGAAACCCATGTGAATCGAGCGCTTTAATCCTAGTCTTCTGAAGCGTTTTTTATTTATTTTATTTAAGCGTTTATTTAAATATAAACATTGATCAGAGAACATACATACAACACTCTAATATGGATTGATTGATATGGATTTCTTTAGCGACCTTTTCATGAACGTTTTGAAGCGTCAGAGTTTTGAGTGAATAGACTTTAAATGGAGGGACAGAAATCTCTCAGATTTTATTAATATTAAAACAAATATATTAATTAAAGAAAAATATTTTATAATTTTTTTGTGTTTCGTGTCTTATGGCTTTGGAAAAAACAGAAGAGAATGTAAGGGGTTTTACAGTCAAAGACCCAGAACCAGATATGATGAATGAAGACCCGGAGTCAGAATTATAATAAATTAAAGAAAAGATTTACTGAAGATAGTTTGCAGTTTCATCAGTAGAAGTCAGCTTCAAGACTCACACAGGAGTTCGTTGGCCGCCCTGCTTACACTTAAGATCACAGCAGTTAATACCCTTCACCAAGGTCTAAGCTACGTCCTTGATTCAGGTTGCAGTTTCCGATTGGCTTAGAAATAGATAAACATAGTAATTTTTCACATATATACAGCTAGACTGAAGCAGATCTCAGACCCTGAAGTTAGGCACGTCGTGACCTTCCTGGTCGCAGATTTGGGTTGCTGGGTGCCAGCATGTCCCGAAACAGCAACTCAGTCAATCTCCAATAATGCCAGTGGTTCCTTAACCTGTAACCAAGAAGACTAACACACACACCGACACACAGCTTTTCCAAGGTTGGATTTGGCCAAGCTCTAACTATAAACAGGAGAGTATTTTTTCTCTCAAGGAGAGCTACACTTTAGTCTAACTGGAAAGTAAGGCTTTAACAAAGAAATGGTCCCTTAAACTATTGGCTTCAATGACCCCTATATGTTTTAACACGTTGAAGACCTTTCTCAAACACAAAACAAGTCCCTATTTCATTTCTGGAAGCCAGGCTAAATAAGCAAGCGCTGTTACTGCATTCAGATATCAAATACAGACATTAAAGAATACATGAGAAGAACATTTCAGTAATCACACTGGTAAATTCTATAACAAAGTAAAATCTCCAGAGAAGTCATTCAACTCATTTTATATTGAGAAGGAAAAATACTGATTAATACCTTGATTATAATCAATCATTACATATACATTGAAGCAGCGCAGTGGATTCCAATCCACCCCCTTCAAGAGTAATTGACAGAATTTTCATTTTTGGGTGAATTATCCCTTTAACATGAGTTAGACAAGTAGGACATGTAGCTACTTGTATAACCAGATGGTTGAACCATGCTAACCAGCCCAATTTTGACCCCTTGGTTATGTTAGAGCTATTATTATTTGACAGGAATGTTGACCAAAGGATGATGATCCAGGATCATGTCCTTCTTGTCCTACATATTGTGTATATACCTGCATTAGTCATCACAGGACATGTGGTCTCCCTCTGTGACATTTCACAGGTACAGTCAATCAGCAGTCAGTCTGCATTGGCTCTGCATCTGAGACCAGCTGTCGGTGAGAGCGGGTTCATTTGGTTGTTTGTACCTTGACTCGTGTCACTTCCTGTTTGCTCACTCAGGTATTGAAGCAGCTGGTCAACGTCAACCTGCGAGTGTTCATGAACTGCCAGTCCAAGCTCTCTGACCTCCCACTGAAAAGGTTAGAGGGGAAAAAACTGTCTCTATGACAACACATAGAATCACCTTCACATTTCACCGTTTACTTAAATTTAATTTACATGCTACAGTGACATGTGATACGACAAGATATAATAAAAATTTTGTGTAGCCTTTGGTGTTTTGTATAATATTATGTTTATGATAAAACAACAACATGATTTTTTTTTCCCATCAGTTTCTATCGATTTGTCTTGGAGTCGGAGATTTCGTTTTTAACAGATAGCAGCTTTGCTCCTGGTCCAATAGCTAAGTTCTTGGATATGCCTCAGTCGCCATTGTTTACTCTCAATCTGAACACTCCCGAGAGCTGGATGGTTGAGTCAGTCCACACACGCTACGATCTGGATAACATCTACCTTGAAGAGGTAAGAATCCTCATCACTCTCATTAGCCATTGATCCATCCATCTATTTTTATGGGCATCTTGCTATATTGTATTAATATGGAAACGCCAAAATGTGCATAAATTCTAAAATGCGCATAAAAAATGCATGCTTTTAATTGAGGTGGATCATTTTTTAATCCGATAAGAAGACCTGCTCATAAACTATGTTGGAAACACATTTACTGAATAAATTCCTCAATGCGCAACAAAAAACTCATGTGACTTTGGCTCAGTAGAGGATGAAATAGGATAACTGGACTAACCAGAGGACCAATTTTATTGTATAGCATCGCAAATATTGGTTTAAACATTCTAAAATATCTGAGCCAAGGTCTATCATCATAATGATTTGGTATAATGACGTCCCAGAAGTGTCTCACATGACTGCATTCCCAAACTCCAGGCATTCGATTGCAAGATCGCATGACAGAGTTTATTGCGTTTCATCTGCATGCTCTGAGGCACAAGTCAACAAGTCATTTATGATGTACCAAAAAATCCTGACTGCAGCATTTTTTATTACAAATATTTTGTGTGTGATGATTTTGTTCTCTTAAACACATGGGATGACTTATGGGTGGTGTGTGTGTGTATGTGTACATATATATACAAAACATGGTCAGGTCATAGTGTCTGAAATATTTAAGTGAAAGTGAAAGTGAAACTGACACGTGACGGCCAAGTATGGTAACCCATACTTGGAATTTGACCTCTGCATTTAACCCATCCAAGTTAATGCACACACATTAGGAGCAGAGTAGTGAGTAGTTAACACACACACACTGCAAACGTGGATACACACACCCAGAGCAGCGGGCAGCCTTTGTGTGGCGCCCGGGGAGCGATTAGGGGTTAGGTGCCTTGCTCAAGGGCACCTCAGTCATTTCCCACCGGTTCTGGAATCGAACCAGCAACCTTTAGATTACCAGTTCAACTCCCTAACCACTAGGCCATGACTGCAATAAGTATAATATGTCACAGTTTACTTTATTTTGCTATCCTCACTTACATAAATGAACTATAGTGTCCTGGACCCACTAGTAAAAAAAAAAAAAAAAATTCCAAAATTAGATCTGGTGTCTGAATAATTTTTTTTTTGGTTTGATTATATATATATGTGTGTATTATAGTGTGTGTGTGTGTGTGTGTATGTATGTATATCAGGCCGTCACTACTTTGAATGATTTGTTTTCTTTAAAGCACAGTTATTGTATTATAACAAACACCCAATATCGTTTTCTTGTACACTTCCAAATACATTTTATTTATGTGTATATATATTACACAATTTATTAAACCATTGGCAAATATTCATTATTGTGTTCATTAATAATGACATCATATCCTCTTCTGTGCAGGTTGACAGTGTCGTGGCTGCTGAGTACGAGTTGGAATATTTATTACTGGAGGGTCATTGTTTTGACGTAACAACGGGTCAGCCACCTCGTGGGCTGCAGTTCACTCTGGGTACAGCCTCCGAACCTGTCATAGTCGACACCATTGTCATGGCCAACCTGGTGAGTGGACGTCACAGACTCACCTGGGGAATAAATGGCTCAAAAATGGTCTCAGACGTCACTGTCCCTTTCTGTGGGGATATTTTATATCACTGTCCCTTTCTGTATCATATTTAACAGGGTTATTTCCAGCTGAAAGCAAACCCCGGAGCCTGGATGCTCAGACTGCGGAAAGGCAGGTCGGACGAGATCTACAAAATCTACAGGTACCCTATTATGGCGTGTTAGACATCTGTCTGTCTTAATGTCCTTCTGTATCTTCACTTGATTTGTCCGTTCATTATTTTAATGCTCCTCGCAGTCATGACGGCACAGACTCTCCAGCCGAAGCTGATGATTTAATCGTCGTCCTCAACAACTTCAAGAGCAAGATCATTAAAGTGAAAGTAAGTAATGGATGTCTGAATAAGGTGTCGGAGTGAGGTCACATAAAAGGTCTCTATCTCTCTAGTTTGAGGGTATTAGCGGAGATGAATGTTCTTGAGCGGCTGTAGACAAGAGCGTGTGAGATATTCCTTCCATTTCTGCTCAACTGGAGAGATGGAGAGCGAGAGAGTGTCTTCACTTTTCCATTATATACTCTAATTTCTGACAAGCTGTCACATGTCAGCAGGTGTGTGGGCGTGTGTCCAATGTGAGGTCTGCTGCTTCCTGTGGGGCTGTGGGTGGATTAAGAATGTGGACTGGGATGAGTGTGTGTTTATATATATCTGAATTTCTGACACGTTTTGGCTTTAAGTATACAGCATGGGCCGTTGGAAATGTGTTTGTTTCTGCAGCAGTGCTTGTCTCAGGGTTTGGATTATTGGTTTCTCATCAAAAGTTGGCAGTCATATTTACTACATGTCAAAATTAACTTCACTTGCCAGTGCCTGGGACATTGAGAAATAATTTGAATGTCCCTGATTTATATTACTGGTTGTAAAACAGCATTTTGCTTTCGAATAAAAAGAATTTAGCCATTTTTAGTGGGGCATTTGGAATGTCGTCACATCGAGTTCTGAAGTTTCTAGCTGAACGTCTAACTGAGAATCAATCATTTGGGGTTGGTTACAGTTACAGTTTTATATTTTAATATACATTCAAAATGTAATTTATTCATGTGATGGCAAAGCTGAATTTTTGCAGCAATATCTCCAGTCTTCATGTGATCCTTCAGAGAAAAAAACCCCCTAAAATGCTGATTTGATGCTCAAGGAACATTTTATTTAGTATCATATATTATGTCTTTACTGTCACTTTATGATCATTTAATGCATTCGGGTTAAATATATATACATTTTTCAAAAAGTGTAGGTGAGTCACCAACTTTAAGTGGGTGGTTTGCATAGTTTTGATTCATTCTTGTTAGCAAGGAAGTCATTCCTACATTATTTTCTTAACATCATTTTGTTATTGCATTGCATTGCATTTAAACCATGCATTATTATGCAATTCCAAGCTAGCTAGTAACTACATTTTTTTAAGTAATTCGTTTTTTTTTTAGGAACCTGTCTGTCACCCATGTCTCCACCGAAAATCTCTGAACGTAGCTTTTATTTATTGACCAGAATAACCATATTAAACTGTCTTAAACCGCAAGTGGCTCACAGAGTGCTGCAATTACATGTGTTCAGCATTAGTGCAGTGGGATTTAATGCATAGATTTTGTTGCCCTATATCATGTCCACAGGTGCAGAAAAAGCCTGATATGATGAATGAGGAGCTTCTTAGTGATGGTACCCATGAGAACGACTCTGGATTCTGGACGTCTCTAACCAGGTACAAACACCAGCTCTGTTGCCTGTTCAGTTCTACTTTAGCACTCACTTACAATATTTGTATATTCAATGGTTCTTTCTTTATCTCTTTCAGAGGATTTACCGGTGGTTCAAAGCCAGACGAACCCAAACAGGAAAAAGACGATGTCATCAACATTTTCTCTGTGGCCTCTGGTCACTTGTACGAGAGGTTCCTCAGGTAAAACAGCTGCTTTTCAGTAAGATTTTGTGGCTTGCATACACTTAAAGGGATAGTTCACCCAAAAATGAACATTTTGTCATAATTAACTCACCCTCAAGTTGTTCCAAACCTGTATGAATTTCTTTCTTCTGCTGAACACAAAAGAAAATATTTTGATGAACGTCAGTAACCAAACAGTTGATGGGCCCCATTGACTTCCACAGTATTTCTTTCCATACTATTCAGGCTTCATTCAGGTTTGGAACAACTTGAGGGTGAGTAAATGATGACAGGAGTTAAATTTTTGGGTGAACTGTCCCTTTAATACTGCATTTATAATGTCATCAGAATAAAATCTCCCTTCTTTTTGTAAAAGTTTGCTACTGTGTGTAGAGGGCCATTCACATCTTTAATGCCATTTGCTCTTTTTTAATTGGTTGTGTCCATATAGATAGATTTCTTAGTCCTTTCTTGCACATCTTGCTATTTGTGAAGCAAAAACACATTTTTTACATTGTTTTTTAATTTATTTTTATGTACACCCCAATGTTAAATTAAGGTATTCTGCTTGAATATTAATTGGGTCATGCAACCATTGTTTGTCAGGCTTGTTTTCTTTGCTAATGTAGGATTTGTGAATTTGTCACGAGAATGTCTAACTTACAGATTAGGCTAAAGTCACAGCTCTATTAATATTCATGAGTAAAGCCTTTGCCTTTCATTTATTTAATGCATCCAGACATATCCAGTAAATAACTTTAATCAATAACATTATAAACAATTAATAGCTTAACAGATATTTCGTGAAAATATATTCAAATAGTTATGTATGTCATAGTTATTAAAGGTTGATTCATATATTTTAATATTCCTAAACTACCTCAGCATTACCGATATATTTTAGTTTTATCAAATGTTTATAAAGTGATCTATCAGGGCTGCCATTGTTTGCATAGACAAAAACATTTTTAGCGTAGAGCCCTGTTCATGTTCTCAAATGGATCTTGACATTTCTGCAATGACAAATATATGACTTTAATATCATTCTTATGCAATGGTATCTTATTGCTATAGCTTTGACATGTAATACAGACAAATCCTCTTGTGTATACCCTTATGCGATACTGAAAAATGACACGCATCGCATACATCTTCTAATTTCACATATTAAGAAAATGCAATAACTTTACGTGACCGCCTAGCTTGGGTCACATCTTGACTTTTTGTGACATTTTCCTTCTTATATATATATATATTTTTGAGGGAATAGGCCTCTTTTTAAATGCTGATCTCTAGACTTGCTGTTTCTTATTAACGGCAATGTTATTGGTTGTGTAATGCAGCTTAGTTTAGAAGGTCACTCGCATAACTCTTCTGCGGCTTGTCACTGCAGGCACTCTGTGTTGAGCTTTGACCTCTCTCTGTCTCTGCAGGATAATGATGCTGTCTGTGCTCAAACACACCAAGACACCCGTCAAGTTCTGGTTCCTCAAAAACTACCTGTCTCCAACTTTTAAGGTACTGGATTCAAGATTTAGCATGATGGCATATAGGTTATAAGTCTGCATTTATTTGTCAAATACAGTACAAACAATATATATTTAGATATTATTTTATCAAATGTAATTTATTTCTGTCATTTCTTTAGCCATTAATCCAGTTTTCAGTGTCACATGATCCTTCAGAAATAATTATAATATGCTGATTGTTGGTGCTTTTTGAATGAAGTTAAAAGAACATTTATCTAAAATAGAAATCTATTTTAACATTTAAATGGCTTTCTTTACTGTCACATTTGATCAATTTAATACATCCTTGCTGAATAAAAGTATTTATTTCTTTTAAAAAAACTGGCTGACTACAAAATTGTGAACGGTATATACATTGCATACTTGTGTGTGTCTCTTGCAGGAGTTTATTCCATATATGGCAGAGAAGTATGGTTTCCAGTACGAGCTGGTGCAGTATAAATGGCCACGTTGGCTTCACCAGCAGACAGAAAAGCAAAGGATCATCTGGGGATATAAGATCCTGTTCCTCGATGTGCTCTTCCCCCTGGCTGTGGACAAGTTTCTCTTTGTAGATGCGGATCAGGTACAGAAACAGAGCAATGCAGTTGTGTGGCATGACCTCCCGTCTCTAGTGAGCACTAAGCACCAGTCTGGCCTTATGAGATTATTTTTGCACTGGAAGTCCACAGCAGTTGTAACCCAGGGTGTTTTTTTATGCAAAATGGAGAGAGGATCATGCACATTACACAATGGATGATGCACTGCTGCCACCTTTGGGTAAAGAAAGATACAGTTGGAGTTTAAATCTAAACAATAACAACACAAATAATATAATATTTAAATATTTTGTTTCTTGTGGAAAATGCAGGTTTAAGTCTTACCATATCATGTCCTGGTTCCATTCGCCGCTCATTTCCGTCGATTTATCTGTGAATGAAAAGACCAGTCTAGGATTGATGAATGTTGTTGTGTTTTGTCCTACAGATAGTTCGCACAGACCTGAAGGAGCTGCGGGACTTTGATCTGGAGGGGGCGCCGTACGGTTACACACCTTTCTGTGAGAGCCGAAGAGAGATGGATGGATACCGTTTCTGGAAGTCTGGATACTGGGCCAGTCACTTGGCAGGACGTAAATACCACATCAGGCAAGGCTATCTTTATTTTAAATGATGATACATATCAAACTAACTCATTTTGGTAGTTTAAAATGGCTCAGTAGAGTCATGATAGCCCTGTCCAGTGCCTCCAGGGATTTTCTTCTATAGAGCTGCCTTACAGCTGAAATGGAATTGGTTTCATAATTAAAGAATTTTGCAACATTAAAGGGATAGTTCACCCAAAAGTGAAAATTAAGTCATCATTTACTCACCCTGGGGTGAGTTTTTTTTTTTTTTTTTGACCACAAAAGGAGAAAAAATAAATAAAGTCCATATATCACATGTTCCAAGTGTTTTGGGGGTATATGTTAGGGTTTGTAAAAAAAACGAACCGAAATTGAATGTATTATTTAACGAAAATCCTAAGCTTTGCAGTTGGTCTACCGTGCTCGACTGCATGTTCATGTGGCTCTATTAGCGCCACAGTTTACTCTGACTCACTCTGAAAAAGCACAAAAGTTGTGAGAAATCAAGATTAATAAAAACATGACATGAAATACTAGAAATCCCTAAAAAGTATCTGTGCATTTTCATCACTGAGTTGAATATCTCCGGAAGGGAACTCCGGTTGTCTGATGACAGTCAGAATGACAGTTGATAGATGTGAGCTCCATCACTTCTTGTTGATATGAACACAACAGATATTTTCACCTCAGAGAAGAACGCAGATGGATTGTATTTCATGTAAAATTTTTAATCTTGGTTTTTCACAACTTTTTCTTATCTGCTTTTTCTGAGCGAGTCAGAGTGAACTGCGGCGCTAATAGTGTCTCATAAACACAGTCGTTCACAGAAGACCAACGACCAGGATCAGGATTTTCATTAAATAATACATTCAATTTCAGTTTGTTTTTTCACCAAACCCTATCATATACCCCTAGAACACTTGGAAAATATGTCACATGGGATCAGTCTGTGATACTTTTACATCTTTTTTTAAAAGCTTGATGTTGGTCACTATTCACTGCCATTATATGGATGCATGAGTTTTTTATTTATTTTTTATTCTCCTTTTGTGGTCTGAAAAAGAAATAAGAGCATACGGTATTAGAGCAAAGCCAGGGTGAGTATATGAAGACTTCAGATGCAAAAGCCTCTAAGTCCGTCTAAAGTTTTTGTTCAATATTAAAAAATGTATCAGGCTCCTATGTGTAGGTTTCTACCCAAGTACCAACATTTCTGAATGGGCTGAGGCTGGGATTTAGTGAGTTTGAAGTGAAAGTATTTGATGAACGTATACTTTGTGCGGAGAGCATTCACTCAATATTATCATCTCATTTTTGACAAAGGTGGCTTTTAGAGGCTTTTGCATCGGAGGTCTTCCTATGATGACTTAATGTTCATTTTAGGCTGAACTAACGTTTTAATAATGTTCCCTGTTTATTACTTTGAAGCAATCTGTATTGTGCTATATAAATAAATGTGACTTGATTTGTTTGTTTTTTGTGCTGCTCAGTGCTCTATATGTGGTCGATCTGAAAAAGTTCAGGAAGATCGCAGCTGGAGACAGACTGAGAGGCCAGTACCAGGGTCTGAGTCAAGACCCCAACAGCCTGTCCAATCTGGACCAGGTGGGACGTTCTTTCTTAAATTATTCTCCTGTGTCACTTCCCACATAGAAAAGGCTTTATCAGTGTGCAGTGCAATCATGTGTGCCTTTCATTGATTGTTTTTTTCTCCTCTCAGGATCTACCCAACAACATGATCCACCAGGTGCCAATCAAGTCACTTCCTCAGGAGTGGCTTTGGTGTGAGACCTGGTGTGATGAAGCATCTAAAAAGAAAGCCAAGACTATAGATTTGGTAGGTCCATTGCTTTCTGCACACAATGGGTCTCATTCACTAATAATTGCGTACACTATTCATATTTATACGCACATTTGAACACAACACGTGCGTCCTCCCATGAATTTGTCCGTTACCTCGTTCTAATGTTGATGAATTCAGAGTATTCGGAGTATATATGTATTTAAAACCTATATCTATGTTTAAAATTGTAACATGTTTAAATGGCCACCAAGTGTATGTGATTTTTACAGATGAGTGGTTTTAGTTGTTCTTGCATATTTAGAATACATTTTAGAAATAAAGTTATTGATTAATCATGATTTGTTTGTAAAAACGTTCATACGCAGATTTCACTCCGATTCGTGTGTATACATGCTTAGTGACCCAATGATTGTACATTTCTGCCATAAAAAGCAACTAGAACTCATGTTTGCAGGGTTCTCATGTTTGTTGACATTAATTGACGCTTTGTATTTGTCTGTCTTAGTGCAACAACCCACAGACAAAAGAGCCAAAGCTGCAGGCTGCTGTGCGTATAGTAGCCGAGTGGAGCGGCTATGACCAGGAGTTAAAGAGAATCTACAACAACTTCCTGGGGGAGAAAGAGAGAAGCACCACAGACAGCTATGAGCAAACAGACAGAAAACACCCTGGTGAGACCAATCTGGCCTTTTCCTTTTTGTGTCTTGTGGAAGTGATTGTCACTGAGATGTTTTTATCTTTTGAATGGCACTTTCCACGATTGGAGTACAAAATATGAATTTCAATTCTTATAAATGTTGTTCGTCCACTTCATGAGGGGAAAATAATTATACAATACAAGCTTTATTTATTTAATTTGCAACCCTGTTAAGTTTGGGGCATGTCTATACACAATTTAATGTGGTGTATAGATGTGATACACAATGTAATATAAATGTGTTTTTACAATAAACAAAACAAAATAAAATATATAAAATGTAAATATTAAAAAAACATAAAAACGTTGCTTTGTTTTGATGGGGGGAAATCATGTAGTAATTAACTTTTTGGTAATTCAAATGACTTCATTCAATTCAGTTTTTCCTTACAATGAATTGAGTATCTATTCAACATACATCAAAATGATGACATTATTATACGCTACTGCTCAAAAGTTTTGAGTCTGAGATTTTTATTGTGTTTGAAAGAAGTTTTGCTCACCAAAGCTGCATTTATTTTCTATAAAAATACAGTAAACAAGTAATATTGGGAAATATTACTATTTTAAATCACTGTTTTCTATTTTTAAATATTTTTAAATGTATTTTATTTCTGTGATGGCAAAGCTGAATTTTCAGCATCATTAGTCCAGTCTTAAGTTTCACATGATTCTTCAAAAATCATTATTATCAATGTTGAAAATAGTTGTGCTGTTTAATATTTTGTGGAAACTATCTATCTATCTATCTATCTATCTATCTATCTATCTATCTATCTATCTATCTATCTATCTATCTATCTATCTATCTATCTATCTATCTATCTATCTATCTATCTATCTATCTATCTATCTGTCTATCATCTATCTATCTGTCTATCTATCTGTCTATCATCTATCTATCTGTCTATCATCTGTCTATCATCTGTCTATCTATCTATCTATCTATCTGTCTGTCTATCTGTCTGTCTGTCTGTCTATCTATCTATCTATCTATCTATCTATCTATCTATCTATCTATCTATCTGTCTATCATCTATCTATCTATCTGTCTATCATCTATCTATCTATCTATCTATCTATCTGTCTGTCTGTCTGTCTGTCTGTCTGTCTGTCTATCTATCTATCTGTCTATCATCTATCTATCTATCTGTCTATCATCTATCTATCTATCTGTCTATCATCTATCTATCTATCTATCTATCTATCTATCTATCTATCTGTCTGTCTGTCTGTCTGTCTGTCTATCTATCTATCTGTCTATCATCTATCTATCTATCTGTCTATCATCTATCTATCTATCTATCTGTCTGTCTGTCTGTCTGTCTGTCTATCATCTATCTATCTATCTGTCTATCTATCTATCTATCTATCTATCTATCTGTCTATCATCTATCTATCTATCTGTCTATCATCTATCTATCTATCTATCTATCTATCTGTCTGTCTGTCTGTCTGTCTGTCTGTCTGTCTATCTATCTATCTGTCTATCATCTATCTATCTATCTGTCTATCATCTATCTATCTATCTGTCTATCATCTATCTATCTATCTATCTATCTATCTATCTATCTATCTGTCTGTCTGTCTGTCTGTCTGTCTGTCTATCTATCTATCTGTCTATCATCTATCTATCTATCTGTCTATCATCTATCTATCTATCTATCTGTCTGTCTGTCTGTCTGTCTGTCTATCATCTATCTATCTATCTGTCTATCATCTATCTATCTGTCTATCATCTATCTATCTGTCTATCATCTATCTATCTATCTGTCTATCATCTATCTATCTATCTGTCTATCATCTATCTATCTATCTATCTGTCTGTCTGTCTATCATCTATCTATCTATCTGTCTATCATCTATCTATCTATCTGTCTATCTATCTATCTATATAAAAATTCTGACTTTTTTATTATTATTTATTTAATCATTATTCTTTGAGTAGAAAGTTCAAAGAACAGCGTTTATTTAACACACATATTTTTCAAACATAAACTTCTTTACTGTCATTTTTTATGTGTTTTTGCTGGATAAAAGTATTAATTTATTTCAAAAAACAAAAACAAATCTCACTGACCCCAAACCTTTGAATTGTAGTGTATAAATATTAATAGTTTACCTACCATATCTCTAGTTTCCTCTTTAGAAATGTAAATGTGGCCTAATTGTGGAAAGTTCCTAATACCTTCTTCTAATTATTTGCATAATTTGATCCTCTTTCTGCTCTCCCTCTCTGTCAGGTGGTGACACACACATAGAGCTTTGAGCTAATGCTCTGCGACCGAAGAAGAGGGGACTCTGTTCAAAGAGTTGTCTTTTTTTCACCCTTTTTAAACCAAGCCTATCCTCCAGGAATGGGTTGACATTCGTGCTAAACTTGACTTGAACAGAATTAATGCAAAATTCCCTCTTTTGTACCTGAATGTTTGTGGAGGTTTTGGGGTTCTGGGTAAACGACACAGGCAGAGGACATCTCCTCTCTCCAGGCACTTTTGATGTTTAACCCCCTACAACCCCCTCTGGGCCTGATACACTTGCATTTGCCATAAACAATATCATTTCCACTTGAGCAGACTAGCACAGTCTCTGATTGGTTGAAGTAAAGTACCCTAGGGAATAACTTAATTGAACAAGAAAATGCATGTGCTCAATTTTAATATTGAAACAGATTTGATAAACGTCCCTCTTAGCTGTAATATCAGGCACTGACTTTATCTCATGAAAATGATGATTAAATCATGAAACATAAAATGCAGACTGTTTATTTAAAAGCCACCCATGGTGTCAAAATGACACAGCAACAAAGTGATGTTATAATATTTAGACTTCAATGCACAATGACACATCACAGTTCAGTTAGAGACTCCATGTATTTGTTATTCTGGTGTTTCCATAATGTTAAAATCGCATCACTCTCCAAAAAGACACATCAAAAGACCTTTTAACTCAGGAAGAAGCTATATGGTTGATTTAGTCACAGCTAAAGATTTTTTTGTTTTTTTCTTCTGTTCCGCATAAGGAAATGTTAATTACTGAAACATCTCTGTGTGCATTGAAAAGCTCAACATGTAGTGTTGTCTCAGCCTAATGTTGGTTCATGTTTACTCCATGTTAAAATGATTCATAATGGCATTCAGTTAATGAAAGTCAGCCAATGGTCCTTTTGGCCCTACTGGATTAAATTGATGTTTTTAGAAGATTTCGAGGGGGCAAAGAAACACCAGCTTGCTCCAGAGATGCTGCTAGAAGGTAATTACAGGTTGTTGCTGACATTTAATTTTTGTAAATTAAGTATCGCTGGATTTCAATAACTCTTTGATGAGGTTACCCTTTTTTTGGGCCACTTCCATTTCTGTGGTAATGCTCTTGTCGGTTTGAGAATGACCACTAGCTTCATACATTTGATCATAATCCATGGGCTGGGATTTTATTTCTGCATTTAGGTAATATAGATGTGCGCAGACTTTTTCATCTCTGGTTATTACCTGGAAATCACCAATAGATCCCAGAGTCTGAATTTTAAAGTGGAAAGCTGGGCTTGTACAGTGCCTTGTGCTTCGTTCTGTTTGAGAGGAATACATTACAGTGTCTTGTGGTTTATCTACTGTTCTTTTACTGAGTACAGTCAATATGGGGAAACATGACTGATTCAGTCTAAACTATGATCCTTTGGAATTACTGTAAGATTAATTGTGGGATGACAATTTTTTTTAATAAAACAATGTATTGTACCAAATGTAAGCTTTTTTTTCTTTTTTTTTTTTACAGTCCGGTTGCTAATAATTCAGTTATTTCAATTATCTTTTAAAAATTCTATAATATTTATTAATTCAATTAGTATTATTATTTAAAGATTTGTTTCTTCCCCACTTCTTTTGAACACTCTTTTAGAAAGCTAAATAAAATCCACTCATTGCAATGCATTATTCTGCCAAGTGATGGCAGCACAATCCAGTAGTAAAACTATGACCATAATGTAGAGAGAAAGATTGATGATTATTACCTTGTTTTTAGATGCTCTGTCTCTGGCGATTGAAAATTCTGTCATCATTTACTCATCCTCAAGTTGTTCTAAACCTGTATAAAGTTCTTTCTTCTGCTGAACACAAAATATGTTGACGAGTGTAAGTTACCAAACAGTTTCTGTTCTCCATTGACTATAGTATTATTTTTTCTATACTATGGAAGTCAATGAGGCTCATCAACTGTTTGGTTATCAGCATTCTTCAAAATATCTTCTGTTACGTTCAACAGATGAAAGAACTTTTTGCAGTTTTAGAACAATTTGAAGGTGAGTAAATAACTAAACATCCCCTAGTTTATCATTAAGCTGGTATACATTTTAAGCACAAGCAAAACCAACCATTTAAAAAAACAAAAAAACTTTTCTTAGGTTTTCGATTCCTGTCTGTGTCTCCTCAACATCTTATTGTTCATTTAGTGTCAAATATGCCATGGTAACTTTGTGCCTTTTTTTTTTTTCTTTTTTTTTATGCACATGAAAAGTTCATATCAAACTGTTCATATTTGAAACTTTAGATTTCACTGTTGTGGCTTTTCTCATATTTGTAATGCAATTTCTTGTTATTTGGACGTTGTCTCACATCTGCACGACACATCTGTCCATGACCAATATATATATATATATATATATATATATATATATAAATTGTTTTTGCCCAATGCATTTTCTAATGTTCTTTTCAGTTTTGAGATTATAATATATTCTCACAATTGATATTTAACAATGCAGTTATGTAGACAAATTCAAGCTCATTTTCTCTTAGTGATGAAGTCAATTAAACCCCTCAAACCCTCATTATTGCACTACAAAAGTGTCCTTGACTCGGATCAATGGTTTAATGAATTGTGAAGGGTGCCGATGGTTCGATTTTCAGTTTTGACACAAACAACAAAGTCCCATGGTATTCCTATTATTTGGACTCAATAATACATGTCATTGGACATGCACAATTATATTGTTTTGAAATACCATTGAAGAATCGTGTATATTGTTTTGAAATACCATTGAAGAATCGTGTACAGCATGTTAACATCATATCATGATATTACACTAGGCTACTTGTTCAATAAAATAAAATAAAAATTCTTTTTTTTTCTTCCAGTTTTATTCAGTAAGGACACATTAAATCAGAAGTGACAGTAAAAACATTTACAATGTTACTCAATAATACTCAATAAAGTATTCAATAAAAAGTCGTGAAAAAAATGCATCACGGTTTCCGTTTAGAAAGTGTGTGAGAAGTTTTCAGTAATTTCAGTGGTGAAATCTCCTGACAGGGAGCATAAAGATATAGGCCTACAGTTTCTATTTACAGAGGAAGAAAAAACAAAAAGTCTGTCAATATCAATTGAGAGCAGAGCAGTGGAGCCAGAAAGAGGATCATTTACATGTAGATGATAGTTTTAGCCTGGATCCACTCTTTCTCTCTGTCAGTTCATAGTTACCATGGCAACGCGCATGCCATTTATTTCTGTACATTAGGCGCAGACTGCTCGTCCTCTGCTTTGGCCGCTTTTTTTTTCTTCAGACCTCTTTTTAGGAGGATGAATTTGCATCTAGATGAGTTTGTGCTGTCCGTCCTCCTTACCCCACTCCCCGTCTCTCTCTCTCTCTCTCTCTCTCTCCCCATGGTTTTATCTTTCCTGTCTTCCCTTCTTTTGTGACCTTTACTCCGTCGGTTAGTCTCTCACTGCTGTCTAGTTCCTCATGGTCCGTTGAAGCCTCACGAGAGAGAGAGAGAAGTGAGGTAGCGGCGTCATATTGGACGAGAGCGAGCGAGACGGACATAAATTGGGCATCCCTCCTGTTGCTGGGGGAGAGACAGTGACTCTGTGGCTCCAGAGCTGAAACAGAGGGAGGGAGAGCGTGTCTCCGCGTCTCTATCCAGATGGCACTGGTCAGCCGTCCCTTACTCAGCGGGCACATTAAAACGGATCACTGATAGTAATGACCAACACCCACATCTGTTAAGCCACGTCCCTTGTCTGGGTATACAGGCATCCCGATGCCTTTTGATCTCGCTAACGGCTGTCGGTCTGGGCCAGGAGGCTGTCCGTCCGTGTGCCGCCTGTGCCAATGTCGTGCCCATGTCTTCCCCCAGCCCAGCAGGAGAACAGTTTTAGTAGCCTTTTTGCCAGCTGGGACTGGGCTTTATCTCGTTTGCTGCAGTGAATTCACAGAGTTTATTGATAAATGTTCAACAGCCAAGTAGTCTGAGCTCATGTGGCAAGCACACATGGGAAGAGATTTGTCAAAATTGCAAGAGACAATCTGATTTGGCAGGCTTTATACGATTGTGCAGATTTGATCTATAGTGTAAGGAAGTCAAAACCAACTGGTTTAGTTATTGTTAACCAAAACTAACAATAGTTTTAGAGTAAAGCTGAAATGAAAATATATGAGTTGAAAAACGTAGGCCTACATGCATACATATACACACACATATTATATATTTAAAAACTTTAACTGTTTGAAAAAAAAAGTTGAAAAGTTTTAATATATAGGCTACACAAATAATTAAATTGTATGTGTGTGTATTTATATGTATAGCCTACACACACACACACACACACACACCTATGATAGATGTTATGTTATCTTTATTTTAAATAGCATAATTATTTTTTTATTTTTTTTAAATAGCTTTAGTCGATAATTACAAAACTGTTCACTAGAAAGGATGTGCAAATGTTAAATTTACATATGCCTTGATATCTTTCCACTTGTACTGCACGAGAAGGCACCATTTTTCAGGTTTCGGACACAGCCATTAAGTGGGTGAGTTGTTATGCTGATATAAAGAGAAATTCTGAGCCGATAACTCCCCATTGTGGTAAATCTTGAGGAGCAAAATGTGTCATCTGATCGCATTTCATGCCACGACTGTTCTGACCCAGCCTGCCTGTTAAGTCTCTCATCCATACAGGTGCCTTGACCTCTGTTTCTAGCCTTCATCTTCTAGCAGGTTGGGTCAGCAGGTGACGGTACACCCTTGATGCACTCCTCCACAACCTTTTTGTCATTCTCACTTCACAGTTTGGCTCTGTGTCCTATTGTCTTTTCTATATTTTGTGCTGGTCAATTTTCTCAGTAGTAAACTAAAAGACTCTTAAAGAAGGTGTTTTAGTCCTTCATTTTAAAATATCCATATATACCTGTCTCAAAAGCTACTGATGGCAATGGATGAGCAAACAGCATTCTCAGATTCGTTTTGCTTGTTTAGCATGCAGCCATGTTCATGCTGCAGTAATGTGGTGAGCCATTGGGTGGCGCTCTTACTCTACGAGCCACTGACAGCAAACAGGCCATTAGCATGTGAACATGAAGAACATGCTAGTTTTTAATAGTTAATTGTTCAAAGTGACTCTCAGATACAAAGATGATGGCGGAGGGAACAAAATTTTCGTTTTTAGTGTACTTTTCTTTTAAGAAAATCCATTCAATGGCTTTTAAGTGTACAAATACGTTTTCAAATCATTCAGTGTACACTGACATCTTAAGACAAGGTGAAGGATGTCTATGTTTTTCTTGTTGGTTTGTGATTGGCTAGTTCACACACGCGCCAGTAAACGCTAACATTTCAAACCTCCTAAGTTGTTGGATTTTGTTTAGTCACTTACACACTGCCATAACAAACACAATGATCCGAAAAAACCTAACAAGTAGGTGTTCATTGTAGCAGTCTGAATAAGCCTTTGGCTACTGTTAACCACAGCACAGACTCTGCTCTATGTTTAGATCATTAGCCTGAGGTCAGCGAAAGTGTGTTCACGCCAAGAAAGCCTATAAATAATCTATAAAGGTGCCCGTTAACATTCACAGCTATACTAAAATATTAACAATTCGTGCGTTGCTTGTAAAAGTTTTTATTATATGACAATACATGGCTAATTTTGAATGTCAACCAGGTTAGAAAGAAACATTTAGAAGCCAACGGGGTCATGCTAACCAGTCAAACTTTGTTTCCTTGGTTTACACATTTAGTTAGTGATGCGTACGTGAGCCAGTAAATATATGTGCTCACAGTTGATTAGACAGGCCGTATAGTCTGAGTTTTTGATTAGCCAAGACTAATAGGGTTCGGTGCCAGAGGTCTCATTATGATCATCATGAAGCATTTGCCCTCAGAAGTTGGAACACAGCATGTTGACTGATGACTTCAGGATCTCACTGCTGATTAACCAGGTCTGTGAACCCTTCCAGAAATCTAGATCTTCCTCATTGATTAACCAGGCCTATATTGTTAAAGAGATGATTGCTTGTTTGCACAACATATTTGCCATTTACCATGTTCACATTTCCCTGCAAAGCAAGTACATTTTATTATGACTCATAAATGACCTTAAATTATGGTTTTTTTTTTTTGTTCAGAGACTGCATGTGATGTTTCACTGAGGTAACAGCGAGAAAATACACAGACCCGGTTCCGCCGACTAAGGTAATGGCACCCTATTTCATCCTTGCTCAGATTGACTAGATTATTATATGACTTCTCAGTTAATGGGCATATAGTGGCTCCAAAAAGTGTTCACAACACATTTAATGTTTGCATGTCATTGCATTCGACAACAAAATGTCAAAACAAATGACATTTATTTAAAAGAAAGATAGAAAAAAAATAAAAATTTCAAGGAAAATGCTAAAAAAAAGAAAAGATTGTTAGGTTAAAAAAAATAGCTCAGAAAAGTGAAGTTTGTTCTGAGCATAATCTTGCATCATTTGTTTGCAGTTAATGATTTATTAATATAATGCAAACTCATACATTTGAACTGTGCCTTAAAGAGTTAGTTCACCCCAAAATGAAAATTCTGTAATGGTTTACTCTCTGTGTATGTGCATGGAATAAAAGCCTAAATTTAATCATATTTGATTAAATGTTTATTTAATGTTTACATGACATTATCATAATGTTTATCATATAAAGTGATCATGTTTCTTCAAAAGACTTGGATTAAACCGCTCAATTCATATGGATCTCTTATAATATGCACTTTTTGTAGCGACAAGGACATGGACAAATCTCTCAGGTTTCATTAAAAATATCTTCAAAGATGAACTAAAGTGTTATGGGTTTGGAGGGTGAGTGATTGACAGAATTTTCATTTTTGGGTGAACTATCCTTTTAAGAGTGTATATTACGTTCAGGGCCACTATATTAATATTTTTAGATCAGATGTAATCAAACATGTAAAGAGAATCATAATATGACAGAGTGAATATGAAGGTAGAGTGATATTCTATACAAGTATAAAATTCAGTCCCCAGAGAACAAGTACGTCACTTTCATCAAATGAGTGTGTTTTTTTATTTAGCGTGTGTGTTCACAGTATTCTGAAAAATCGAAGGCATGGCGGGGTTCCTCAGCGTGATTCCTTTTGTCAATGTTTCAAAGGTACACAAAAGGACATTGTTAATGCATCCGCCGTAAAAAACAGATTAAAATTAGAGAGAAAATCTGATTAGCATTGATTGACATCCTCTAAGAAGTGACAACCGTCAATTAACAGTGGGTAAGGAGGCTGTGGCGTGGGATGTGTTTTGCAACCTCACACCCAGCAGGTGATTGGCAACACTGGATCTGACTGACCTTCAGCAGGTGTTGAAAGAATAAAGAGGTTTGTACGAACACGTCTGGCACACACACACAGCCCCCTCTATCCTCCGGCGTCCTGCCTGAAGCACAGTCAATACTGATAACTCAGCCCTGAGCTTGTGTTTGCACGCTTTCCCTGCCCTTGATCCCCTGTGTCCTGCCTGGTGTGTGTACTAGCTGTCCTGCTCTCTCTCCAGAACGAAGGAACCAGGGGCCTCAGCCTAATGACTCCATCCAGCCTTGTCGGCACAACAGCATTTTAAGTACTCAAATGAAATATGGATTTTTTTTTTTTTTCTTATGTTGGACGACATCCCAACTCTGAGGAGAGTTGAATTGAAATATATTTTATTTCTTCAGCACAGCTCAGAGAGGGTTAAACAGGAGGTTTAGATGAATTAATCATGTCTGCAATGAAAATCGTATTATCAGTATCTTTAATACATGCTCATGGAAAGGTGCCTTCTGGTCAATGCAATGTTGGGAAATAAAAATGAACTGAATTAGGCTGAGGAAAGGATTTTAAGAGTGTTAATGTTTTGGATGTTGAGTTTAGCTCTCATTTCAACCCAGATGAAAATTAGATTTTCAGGAGAGTTAATGGAGTTGTCATTAATATTTAAGTATTTAAGTATTTCATAGTTTTTCTCCTTACATTTCTTAGGAGAGACAAAATAAGTAAAAAAGTTATTGATCTATAGTAAGATATGACTTGTATAACTTGTAGTGGGACTCAAGAGACTATCTAAGTATATATATATATATATACACATACATTTTTTTTTTTAAAGATTTTAAAATATTTGAGTATACTGAGTAAAAATATGATCCTTCATTAAACATTAAAAAGCTAAAGAAAAACAAGATTTGATGTAAAATTACATGTATTTATGTATTTTATTAACGGAAAATTACTGTATTTTTACAAGGTTTATTTTCCGGTTTTTTTTCTGTGTAGGAGAATATCTGAGCACAGTTTGAGACATTAAGAACTAAAAAGAAGAACTAGAACTTTGGAAGAGTTGTATTGTAGAAGCAGGATTTTTCAAAGCAAATTTCTCCATTTATTCTAAATTAGGATATTACCACAATTGAGATATCATTTGTGTCCTCTTAACTTATCTCAGAATCATGCTTTTGTCCTTATAACGCCACAAATAGCTTCCGTCTGCTGAAGAGATGCAGGTTAACAGGTGTGTGGAGGAAAAAAGTGAAATTGGCAAGACATGAAAGGGAAAATGGAATCAGACGGGTGATGCGGTGGCAGACAGAGGAGGAAGTGTAAGAGGGCATGAAACATGCATTTCTTGCCTACCCTTAGATGCTAAATGAAAGCACACGACTCATATAAAGATGGAAAATCAGCACTAATGGCCTATTTCACAGGTTTTTCTCAGCCTGGGTTTATATCTGTCTGTAAGAGTCATTCCAGGCATGAGACTGTGTTTCAGTCATAAATATGTCCAAGAGCCGTAAAAAAAGTCAGGTTGACTTTGGTTATTGGTAAGTGGAAGTTTACGGAGAACAGTTGCTGCCTTTGCACAACCATTGATATTGCCTGCCTCTGCCAGTCATTCTAAGGCTTATAGCATCACAATGACTTTTTTTATGTAGCACAAAGCAATATGTATATATCTGTAACATCAGGCACTATAGTGTCTCAGTATCATTTACCAGGTTGAATTCAGGTATAAATCTAACGCTGTTCCCCCTTCTCACAGAGGACAAGCCATGGCAGGATACCTCAGCCGTCCCTTAGATCAACCAGACATCAATCTAGCGGCTATCCGAGGGGGGTCCGCCACCTCCACGGACACACTTCCTGCTTTAATGTCCATCACAGCTTTGAGAAAATCTTCTGAAATCATTAGGAGGAGCACAGGAATCAGAAAGTAGAGGTGAAGCTGAAAGATGTGGGAGGCTGTGAAGACGGGACCCTTCCATCTGTTCTGTGAAGCCGACGGTTTATTCCTCCCTCTGAAATCTCTCACCTCCTTCCATCACAGGTTGTACCGCTAATAACTTCACAAGCTTGATGGATTAAAAGGCCTTTTTTATAGGATTTAGTGTACAAAACGCCTTTAGTTCAGTGGTGGTTCTCTTATGATTTATGTAGCGATGATGACAATAATAATACCAGTGTTTTTGCACAAAACATAAATCTAAAATACCCGTTAAGAGGACTAACACTCTGTCCTTGCCAGCGCAAGGAATCGTTTTGAAATGGAAATGAGCATATGGATATTTCGTCATGGCTCTTGTCAAGGTGGAGACGCCTTTTGCAATGCCTTTTAGAGAATCATTGGCACTTTAAGGTAGCTTTTATGCATTAGAGAAGGATTTATTACGATATGCGTGCAAGCGTTGGCCAGTGCAACGTGATCAGGCTAATAGAGTTATTGACACCCCTCCGTATGGCCACACTCTTTCAAGTGCCCATCAATCCATCCATCACTCCCCTTTAAAAAGGGATTTAGACAACCCAATGCATTTCATTAAGACTTGAAATTACTTTTGAAAACCGGGAGATAAATAAAGCCAGTCATGAAAGCAAATGCTAAGCAGACACTTTGAAGGCAAGAGGAAACGCTTAAATCATTGTAATGTCGGCCCCAAAAAAAGCGGGAGCAAGAAATATCCATTAGGTAAAACAAAATGAAAATGTGATTAGAGAAGTGTTCCCTAGCTGTAACGCCTCACTCTTCATCATGCTAAGAGATGTCCACAAGCGCCAACCAATCAATGCGATTACCGATACTCACACATAGACAAAAACAGTGAAAGCAGCTACACAGATTTCAGTCCATCATTCCCACACTGGCATGTATAGAAACCTGTTCAAAAAAAGGTTATTGTGACTTTATATCTCCCAATTGTAAGTTAGTTTCTCATAATCGTGACTTCATATCTCGCATAGGGATTTGCGATATATATCGTCTACGATAATATCATGATTGTTGTTTGACATTATTAAGTATGTCCCTCACTTTACAAAAACACATCTAGAGAGTGCACACATACACTAGGTGATGTAGTCTATTGAATGCATTAGATTAGTCTAGTAAAATACATTTAGAATATATATCCATATAAGGGGGCAAAATACCTCTGTATGTCTTTATGTCTGTATCATTTAATATAGAAAATCAATACTATCGCATGAAGAGTGCCGTTTTTTCCCCAAATATCAGCATGATTACAAATATGATATAAGTTTAATACAACAGTTCAATTAATATTAAGTGACTTACATTTTAGCCCCAATATTGCCTGTTTTTGCTTTTTTCGCGTACGAACATAGTTCCAACAAAGTCACACGATTTTGTGAATGAATGAACGAATCGTTTGAATGAATGATTCATTGACTCACTGATTAAGACAGTCAATTGCTTCGTTCCTGAATAAACGTTCCCTTACGTTCCCTTCAATGTTTGGAAAATATAAAATTGTTAAGTAATATTATAAAGGACAGCATTCTGTTTGGTTTCCATTTTAAGTTCCCAAAGGAAAGAAATTACAAATGAGATCTCTTCAATATCTCAGTTGTTTCTCCAATACAACGAGAACAAATAGAATATTTTGCTTAATATTCTTGCCTCTTCTTAGAAAAATTTCAGGTCAGTCATTGGTTGTGTGATTGCATCAAATTACAGCCCTAATGAAAGATCTCATTGAGGTTGTGATTCGGGTGCGAAGGGTCTGATTCATTGTTATTTGTTCTGTTTTGTTTTTATTGGAAGTTGGGGTGGGGTGGGGTGGTGTGGTGGTGGGGGGTCTTCATAAACAGCAAGAGAAAAACACACTTGTAATCTAATGCTTTGTCTCAATGTGTGATTCTGTAATTAGGGAAACAGTAAATAATTAGAAAACAATACATAATTCATTGTTTACTCAGATTCATTAGTTGGAATCACATTAATGAATGTTTCATAAATGGATGGATCTCATTTGGAAGGTGGGGAGAAGTTTGATGGAGCTGGTTTTTGCTAAAAGCGCATGAAGTTCCCTTCAGGATGACTATGCAGATGAGCCGAGCAGTTGTTCAACCAGGGACAAACCAACTGGGAGCACCAAACAACCCTGCTGTGAGGTATGGAGATTAGACTTTATTTGCTGGAGAAGTCAAGAGTTTAATTCATATTTGCTTTCAAAACAAATAACACAAGAAAACTGTAAATCCTTAAGGGTGCCATGAAGTTACGGTTTGCTTCTCTTTCCGACTTTCCAAATGTTTTGTGCTAACTCTGAATGAATGAGTGCATGTTTCTGGGCATGTAGTCTTGTGCAGCCAGAACTTTTTCCATGTTTATTCAAAATGTGGTTTTAACTAGCTATGAAAAAGACATCTAAAACTATAAAATGAGCAACACACACACACACACACACACACACACACACACACACACACACACACACACACACACACACACACACACACACACACACACACACACACACACACACACACACACACACACACACACACACACACACACACACACACACACACACACACAGAGAGAGAGAGAGAGAGAGAGAGAGAGAGAGAGAGAGAGAGAAAACAAGCTGGGCTATATGTCGTCTTAGTTTTGAAAATTTTTGAGCAGTACAGTGTGTTAAGTGTGAGAGCTCAGATTTTAGTCAGAGCTCTTATATTGATTTGTCATGTAGCTTTTTTGTTGTCGGCATGAACAAAAATCAGCTTGTTTGTGGACTCTTGGTGTTTCAGATGATTAGGAAAAGAGTCACTTTGCCACTTTTTTGGGGAAAAATATGACGCTGCACACCAATTACTGTTCAGTTGTTCTAAATGAACCCTAACCATTTTCTTTGACATCAGACTTGGTATAAAGAAGCCTTGCGTAACTCATTTTGTGCTGTGTGGCCTATTGAGTTGTTTTAGTATAAATGTTTCCTACAGTAAATGGGTATTTTTTCTCAGTAAATAATTTGGGCCAACTTTACATATGTGTCCATCGACCAACCATAGATGATGTATTGATATGATGATGATGATAAGTATTTTTTTTATTTTTTTTATTTGCAGTCAGACTCCTCTTCTTCATTGTGCCATGTGCCTGTACTGTTTTACTCAGGAAATTCAGCCATCGTTATCTAAGTCTCACAGGAACTCTGCAATCAATGCTGTCCCTCAGTTCCCATTCTTTCTGCATTGTGCAGCCTGCCTACAAAAATAATTCGACACATGGTTTACATGCAAAACGTGTCCTTCAGTCTATAGCCTATTCAAAACCAGATGGGCAGCATTGACCTGAGAGCGCTTGTTTACCTTGCTTAAATAGTTTTGTCTTCTGTTCGGAACAGACCAGATACCTTCTCCATGGTTTTACTGTCAGTATGTGTTAATTAGTCTATATTAGACTGTGTGTCTCTGTAAAAACGCTAAATGAAAAGACAGTTGGTAAACTCCCAAATGAGCATCTGGCATCTACAGTTTACATACTAGATGAGTGAATTAAATTAGGCACTGTGTTTTGAAAATTCACTTAATTGTTGAAATAACATGCATTACATGGGCTTGATAGGAGGACAAATACATCTTTGAATTTAAAGGGATGAGGGTAAGGATCCTTTAGTTATGCTCAATTGCTACAAATTTAAATAGATTAAACTGCAAAACTTCAAAAGTTTTGTGCTTTAAAAGTGTTGCAGTCAAAGCACAACACTGCTAAGTAGACTGTGTTTTTGTCCCTTATTAACTTTTTATGCTAATTAAATTTATAATGTTAATTAACACTTTTTGTAAAAAAAAAAAAAATGTATTGACTGAGATCACCGGTGTTGGAGGAGCTTTTATTTAAAGTAGTTAAAGAGTTAAGAATAAAGTTAAGAATTAGATGCCTTTCACTTCATAAAATAAATCCATCCATCCATCCATCATCCTAGTGAACACCATCCACTTTTAGTTAGTTAACGCTTTTAGCTAGTGAACAC
Source organism: Leuciscus leuciscus (assembly GCF_965113295.1). Taxonomy (NCBI): domain Eukaryota; kingdom Metazoa; phylum Chordata; class Actinopteri; order Cypriniformes; family Leuciscidae; genus Leuciscus; species Leuciscus leuciscus. The sequence goes on along the minus strand of NC_138730.1, from coordinate 35,745,714 downwards.
CATCCGCTTTTAACGCTTTTAGCTTGTTAACACCATCCGCTTTCAGTTAGTTAACGCTTTTAGCTAGTGAACACCATCCGCTTTCAGTTAGTTAATGCTTTTAGCTAGTTAACACCATCCGCTTTCAGTTAGTTAACGCTTTTAGCTAGTGAACACCATCCGCTTTCAGTAACGCTTTTAGCTAGTTAACACCATCCGCTTTTAACGCTTTTAGCTAGTTAACACCATCCGCTTTCAGTTAGTTAACGCTTTTAGCTTGTGAACACCATCCGCTTTCAGTTAGTTAACGCTTTTAGCTAGTTAACACCATCCGCTTTCAGTTAGTTAACGCTTTTAGCTAGTTAACACCATCCGCTTTCAGTTAGTTAACGCTTTTAGCTAGTGAACACCATCCGCTTTTAACGCTTTTAGCTTGTTAACACCATCCGCTTTCAGTTAGTTAACGCTTTTAGCTAGTGAACACCATCCGCTTTCAGTTAGTTAACGCTTTTAGCTAGTGAACTTTTAACGCTTTTAACGTTTTTAGCTAGTTAACACCATCCGCTTTCAGTTAGTTAACGCTTTAAGCTAGTGAACGCTAAACATCACATCAGGTCATTAGATTTTTCTACTGCAACTTTGTAACAATAGCTATGAAGAAACGGCGAGTCATTTAAAATGATTAAGTGTGCATTATTTCAGAGAAATCATTTGTTAAAGAAGTCCCTAAATGGTGAAGGTAATTCTCTGAGGTCATTTTTGGATTTGTACACCGGACTCAGAGCCAAGGTCCATATTAGCGTTCGGGAGTTCACGGCTAAATTTACAACGCTGCTACTCAGAGCAAGCTGTTAATTTCCCTCATTTTATATTTCCAATTAGGTGAGCTGGAAACGGGAATGATTGCCCCTGTCTCGACCCTTTACCTTCAGATCTGAGAATTAGAGAAGAAATGACTGAACGGGGCCATGTGAGATCACATTCGGCACGTAAATGACAGTCTGAACGTTACCTTGAATGATTAGGTGACAAAAGCCGGACGAGAGTTCCAGGCTCAGTGACAGATGCAGACGTCGAAAATTACCTCAAGATGAACCAATCCCTCCGTCTTCCCCCACCTCTTCTTCCCTTTCAAGGTTATGGTACCTCAGCTTCAGATTGGTATGTGAGAGCTTGGTGGGTTGACCTCCACATCTCCTTTGCTTCTCTCATCAGAAAGCATTCTGTGTGTACTGTAAGCTATTTCGTTTGCTCTATAGGGGGGGATTGTGGACAAAGCTTTACTGTATACCCACTATGAATGGATGCTGGGATATTGTAGGAATCCTATTGATTGCATGATATTCATGAGTTACCTTCTTCCCGCTTGGGCTTGCTATGTGGTCTTACATTTCTGCAATATATGGACAAATGAATAATGATCGAATGCCAGAGATCCAGCAAGGATTTATCACACAAATGAGGCCTATTATAGATTCTAGTCATGCGGCTAACACTTGTTAGAGGGGCGAGGCAGATTTGCTGAGCGCATATTTCCTTCCTAATACTTTTCATATTATATGCTATTTGCATCTGAAAAACAGGAAGACATTTTTTCAATTTCACAAAAATATGTACAAGTTCTGTTAATAGAAAAGGTAGATTTGACGTAATAAAGTGGATTCATTTTAAACGTATCAAATTCGCCTCTCTCACTTTGTTTTTCTCTCTCTGAGAGAAACTACATCAAGTTCAGCGGCTCATCTCTTGACCTTGGCTGTCCGAGCAGTGAATGGTCAGGCTGTAATATTTGATTCAGGGGACCGTAGAATGGGACAGACTAATCTAAATGATGTGAGCCAGGATTTTTCACAGTTTTATCCCAGGCTGAGAGAAATACAGGGCTCTTCTCCTGTGCCTTCTCCAACACAAATAAAGTGCTTGTAAAGAGCCAAATCACAAACACTTTGCATCCTCAATGAATGCTTGATTACCATGAATCTGCACATAATGGGCGCTGTAACATGCTTAAAAGTCACTTATTGTGAAGAACACTATGCTAATGACTTACAATATGAAGACCGCGGTTAATTTCATAATAATGACCATTGTACTGATGTGAATGACTTATTTGTGTGGTTTGATTGGTTTTGATTGTTTCAATGGTTCAGAATAGTACACTGTGCTACAAGAAATTTGTTTGATCATAATGAAATGATCTTGTAGTATTTTAATTCCCAGCACTAGATAATTCATTACATTAGTTACCTTTGGCCTGCTGTAGAGGAAAAGCAAACATAATCAAGTTCCCTCTTCTGCTTTGAGTGAAAGGACACTTTTTTCTGCTTTCAGAGTGACATTATTATGTGATTATATAATTATACAGTTGTCTTTTTAAGGTCAGTCCAATTACATTGTAGGAAAAGAAGATATGTGATGCATTGTAATGACTGCTTCCAACAACTGCTGGAGCTACAGTACATGGTCGGAAACTGGCAAATTCACACAACGAAGATGCAAGTTACGCAATGCTCTCATAAAACAAGTGCGCAGCTGTCTCATAAGTAAAATTATGTTCTTTAAACAGCTGTGCTTTCAGACTTCTTGCCTTTATGAGAAAGTCTAATTAAAGTCTCCAGGTTTTGAGAGGAAAATCGTAAGTCATATTTTGAGTCAACTTTCAGACGTTTTTAATGAAAACATTATTCGTCATTCTGTTATAAGTAATGAGGGAAGCACATAAAATGGGATTTGAATACATCAAAAAGGTATTGCAAACATTTTTCAGTAAAGTGAAGCAAAAAAAAAGTCAACATTGATACAGATGATTTAGATTCAGAGCCTTTTGTTACAAGACTTTGGCCATATTTCAACATAAACTCATGAGAACTGTATGTATTTTATGTAAAATGCAGTTTTACCACACGCGCATTTACTGACATTTGCATAGACACTAAAACATATTTTTTCCTTCCGTACACAAAATTGCATTGTGTTTAAAGGGATAGTTCACCCAAAAATTGTAAGTAATTTACTCATCCTCGAGTTGTTCCAAACCTGTATGAGTTTCTTTCTTCTCGTTTGAAGAATGTCGGTAACCAGACAGTTGACTTCCATAATAGGAAACAAAAAAAAATACTATGGAAGTCAATGGCTACCGTCAACTGTCTGGTTACCGATATTCTTCAAAATATCTTCTGTGATGTCATGAATAAAAATTTTAGGGTGAACTATCCCTTTAAGTTTGAATAGTCAGCTTTTACTTACAGTAGGTTTACCCATTTATCAGCACTGTCAATCTGTTTTAAACAATTGTCTTGTTACAACATAGCGAAGTTATTGTAAAAATCAAAGCTATTTTATTGAAAAAGTAGTTTTTTACAAATTATGTGTCTGGTATTTCCTGTCACTGTTTAGAATGAGAACTAGTTTAGTGCAAATGTGAATGAATCACTCTTTTGAATTAGTAACACAGTCTGATTTGGTTTAGATTGACGGGTTCAGTTGCAATCACGCAAAATTGTAATTTATTTTAGTAATCGATTTGCATATCTTTATTTTATTCTTTATATTATCTGAAAGCTATGACAAATTCTAAAATCAGGCACCGAAAGTTCTCTTATGCACACACCACAGAGAAGGAAACTTGCTTTAGCAAGAAATCCAATATTTGTGTTGACATGCGTAATATACCACTGAATTTATAATTCCCTGCAATTTATACAAAATGTAACCATAATGAAATAAAATCAAAGATATTTTTCATCTAGACTGAAACAAAATAAGGCAATTCAGAAAAATATATTTCCATCTGATACCTTTGAGGGTTTAAATGCACATTCATGTCAGTGCTTGTGTTTCATCACTTCGAGATATCCCTGGAATCCTTCATTCTGGTTGCAGAATCACTTTAGAAAGCCTGTTGCATTTTTATAGCCTCCTGTTTCCATGTACTTTACATAAAATAATAACACACGTGACCTCGGCTGAACACTTCACTCTCTTGCTGCGTGTGAAGGGTCATTTATGCTCATTAGTTCAGAACAGAACTCTCATGGATCACAGTAGTGCTTTGCATGCATCCTCATTTGAGGGACCAAAGATCCGCAACATTAAAAAAAAGAAAAAAAGAAATCACTTTGAACATGCAGATAAGGTTGTGTTGATCCTTTATTAAACTTTATTTTTTATTTTTTAGTCTTATAACTGAGTGACCCAGAAAGTGGCTGCAGAGTGATGTGTGTTGCCTTTCAAAATGTGCTTGTTATCAGTCCAGTTTGAATTCTATGAGGCGGTTATATACGAGTCACTGGCTGTTTGTCTCTGAACAATATAATTGACATTCTGAATGGCTAATGATACTATATTAGTTGCAGATTGCACTCACATTCCGTCTGTCATGAAGGAATCTATTATAATAGTATTAGTGTAGTAAAGTAGTCTGCCTCATTGAAAAAATACTCTGGGAAGCCTGTTTATAAGAAATCAACTTGGCAGTGACAAGCACAGATTTCTTTCTCCTTCCACTCAGTGGATTGAAGCGGTTTGAAAAATAGCTTCCCTCTCAGAGATATCATGCCGCCGTCTTAGCTATCAGATTTGTTAGCTCTCATTTTGGCGTACATCCTAATTCTGTTTCAGTTTTCAGGATATGAATCAGCTCATCGTTTTTTCCTTCATTTCTTATTAAATAATGTACAATGGATAGTTCACCTAAAAATAAGAGATTCTGTCATCATTTCCTCACCCCCATGCTATTCAAATCCGTATGTTTTCCTTTCTGCTATTGAAGATGTTAAGCAGGATGTTCACGCTGCTCTTTTTCATATAGTAAATATTGACCAGAAAAAGGTTGTCTTTGCTGTATATATACATTATATGTATTGTGCATATATTTTGACTTAATATGTGCATATTCTTGATGGACTTCAAACCAGGATCCTCATTTATAAAACATGCGTACGCACAGATTTGATCTTAGAGTGTTCGTATACTAAAACCCATGTCAACGTTCATATTTATAAAAATATCTGACATGGAAAAGTGCTTAGCACCATGCCAGGTTTTGAGGAGGCGTACGCACTTTTCCTTGTGGCAGAGAGTCAGAGTCCGGCAGGTATTTGGAAATCTAAGCAATTCTTGCCGCTCGCCATTCTCAAGTAAAGGATTTGGACGTTGTCTGCTGCTCTTTTATATGTTAATGATGTAATTTAGGTGCCGTTTTCAAGTCGGAGATCTGAAACCATTCAGCTGCGCACATTTTCAAGATAATTTGCGATTCACACTTGGAAGAGAGGCGTACACACGTTTTATTTAAATTTTTTTGCGTACGTTCATTCTCTGAATCACAAACGCACATTTGAGATCAAATGTAGGATGGTTTATACGCAACATTTCATAAATGAGGCCCCTGGTGTGACATGTCTTGACATTCCATGTTTAAACGTGACCTATTATGCAAAATTCACTTTTACATTGTCGTTTGAACATGAATGCGTGTCGGCAGTGTGTACACAACCAACCACCCTATGATGTAAAAATCCCACCCACTCCTCTTTTTTAATTTTTTTTTTATCCCCATGAATCATAAGCCGTGTCTCAGAACAAGCCATTTGCAAATTTTTACATTTGTGACGTCACATAGACTAACCATGAGTGAGCTGTGCATACAGTCCACTAATAAATGTTTTCTTATTAAAACTACTCAAATTAATTCAGCCAAGAGCAGTGGGTGATTTTCTGTTTTCATTTTGTTGTTTGATTTATATTAACAGCATGTATAGCAGTAGGTGTACCGTATATTACTCTGCTTTCATTTTAATTCTAATATACAATTTAATTCTTAATTCTTTACTTTCTGTTTACATTCATAGACATAACCGACTGTGTTTATGTGAACTTTTGTGTTTTTGACATAACCTTGTGTGTATTTGACAGTTTAAGCACAATAACTCATGAAAGAGAACTTAGTTTAATACTCATGGGATGTGCCGTCTGACATCCAGCTTTCTGTGCGCTTGCTGTGTGCTCAGAAAACCATATATCAGAAGCAATACTGATATGGCTTTAAAACGCATGCAGATACTAAACTTTCATGATGATGAAGAACTGCAATGTCACATGAGCGTGACCATGATAGAGATGATAATCAAAACCAAACGGATGTTTTCGTTTTTGTCAGATTATCCGAGGCACGAGCTGTAAAGGTACATGCACAATGTTTTTGCTTCCACTCAAAAATGGGTATTTACAACAATGTATAATAAATGATCTGTGGGGTATTTTGAACTTCACAGACACATTCTGGGGACACCTGAGACATATAACTTGTAAAAAGGGGCATAATAGGTCCCCTTTAATACACACACACACACACACACACACGCACATACATACATACATACATACATGAATGTGTTTTGAGAGCTATACATTTCTGTATTTATTTTTTATTATTGTCTCGACATTGATTGTAATTATTTACTGTTTCAGATTAACTTCAATTGAAGTCTGGGGACTAATCATTTGACTGTTCAATCATGATTAGGATCACCTGAAGATCTGCAGCGTGCTTTCTACATAGTCATTGAGAAGTGAAAATATAAAGAGCCGAAACCTGTCAATATCTCCTGTCAAGAATGTATTTTTTTTTTAGTGTGCAGACCTTTGCATTTTTTATTTGATATAGGTCTCCGCACCTAATTAGCTGGGAGAGCGTGGTGAGCGTATTGATTGATGCAAGATAGTTTTAACATTAAACATCTCATTTTGTGTTCTATGAGAGAGAAAAAGTCAAGGTTTGGGAACAACATGGGGGCATTAAATGACGACTGTTTTTTTTTTTTTTTAAGGTGAACTATGCCTTTAAAATCGTCCCACGTGAGAGAGAGCCCACTTTGTCAGTGGCCTTCTATCGTTGTTATCACTCTGATGCCTGATAAAATACAAATCCATAAAATTTCGTGTCTGAATATATATATATATCTGATATTTTTCCACTATGTTGAAGGTTACAGTATTCTTGCATTGCTATTCCGGAGACATGATTGCAGTATGCAGCAAGGTGGAGGGAACATCCCAAGAGGAGCGCAAGAGGCCTTCTTACTCCTGTTCTCCATTGAATTAGCACTAACTCACTTTGACTTTGAAGAAAAAACAACAATTGATCTGTGCATCAGGGGCCCGGTGAGGGAGAGAAAAGATTCCTGGAGGAGGGCAATGACTCGCTGAGACAGATCAAAGCCGAGCCGGGTAAGCGATCAGAACTTCTTCTTAATCAGGAGAAATAGAACAGCTGTAACATTGTATTTTCTTAAACTGCTCCTTGAATCTTCCCCAATCGCCTCCTAAATTCAACTTAGATTACTCTAAAATGTGAGATATTTGGATTTGGAGATTGCAGAAGCCACAAAAGTTTCAGTCTTAGAAAGGTTTCTCATTAAAGTTTCTTTCCATCACTGCAGTAACTCTGCATCATTTTGTTTGCATATTGATTTTTCTTCAGATCTATAGAGAAAGTCTTGAGTTATTGCTTATGTTCGCAGCTAATGTGTTTGCTCTGCCATTTATGTGCTTGTCAAAAGTTAAGTGAACCAGAGAAAAGCTTTTGTTTGGCATGCTCAATAAGACCAGCGTGACATCGAGCGACTTTAAAAATGTAGCCTAACTCTCATACTTGGCAGGCATCCACTGTATTGCTGTAAAACTCATTTTAAGATTACTTACTGTAAGAGGAATCTGTTAATCTGATGAGCAAGAGAATGCTTTTGAAAGGCGTCATTCCTCACTCAAAAAGATTTTTAGCAATTATAACACTACTCAGCACAACAAATGAACCATATATGTAATATAATACAATATTATGGAAAAGACTTGGGCGCAGTTGCTTTTGTTTGTATTTATTCTCCATCATTAGCGAGATGTGTTCTCTGTACCTGACAATTATTTATGCCGTGTGTTTGCTAAAGTAAGATAAGGGTGGGCTTTTATATACAGCTCAGGGTCTCTTTACAAGGATTGCTGTTTTATAGAGGCTGGTGTGGACTATGCCATCACACAAAGGTAAAAGAAAAGCACATGGGAAACCAGACGGTTGACATTCAACTGCCATTCAGTTTTTACTCATTTGGACACTCAATTGTGGATGGAGGTAATTTAAGTTCTTAGAATGTCTTTAAAGAATAATGGGTTGCTTTTCTCCTTTAAGAACATTATGTGAGAAGTATTAGCCTTGATGGCTAGAATTTAAATGGATAGTTCACCCCAAAATGAAAGGTCTGTCATAATCTACTTGCATATCTGTCTCTTTCCTCATACAGAACAGGGATCTTCAAACTTTTTCAGGCCAAGACCACCTTGGAGAAAAGAGAGATGAAGCAGTGAGTGATGCATTTTTAGATCAGTTTAGTGCCATATTCATATGTATGCACCTTCACTGTAAAAAGTGATCAGTTGACTTAATAAAAAAAAAGTGAGGAAACCCTTTGCCTATTTATTACATAGAATATGTTTTGAAGAACAGAAACAGTTTCGGTTCCCATAAAAATAAAATAAAATACAGTTTGGTTCCCAACATTCTTCAAAATATATTTGTGTGTGTTCCGCAGAAGAAAGAAATGCATACAGGTTTGGAATGACATGCAGGTGAGTAAATGATGAACAAACTGTCCCATGGATAAAAATCTCTTTAATGCTTTTTTGTCTAACATATTTTCTCTATTTTTTCCCCTCAAAAATTTGTTTGAGATTACATAATATATTGGTGCACAAGTCACATGGACACTTTTTTTGTCCTTTGAGAAACTTGACAGCCCATGTTCTTCTTTTGTTGTATTATATAATAGGATACCAAAAAGAGGATGGTGACCCTAAGATAAAATACATAACACTATAAAATAATAAATAATTCCTTTTGTGATCCACAGACGCTAATTCATAGGGGATTTAAGTGACATGAGGGTGAGTATATGATTCTTATTAAAATTTTTAGGTGAGCTATCCTCTCCTTTAAGTTCTTCATTTAGCTTTCAAAGCTAAATAAATGTATTCGTTACTCCCCCTCGAGTGCGCATTAACAACGATTTGACAAAACGGCCATTCTACACATGTTCTCCTGCGAGCGAGCATGCCAGTCTGCAGTCTCATGCTGGTTTTTATTTGTTCTTATCATGTACCTGTCTGTCCAAAGCATAACTCTTTTCACGGCCCATGTAGGGCATTAAAGGGCAAGACGTGCGTGTCTTTGAAGGTATCAGATAGGATAGAGGATGTGTGGACAGAACTGTACCCTACTGAGAGTGTGTGTGGTCTTGGCTTCAAAGGAAGGGCGTACTGACCTTTTCGTCACATCAGAGGGGAATAGCATAACCCGACTGCTGTCCTCTCCACAGGGCCTCTGTGATAGCGGCCACACGTAAACACACATACACCCTCAGATAACTCACCTTGCAGTGGAAACTAGGCTGTTTTTGCACGGACATTTCAATCGCTTCGATATATATTGAGATCTTATTAGTAATTGTAATATTTGAATGTAATGTTTTGTATTAGCACACATACATTTTTGTATGATTCTGTTGACACTGAAACACCATCTTAGGATCATACAATTTTGAATTCATGAAAGTAATTCATGATTAATTTTATTGTATTTAATAAAATATTATATATTATATAGAGAGAGTATGTACATGACGTCACAGTAGGCGATGTGGTTACACCCACTGAGTGGCAGCGTTGGTGTTAAGATTGAATGCTGCGAAAAACACATAAAACACATCTAAAACGGGATAGTATGGAGCCCCTAAAGGGACATGGAGAAGGAAACAAATATGAGATGGGAGAAAAAAAATTATCTGTCAATGCTTTTGCATTCTCTCACAAAATGTTCCCCCCATAAACTTTGCATTTGCTCACAAAGAAAGCAAACGTTTTGCGAGCCAATGCAAGTTTCTTGCGAGTGAACGTAGAAACATTGAATTATATTTTTTCCTCCCATCTCATATATTTTCAATCACCACGTCCCTTTAGAGGCTCCATAGTACGGAGCTGTGCGATTGAGGGTACAAATAGGTTCGACAAGAAATTGGAGCTATCTTTTTCCAGACTTCTGAAAGCTACAGAAAAGAGAAGCAAATGGATCGCTGCAATTCACAGAAACAACTGGAATCCAGGAAGCGAAACGTGGATTTGCAGTTACTATTTTGTGTCATCAATTATTTAAAAAACATCCATTATGATGAGCCTTGTGTTTTACAAAGGGGAGTGGTTAGATTATGTGAGTTTCTCATATTTTGGGGTCAATAAAGTGTTTTAAATAAATCAAAACTTTTATTCAGCAAGGACACATTAAATTGATCAAAAGTGACAGTAAAGACAGTTATAAAGACATTACATTTATATTATAAAAGATTTCTATTTCAGGTAAAAGCTGTTCTTTTTAGATTTATTTTCATCAATGAATAACATCACAAGAATAAATTAGATGGCCAGGAGACATCTTCACTATCCAACTTCACAACAACTTTTTTTCAACATCACAAAATCGCATTTTCACTGGGACTATAATGCCTCTGGATCAGTCGAAGCCTTGACAGAAGTATCCCATTTTTCCCATCTCCTGTTTTCTGTGTTCTACAACTCACTATTTCATTGTTTCTCAGCAGGCGTTTTTCCTCCATAAACAAAATGTATTATTTAAGTTGTGGTGCTTTGTTCACAAAGTGTGAGTTATGACTATCATAAGTCTTGGTGTCATAAACGATAGCTTGTTGGATGACGGAAAATGTTTACGTGTCTTGTTGCCTAGAAACTGGTAACAATGTTTTGAAGTAGCTCACAACAAAATCAGGATCTGAAGTGGATAATCTCCCATGCATGCATGCACATAAAAAAAACGAACGCCTTCCTGTTAATGCATTCACCTTGACGTGCTTCATCTTATCAGTGATGTTGCTGAGAATGCAGATTGTGCAAGATTGTAGATTCTATCCTATTTCCTATGTTAATGTCATAAGATATATTATTCCTTTGTTCTCTTTCAGTGAATGGCACAAAGACAATGCAGCAACATCCGAATCTCCAGCAAATAAATGTTGTGATGATAACGGCTAATCAGTGAAGCTGTTATCTAGAAATCACATCAGTGACATTGATGGAGTCCTAAATACATCTATCACTCTTTCATTCTGTCTGTTCAGGTCCTGTGGTTCATCATTTTCTGTGAATGTCACTGTCCCCTGAAGTCTTCTCCCCAAGTCAATAACTTTTGCTAGTGTGTGGCCAGTTGCCCTCCCACCTGGTCTGGTTTGTGTTATACTCATGCTGAAGCTTCTGTCCTGAGGGATAGAGCTTGTGAAAATCCAATATTGCAGTTATTGTTGTGTGGGCTCAGCGTGATTGAATGGACTAGGGGAGGAATGGGTCACTTCACGTGACAGAATGAGGCTGGAAAGACAGATGGAGAGGTGCAAAGGGAAATAGTGAGGCAGTTAAAGTTTGGTGCATATCTGTGTTGACTGAATTCAGAGATTAGTACAAAGCACAGCCAAGCACTTGGGCTCTTTTTTTGTGAGGGGGCTCAGCCAGCAATAAACTGCGACGAATGTTTCAAGGTATTAGTCAATGATGTACTTTTGGAATGTGCAGGATGAGAATCCAAGAATATAACTTCTTAGTTTGTGAGTTAGACAGTTATATAGTTGTGTGAAGTGTCTGACAATGTAAACGAGTGCCGGTAGAAGTTGCTTAATTAGATAATAGTGCCAAATGTTTGTAAATGCATTTGAATGCAAGTGAATAAATTCATTTAATTAAAGTTAGTTAGTTACGTTTTTTTTTTTTTTGTGCCAATTGTCTTTGAATGGAAATGAGTGTTTGTATCATTAAGATAATTATACTAATTGTGTTCGAATTTTAATCCATTTCAGTATAACTCCGTTCGTTTAATTGTGCCAAATATCTTAGAATGTAAATGAGCATTAGTATACAGTAAGTTAGTTAATTAGGTAGTTATGCCAAGTGTCATAAAATGTAAATGAATTCCATTATACTGTTAGTTAATTAGTTAGTTAGACAGTTGGTTATTTAATTGTGCCAAATATTTTAGGATGTAAATGAACTCCAGAATAAGTTAGTTAAACAGCTATTAAGTTTGACAAATAGTTAGTTCTACCAGAAGGACTCGGGAGAATTAATACTGTGACGATGAACATTTATTTAAGAGCTCAGCAAACAATCAAGTTCTTTGGCGTAGGCCCCGTCCGTAACTCGCATTCCGAGGGTACGGAATCTGCATATCCTGCCTGAAGACGAAGGCAGGGGCACAGCCCAGCCCCTGCGAAGTAAGGAAGGGGGCCACGTGGTGGTGGTGGGGTGGAAGGAGGAAGAGGACATCCTGGCGTCTTCAGGATGGAGGGGAGAGCCCGTCTGGAGGTGTTGGGGAGGATGGAGGGGAGGACCCAACATAGTGGTGTTGGGGGGTATGGAGAAAAGGTCCCGTCTTGGTGGTGGTTGGGGAGAATGGAGGTGGTGGAAGCGACAGCATCTGCGAACTCAGACATACCACCCTTTTATACTGGGCTATTAGGATATGATTGGATAGATGAGAAGGTATAAGTGACGTGAACGATTGAGTCTTCCTGGCAGAACTTGCGCTAGGCTTCATTTATAGTTGTGCCAAGAAAATGATTTTCACTAAAAGTTGAGCTTCCATATAAGTTACACTGTAAAAATGACTTAAATTGACTTAAGTTGACTTGACTTAACAAAGTGAGTAAAACCCGTTGCCTTGAAATTAAATAAATAAACTTCATGTGTAATTGAAAAAAAAAAAAAAAGCAATGTGGAATTGTCAAGTTCACATAATTTTTACTATTCAACTTAGGTTTTTCAATTACTCATTAAGTTTATTTACTTAATAATTTTAAGGTAATGGGTTTCCTCACTTTTTTTAAAGTTAAGTCAACTGATCACTTTTAACAGTGTAGTTAATTAGACAATTGTGTCAGTTAGTTTAGTTTAGTGTTAGTATTTGTTAGTTTGTTGGCCAAATAACTGATACTGAGGCTCATATACATGCTAAGACACTTGATACAACTGAATAAACTAACAGATACAGTACTGACACTCATTTACATTCTAAGGCACTTGTATTTGACCATGCTGTATTGTGCATCACTCATCAGCTTGATGTCTCCATATGCTCAGGTTTCCATTGGAGATGAAGCATCGTTAATCACCCCTGACGACAAAGGTGCGCTGTACATTGCCTTCAGCATCGCTCCACTGTCTCCCCTCTGTGATTGCTGAAACGGACACAATCAGGTAGAACAAACCAAATGAGCTCTGCTCCTGTCAACTCTCCTTTCTAATTTCCAGCAAACCATCAGTGTTTAAACACCTCGCATGCATCACAGCAAACCACTGGCGCTTAGATCTTTCACAGCACTTGTTAAAGCCTACAGCAGAAACAGACTGTCCCTACAGTACCCTCTGTTTTTCACCTTCTCTTTGCTTTTTATCTCTCTTTCTCTCTCGCCTGCAGCACGCTCTGCTCAGACCATTAGGTTTGGGGTTACTAATGCTCCTCTCGCCTGTTCTGCTTTCCATTATGACCCCAGGCACTGTGACCTGTTTCTCTCTGTTCTGTGTCCCATGTTCTGTCAGTGTAATTTCCCCCTGATGGAAACCCCTCATGGGTCTTTCTCTCTCTCGTCCACTACCCATACAACCATATAAATGTACATTTCCACCCAAGATAGGACCATGCCTGGCCATTTTTTCATTCGGGAAGAACTGAAATGGACCTTTATTTTTTCCCCAAACCAATTTTTAAAATATAAAAATTGCAATTCCTGTATCTCAAACAGTAGAGCATGGCGCTAGCGACGCCAAGGTCATGGGTTCGAATCCCAGGGAATGCATGTTTTGATAAAATGTGTAACTTGAATGCAATGTAAGTCGGTTTTTGGATAAAAGTGTCTGCCAAATGCATACATGTAAATATTGATATTTACGTTGGTCGATACAGGTCGTTTCAGAGAAGTCACCTGACTACTGGCAGGTCAGCACAACCTTCCCAATCTGGAAGAAGGACAACCTGGCTGAATGTGTCAACTACAGGCAAATTCGATTGCTCTCACACACCTTGAAGATCTTTAAACGGGTCCTGAATAAGCGAATTGGTAACATCGTTCGCCTCAGTCAATCAAGCTGGATTTGTGAAGAACTGTGGGAAAGTTGACGCAATTCACGCCACCCGGCTCCTGTTTGAGAAGCATCAAGAGAAACAAAAACCCCTGCACACTGCCTTTCACGGCCTCGGAAAGGCGTTCGAGACGTATCACGGCACTCTGCCTCGTCCAGCTCTCCACAGTCATATTTTATTTTACTTTGACACAACTCTATTTTAAATAGTTCAAAATCTCAAAACTAAGATTAAAGATATAATTAAAGATTCAAATAAGAAAAAAATCTATGTGATTTTCAATGTAGTCTCATAGTTTTGAATCCCACTATACAATTTCCTCTCACCATTTGACCCAAAGGTCTCCTCTCTGTGGCTTCCATGAAATGAAAGTGTGTTTTTTTCCTCTGGTTCCATGTAGAGTAAGCCCTGTGGATCGATCAGTGGCCTTCCATCAGGTGGCTGCTAATGAATGAGATGAGAGTGGGAGGGCGAGTCAGTGAAGTATTGCTCTCCTCAGCAGAGTTCTTGTCTCCGGGTCTGACAGCATCCTCCCCCCGGCCGCTTCACCACTATCTGTCCAGTCACTATCAATTACTGAGCTCTGAAACACCCTGCACCCTGTACACCTTCCTTGGCGAGTGTGGATGCACATGTCGGGGCCTTGACCTCCTGTGTGTGTGCGTGCCGCATGCCAGGAAATGAGAGGTAATGCTATAGAGACAGGTGGCCACCGAAGCATCTCGCTATCCATTTTGTGTAATTGTGGTCATCTCACCTTGACAATTATGTGTGTGTGCTGTTGTCCTCCTACTCCAGGACGGAAAAAAAGACTCAACGAAGATTGTGGAGCTGTGGTACAGTGGTAAACCCATGCAGGTAATGTAGGATTGAAACCAGCTGACAATATTTATTGATTCTCTTTGTTACTTTCCACCATATTTGTTTATAAAAAAAGGTGAACACTTAAAAAACCCTGTTAACCCTGTGGTCAGAAGTGGAAGCTGGCTTCCCAAAACTGGTTTCCTGGGTGCCCAAAACAACTCTAAAATAACTCTAAAACAATATGGAAAACCAGCTAAGCAAACCCATATAGGTTGCAAATGGAAAAACAGACCGCCCTTTTACTCACCTGCCATTCAAACTACCCAAAGAGCAAAACAAATGGTACAAAGTGCTTCATACTTGAAGGAATTACTCCATTTTGCAGTCTCACAAACAAACTCGTCTCAATTATACGATTAAAATCTGTCCCTCAAACACAGTCTCACATCATCTAATGCATTTTGGCATAATCACGCCTGATTCTCGGCGTGAAGAACCGAGTTGAGGAGCTCTGATTGCCGAAGTCACAGTCTGAGAGTGACTGATGAACAAGGCTGAAATTTCATGTTTCCTCTCCAGAGCCCTTAAGCAGATGTCACATTCTGGCAATTTTCCCCTCAGTATTAATGGAAAGGCTCAGCTGGCCAGAGAGAAATGGTTATGAGTCAGCTGCCGAGAGGGAGAGGAAGGCACCAAGCTTTTGGAAAGTTTGCGATATTCTCAAAGAGCTCTGAAGGCAAGTAATGGCAAATCTAATCAATTCATTATCCCTTTATATGAGTTGTTAGGTTTCTATCATTCTGTTATGCATATCTCCTTCGGACACGACGAAGACCAAATGGAACTCCATTAACAGTATGCATGTTTAAAACACCTTCTTTTCAGGAACCTTGTGCCATGCACAATGAATCGCAGAGCTTTTGTCTCTTTTTGATTCTGTTCCTTCGGCTTTGCAGACAGGAATACATTCTTTTCATGTGCACGTCTTATTTTGCTTGAACTAGCAAGAAAGCATCTAAGCCGTAAATTATTTTAAAGAATGGGCTCTAATGACCTAACAAACTTTAATATAGCCTATATTATTGAGTCACCCCATTAAGTATAGCCAGTATTTCCTACCCATTCATTTATCATGCTGCAGACAACCTGGCTGTTGATTTATACCGCCATTTATTCCACACAAAACGAGCAGAGATTACATGTTCTATTCAAATTCATATAATGGGCTGACTGTATGTATCTGTGAGAGAGTGAGTGCTTTTTCATTTTCTAAAAGTTTACCTTGCTCTTTTTTCCATTTACATCCAATCGTTTAGCAGGAAGTTCTCAAGGTTCAACAGTCTGGGAGGTTTGCAAGTTGTATGCTTTTTTCATTACTTACAGGCATCACAGGGACAATTAACGTGGGAACTAAGTGTCTTTCTCTCTCAACTCATACACACCTCACTGTCATGGGAATCACTGTAAGTATAAGCCGATTACCTGCAGCTAAATGGATTTCTGGTTGGTGATCACCAGCTTTGTACCAATGTGCTTAGCATTCATGGTCTTCCCTGTTGGAAGAAAAACAGGCCAAGTAGTTTTTAGAACATGATAAATAGTTTAGTGCTGGTCTGAGGTGGTCTACCAACCATAAAAGCTTAATAAAAGTGATCTACTGGGTCTACCTCAGTCCCACCAGCTGGTGGTCCATCTTATCAACAATTTAGACCAGTAACAGACGTTCCCTGCCCTGTTTTTCTAACCACACAGTGATAGTTGGCATTAAAAGGGAGAAGACTAGCTTTGGCTGATAAAATCCATGTAAAACCAAGCATTCAGCTGCTTTTGACTGGTCATCAAAGGCTTGTTAGATCACTGCACCACCTGACACCAATCCAAATTCTCAATCTATCACACCCATTTCGTTAGATTTTTTTTTAAAACGCAGCTTGTTTTGATAACTCGAGTCACAAATTCACAACCAATAATTTCCCAAATGGCTTTTTGGCCACACATTTTAAATTTGCAGCTGCAGCCATGCCACACAAGGCTCACTTCAATCCACAATCACAATCAGAGAGAATCTCTGGCAAGCCAGAGCTCTCCAATCACTTCTCTGGTTCAGAGACGGATATAGAGCTTTGATTGAAGAGCTCTGGTAATCAGAATGCTTTGACATTCTTTCCCCTCATCAGGGCTGGAGGTTTGGGCGTCCTGTGTTGGGCCTGCAGGGCTGAAAGCAGACTCCCCCTCACAGTGTCACACGCGCTCTGCAGGCAGCGAGTAGTAGAGGACCTTCTGATTACAGCTCCGCTACCTCTTCAGTCTCATGTATCAGCCGTGGCGACTAATGATGATAGACAGGGAGGGACTGTGGGGGCCCAGGTGGCTCTTTCATTTCTTTTAACCGAAATGTCGGTCTTGGTCTCTTTAGTTATATTTTACATCCATTAAGATTTGAGTCACTTATAGTACTTTTCTTGCTTAAACTCTTGACACACCATGGGTGTGAACACATGTACACTATCTATCTATCTATCTATCTATCTATCTATCTATCTATCTATCTATCTATCTATCTATCTATCTATCTATCTATCTATCTATCTATCTATCTATCTTTAAATTGTAATAATATTCCAAAATATTAATGTTTTTACTGTATTTTTGATCAATTAAATGCAGTCATGATGAGCCTAAGAGGCTTCTTTCAAAAATATTTAACAAATCTCACCAACCCTAAACGTTTTAACGGTAGTATATGTGCGCATACATTATGAACATAAATAATTTATTTGCATAGTTGTTAATTGTATAACAGTGCAATTCTTATTTGGATTTGTTTATTATTATTATTATTTTGCAAAAATACAAAATATTTATAGTAAAAAAAAAACTATAAAGACTAAAAATGAAAAGATTGCAATCCATTGTACTTCCATAATTTTATATATTTCTAAGTTCTCCAGGATATTCCAGGAGAAAATAATATAGGGTGCAAGTTGATTTTATCCATTGGGAATTTATTGGATCGTGAAAACGGCCATTATATTTATCATACAGAATTAAATGTGACATTAAATAAGGTCAATTACTAATTTTATGTTGAATCACAACTTAGACTTTTCTTCTAAAGTTTACTCCCAAGCACTTAAATTCTGTTGATATTTACTCACCATTATATCATTCCAAATCTGCATCTTCTGTTGCATACTACCAGAAGACTGTTGGTGTGTGTTCACACTTGGCATGTCTGGTTTGATTAAAACAAACCCTGGTGCGATTGCTGTTTTCATTTAAATAAGTGTGAACGCTACCATTCGAACCCTGGTGTGCACCAAACAAGTGGACAAAGACCCCTGAAAAGATGGGTCTCAGTCTGCTTCCAAATAAACTCCTACGTGGCTCGACTATGGACGCAATAGACAGGTAAATGAACCAAAAACAGGACATGATGTCACAAGATGACAGAATGCTCAAGCATGTTTTTTCTCATTAGTCGCAATGTTGACCATCACAGTTTGGCATCAGAACCGCATCTCCTTGCAACAGATCTTCATTTATGTGTGTCATAGAGGGATTCCTACCACTGTTTTGACTTCTTTACGCATTTTATAAGCTCTTCACGAGTTCTCAGCTCCATCATATACCATCATATTTATGTATACATCGAGTGCATAATGCATTTAGCTCAGCACACAGCATTGTTTAGGATGTTCTGCGCAAAATATACGTCATAAAAGCTGTTTGTTTTGTTTTGTATATTTGTTCGTTGTTAAAAATGACAATGTGAACACTAAGCGAACCAGGACTAAATGTAGCATTTTCTTTTTTGGTCCGTGCCAAAAGAACCAAGAGAACAGAACTACCTTAGAGCTTGAATGTAGAATAGATGTCAAAAAAGATTTTGTTTCACAAATTTGAAGAACTTATTTAAATATGAACTGACTGACTTGAACATATATGATACATGTATGTATCTGTGGAGTCTGTGAGCTTCATATCTCTGCACTTACTATCAGCAGCCTCTCAATTCTGCTAATGTGTCATTTGAACAGATGTAGCTGGACGTTGTGCTGTCTGGCCCTTGCCGTCATGGTGATCCCTCGCTCTTCTGTGATGATGGCATTAATCTCTCCGTGCCATGAATGAGGATCACAAAGGCCTGAAATTAGCGGCAGGCCTCCAGCCACACTCAGTGTCACACTTAACGGAAACGCACACATACACGTGCATAAACACTTTGCCAGGCATCATTAATTTTAGCGCTGAGCCTGGAAATCCAGCTATGGCCTTTTCATGCCCGGCTAATTGCCTCTAATTGTGCTCTTAGCAGGTGTTGCGCTGAAGTGGCGAGTTCTGCTTCTCATCCCAGAGCCAGGCTGGCCCTTAACCCTCGCAGAGAAACAGAGGTTCTCTCACTGCATTCAAAAACAACAGGACAGATTGCTATCCATCATACCTTCTCTTCCATAGTTTTTTTTTTTTTTTTTTTTACCTTGAATGTGTCATTTGTTGTATTAGGACTGAGCTCGTTTTGGATATTCTTGCAATGGAATACTTGTAAAGATTGTTCATTGCGTATTGCACAGCATATATTGCCTAACATGCAGCAGTATTTATTACTATAACATTAAACACCTTTTGTTCTATTCCAGATGGCCTTGCCAACGTCTCACAGTGAGAGCAGGTAGCAGCAATTAGCATTATGCAAGTATAAAGCAATACACCTCAACAATGGTAATGCACTTACACAACATGCGATATTACAGTGAAATGTAAACCTGCAATCATCTATCAATGCAACTTTAAACCTGTTTCACACACCGTCACAGCTGTAGAGTTCTTATTTGGACCCATTCATAAAGCATGAGGGGAAACCAGCAGTGCCACAGTATGTAACCATACACTTTTAAATAGTATTTCACACTGATGTTACATGAACTATGCTGGATATCAGTGTTAGCAATGTTAGTCTAAGCTTTAGTCTTAGTATTAGTTAATTTTAACACCAATGCACATTAACTCTTGCTTTGTATTTTAAACTTTAATTTAGAGTAAAAAGGTCTTTGAATTTGTTAGTCCAAACAAACGAGTCAAGCAGCTGATTTTAATAATTGTATATTGTTTGGTGTTGTTCATTCCCCACATTAGAATTGGAAGGTGAGGTTGAGCGCATTACATTGTGGGATGGAGTATCTCACAGTGTTTGCTCTGCTTGTGTACATTTTAACAAATTTAGTAGGTATAATTCATGCATAGGCTAAAGTAGGGGGAGACCGGGGACAGTTGCAACAGGGGATGGTTGCAACATGTCATTTTTCTCCAATCAGAAACAAGCTAGGGTGATGACACTCATACTGCACATGCACAGTTAGACCCTCCACCCACCAAGAAGACAGTAGACATATTCAACATCTGCTGCTGCATTTATTGAACAAAACTTGTTTTGGAGGTATGAAAGTAAATTTTTTCATGAGATATATTTTTGTCATACTGTCCTGAAATTTTGTATGAATTAATCAAAACTTACTTCGTTTGAATTATTGTTTTGTTGACTTCTAAGTGACATGGTTAGCATGTGTCAAAGTCAGTGTGTCTAGCAGGAGTATGATGTTCTGTCATGGCTGATAGGGTTGGGGACGGTTGCAACATGTTATAAATTGCATGTTTAATAAAAGTTTGTTGCATTGCAAATTGTTAAATTCTTCCTGTCTGACACTGCAATATGGAGAGATTGAATAGCATCTGTAACACCTGCACACTGAATCTATGTAGGCCTGTGTTCTACACATAAACAAACAAAACTCAATAACTGTTATTTGATAAATATGACTAAATAAATAAATAATAGGCTACAATAATATTATTGAAATAAATAATACTATAATATTATAGTAGTAGGCCTAAAATAGTTAATATTTTCAGAATTCTTTGCTCATTGAGACAAAAAGCTTAAGTTAATTAATGAAATTTAAGGTATTTTTAACATGTTGCAACCGTCCCTGGGTTGTGTTGCAACTGTCCCCTGGGTCGGGGTCAGTTGCAACATCTGACTTCTTCCATTCAAATAAATACTGTGAACGATATGTCATATATAATCATCTTTAAATGGTATGGGTAATTAGCAGACAGATGCAAGTTTAATATATACAAATTTGGTTGCTCTAGTCCAAATAGTCTCTGAGTAATTGAGAGAAATGCAAAAAGTGTTGCAACTGTCCCCGGTCTCCCCTATATTTACTGCAAAAATCATAGTATGAATATTGTGGTAGTGTGCCACTCTGAACATTCCCTTTGTAATAATTGGTAACACCATATTTCGATGGTCCACTTTAGACATTCTAATTACTATAAGCAACTACATCTCAACTACCAGAGTATTAGTAGACTGTCTGCTTAATACCCGCAAATACTTTATTTTGATGCTCCTCAAAACAGATATTCTACTGACTATAAGTAACTTTGCAACTACATGTCAACTTACTAACTCTAACACCAACCTAACAGACTACTAATACTCAAATGATAGTTATTGACATGTAGTTGCAAAGTTAATTATACTGTAGTTAGTAGAATGTCTAAAGTGGACCATCAAAATTAAGTGTAACCTAATAATTTCATTTATCTACTTCGTCCAATATTGTATTTTCAAGCTACTGTACATCCTGCTGTGTGGCATATTTTGAGTGTCCAGTCTAATTTTACCTCAGTAACCATAAAACAAGGGGTTTTCTAAGACTAATGTTAGATGTTAGACCAGAATATTGTTTTTACTGAACAAAATCAGCTTAAGAAAAATGTTTAGACATTTGAGATTCTCTTGAGAGAAAGAAAAAAAAATCCTGCAGATCTCAACAGTAAATTTAGCTTAATGCTAAATTAGTCAGACCATACATGAAAGCAATCCCATCACACTTGCCCTCTTTGGACATTTAATTTTTTTTGTATCATTAAAACATTGGACGCAGAGGAAGTTCTATTATTGCCAACTTGACCTTTAAAGGGTAATTGCCTTTTCCTTACCAAAGGATAAAAACCTTGAAATCTTCAAACGAAAATAGGACCCTCTTTACAAGCTACAATAAACCAAACAATAAAAATATGTTTCTCCATAAAATGCTAGCTATATCACTCAGGAAGAGATCTTGAATTGCTTTTAAGGGAAAAAAGGGCCATTGTATTTATAGTACTCATTTAACTGTTCCCACTGAAATTTTTTACAAATCAAATGAGTACTTTGGTCACTTTACAATCCACGGTCATGTGATATGTATCCCATGTTGTAAGAAAGCAGAAAAAAAAGAGAAGGATTTAAAAGAGTAAAACACTCGCTGGTCCTTTGGAAACAGAGTCAAAGTTTTATCCGAGTTTATGTGGAAACTCTGGCTGCAGAATGAAAGCGTTCCTCTGCAGCTGTCATGAAAGATAGACTTTAAAGGGCACTTTTCAGACTATTGTCACATCAAAGCACTGCAGCTCTCTTTGGGGTATTGTGCTACTTTAATGATTTTTTTCTTTTTTTTTTTCTTTTTTGATTTGGCAGGAAGCTATCATATATAGAAACCACCAGATCTGGAAACACAGTGTGGTGAAAGAAAATGTATAGAGGAAAGAAGACCAGATACGGAGTGTTTGAAAACAGGAAAACAGAATGATATCAGAAGGTATTAAAATATAAAAGATTGTCACTGAAACCAAAGATGATCTAATTAGGCCTCTTTAATTGCACAGTGTCTTGGAGTCCTTGAGTTAAAGCTCACATTTGCACATTGATGTAATGCACATTGTCCCCGGCAAGTATTTGGGCACTTAACCCTCACTTTAAAATGCATTAAAACAAAATATCAATCCAAATTGCATTTATTTTAATGTATTATCTAAAATCAGGACATAAATTCAGAAAATAAAAAAATATTATTTGAACTCTTTCTAATTGTCAAATGTTGGTGGAACATTGTTAATGTGATGAAACTACAGCTGTGTGAACTTGAGAGGAACTGATTTCATACATTCACTAAAATTCACCTTGGGAACAGTTAAAGTAGATGCAACAATGGCTTATTATAAGTCAAGTTAGTTCTGTGAAAAACTCAAGTATCATTTGCATCACAGCATCAAATTCTACTTGGTTTAATTACTATCTGCAATGAAATTCATGTCAGACATTGTATGACTTAAAGGGATAATTCACCCAAAAAAGAAAATTTTCTCATAATTTACTCACCCTCAAGTTGTTCCAAACCAGTATGAATTTATTTCTTCTGCTGAACACAAAAGATGACATTTTGAAGAATATGGGTATCCAAACAGTTGATGGGCCCAATTGACTCTCATAATATGGAACAAAAAAATATACTATTGAAGTCAATGGGGCCCATCAACTGTTTGGTTACCGACATTCTTCAAAATATCTTCTTTTGTGCTCAGCAGAAGAAAGAAATTCATACAGATTTGGAACAACTTGAGGGTGAAAAAATGATGATTTGGGTGAACTATTCCTCTAAATGTCCAAAACTATCCAAATATAACACTGTATAGTGGATTCAGCTTGCCAGATGCTCGCTGCAGAAACTGTCACAGGACCTTGAAGAGTTTCTACGGGAAATGTCTACGTTTACAGTTAGACCGTATACTGAGGTACTGTAGTACAGCAGTGTTTTGAACATATGTTGAAGGGAAGAAAATTCGGCACCAGAGTCCAGCATGGACAGGAAAGGTCAGGAGCTCCACTCCTCTCATCTCATCCTCCTGGTGGAGGTGCTGTTCCCATAATTACAGTGTAAGCAGTGCCTTCTAAGTGCGCCTAAAGCAAACATCATCAGGCTGACGGCAGTAATTTTATATCATTACTGAATATGACTGGGTAGGGACATTAGCAATGGAACATTAAACTGCCTCATGCCGCTTCTAAATGGTTTGTAAAACAACGTACGATTCCCTTTTCGTGATTTATGCAACTTTCAGGAGACCGGCACAGAAACGGGGACGGAAAGAATGGGATTCGGTATGTGCTGATGAAGAGGAATTCAAGAGTGATGATGATTACAGATATGATGAATCATGATGAGTCATTGTAAAAAAAACATGGACTAGTGCAATGTGGTGATAATAACAACAGCTGTGGTCGTGAAATGATTCAGACATCTGCTCCCCATTGAATACTTTGTTTACTCTTATAATGAGGTAACAGCTTATTTAGCATTTTTTATTATTGCTGAACTGTCTGATGCAGGGAGTGTCCTGGGTCACATTCTTCCAGTGTGGCTTACTTGGTTGGCCTGTAAAGTTTTGAAAGGTTTTTCCATTCTTCAAATCAAGTTTTAAGTTTACCCATGTCTGCTCATTGGCTGTGTTTTTATTCCAGTAAAGCACAAGTTTATGCCACGTTATCCTTAAGTTTCCTGGCTAACCAATTAAACTTGATGGTTCTTGGTTGCAAATCTGCATTATTTTCTTTGCACTTTTTTATGAGGAGGAGGAGGAGGTTTGGGATATCAAGTGGGTGAGTAAATCATAATTTCCATATTTGGACAACTGCTCCAGCAAGAAAGCATTGTTTGAGTATTAGCATGTGCATAACTCATTCTCCCATTTGTTTTGCACGGTTAACTCTAAAGCAAGCATAAAAAGAGAGGTAAAGAAAGAAATTTAGCAGAGTATTTATCTCTCTCAGATATTCAGAGCAGGGATGGATAGAACGTCACTGAATGCCGAAGTGAAAAATCCCATTTCTCAGACACGCGGTGGGAGATTGAACATGAAGGGGATCATTCCTCTGCCGTGGCTAATGTCTCTTCTGAGAGACCTCTTTTTGCTAAATTAATTTCACTTCCTTTAAGTGCATGTTTACTTTAAACAGGACCGAAGTCCCCTGACAAATGCATTTCTTTCTTATCCCCTGAATGTTCAGATGCTCTCCAGGTGCATGTAGAATTCAAGTATGCCAAAAAGACATTTTGTAGGCTTTATTCAAATTGCAGTTTGCCACATCATTGAAATGTCTGCCAACCCATGTATAACTGAGGTATGATGGCTAAAGATTGTGTTTACTGTGCTTTTATCAGGAACTGTAAAACTGTCTAAGTGACAGAAATCAAAACAGCAAGCAATCCCTTCCTATCATTCCAAAACCAAGCAAGGCGGTGATGGGGGCCAACTACATTAGTGACACTACTAACTTAAAAAGGACTTGACGCACACAGTTTCTGCCAATCTCATGTTAATCTTGAGTACCAACAGAATAGTATTGCAGCCTTCGTATATCTGAAGAGTCTTTAGTTTTATCAGACTTATAAAAGACAGATACAGCTGTACCGCTTCTTTCCTAAAACAGTCAAGCTCCTGGAGGCGTGCCGTGGGCAGAGCTAAAATGTCACAAGCACTGAGTGGTTTTAGAACAAACAAATGGACACTTATGGTGGTCAGCAAAACAAATGTACTTAAACACACACAATAAATACATCATCGCATTACCCCTGGATAACTTTTGATTCACTATACGTTCATGTTGTGTACATTATATGCACTTACATGCCGATTGCCAACAAAACACAGACATTTGATGCATTTTTAGTTACCGCCTATACGGTTCCAACTCATGACCGGGATCTTTTATCGCTGGGACCGCTCCATCTTTCAGTTTCAAACGATCTGCAAATCCAGCATTGAACTGGGAACAAACAAATGCCGGAACAAACAAACACACTTGCACAATCCCGTTGCTGCTGGGTTCTTTGGGAAGCTGAACAAGGTTATCTTTCCCTCATAATCAAAAACACACTTCTTTGGTGACATTGTTGATTTCGTGATCTAAAAATAAAATGACAGCACTTCCGGACCGTAACCCGAAGTTGCTTGTTGATGGGCGTTGCTCTTGCTCTCGCTCTGGTTGATGTGAAAACTTTCCGAAACTTATACAAACCCTGAAGGAGTGTACTTGGCACAGAAATACAAAGGCCATGTTCAGCATGAGAATCCAACTCTTTAACTGTGTAAATAAGTCATGCAAAAATGCATGAAATACCATTAGACATCCCCTTTAACCACATTTTCTGTATCTCTCTCCTGAATTAGTTCAGAGGGAAAGAGTCATTCATGGTAAATCGGGTTGTTCTATAAGATTCTCTCTTCCACGTTATCCACCTTTTTTGCAACGCGGAAGTAAGCTTTTTTATGTGAACTAGCCGCTAGGTAAATAACTGGAAGAATAACAAAATGCAGTAAATGGTGAAATAATTTGCACAACAAAACATTGTGTTTATGATAACACATTAAAATAATATAACAAATAAGTTTGCAGTTTCAAGCAGCATAAAGGATAGGTTTTGTACAGCTGAAATAATTAGATGAGTGGATGAGACCGGAAGCCTCGACACAATCAAGTTACAAATGGCTGTACTTTAAAAATAAAGTGAATAGACATGTTTATTCAATTGAGTTGGTACATTCTAAATGATTGTGTCTCTTTCATATGTAGCGTTATCAAGTCCAATACACTCAAATAAACCGGTCCACCCAATATTACTCTTTCTCCCATATGGAAAGTCGGATTTATTCTAGTGAATCGGTTCGTTTGGGCGGTTCATGAAAGTGAGACGATTAAAGGTGACAATTCACTAATTCTAATACCCTTTCAGGCCATCATTTTAATTCAGTGTATTTAGTTAATGCTGCTGCTTTTTGCTATACTTTCATGTTAGTTATGTAAATTAGTTGTTGTTATTTTGTAGTTGCTGCCAGCAAAGTAAAGAGTGCCAATAAAACGTATATGTTCTTGTGCAACATGTGCTTTCCATTTATATTGAGTTCCATTTATTTTCCTCAAAAATACCTGTCTAAGCTTTTGTGAATCAGAGAAGGCTGATTACTTGTATGGTGTTTATTTATTATATATTTTTTCCACGTCTTTTTTTCAGCAGAAAACAGGAGTCCCTCCTGGAAAATGAATTACATGAAATAATGAAGTCACTGAATTAGATCATTAGCTTGATTAACTCACCCCATATGTTGCAGTCATGGGAGAATGATGAAAAAGCAGGAAAACACATCAGCGCTTGTGAATCATAATTAAGAAATGCTAATTGTGTTTTTCATTATGGGAAAATCAATGGCTAACTCTGGAGATGTTACACTTGGTTTATTTTATATTTGGGCTCAAGATTTCATTTTAGAAGCGACATGTTATGATGCTGAATGCTGAGAAAACATGCCATTACTTTAAGTTTAACCTGTCGCATACTGTATAAAAAAGATCTCATTAAATATTTGACAAAGTTCTTTTGCACACACAATCTTTTGACTATATTGATGCAAATAGTTCTCACAGAATTTTCATTTATGGGTGCAAATTGAATAAAGAGGTGTCTCCATATTGTACACCCAGTGCCTGGGAATACAGCTTAGCTCATGTATTAAAGCTGACTACCTTGGCCCTGGCCTTGCTTTAAGTCAGTATTATGCTGAGATGGTAAATCTTTAGATTGTGCATTGTTTGCAGGGTCACACACCATGTAATTATATTTTGAACCTGCTGGTGTGCTCAAGACAAGAGCATACATTTGAATATACATTAGATGACTGCAGAAAGACTTTTAAACAATGGCAATAACCCATAGATTAACACAATAGTCTATGTGCATGCTCAAGGAAACCAAGGGCACTGCAAACATTATGGTTAGCTATGGTTATGGTTGCATCAGTGGGCATCGCTCTGTGATCAATGCTACATTCGTGTAATGCACACACACACACACACACACACACACACACACGCACACGCACACACACGCATGCACATTTTCTTTAATAATTACATGCTACACTACCAATCAAAAGATTTCATGTCATGGAAACAAGCATGTAAAACTTAAATTACACAATTAAATAATCAATTAAAAAGAAATTTATACCTGTATGATATTACGCCATACCCACATTGGACCAGCGGTTTGGAAAATGGATGAATAGATGATTCAGCTGCGGCGCCATCCTCCTGCGAGACACAGGAATTCATTCGGCACTACCCTTACATCAGTGCATTATGGGTATTCTTTAGCCGTTGAGTGTACATCAGTTGTAGCCTATATTTGTGACGAACTGGAAGTTTTCACCAAAAATGGTTGTAATGTCCACAGGAGGGCGATGTTGTCATAGAGAGTTGTGAGTATAAAAGCAAAGAAACAAAATGGAAAGGTAGTACGTGTAGGTACTACCGTCATACCACCCTGAACCCTAATTTCATCTGATCTCGGAGGTTAGAGATGGGAAATATGGATTGACACTGGAGGTTTAACACAGTGATTGAGCCTGACTCATGTCAGTTAGCTACGGATCAACGCTGGCAGTGAAACGAGAGATGGCAACCAAACGACTGGTTTGAATTCCCGGTTTACCATTTACGGCTGAACCCTGGTACAGTCGGAACGCCAAACAAGTATTTCGCTGGTTATTTTTCTGAGAATGTTTGCTTTGTTCCCGTTGCTGTAGAGCGTGTTGAGCAGTGATAAAGATCATGCGGGTTTGAATTATTGAACGAATTATTAAGTGGTTGAACTGAGTCATTGAATCATTGAGCAGTGATAACGATCCTGAGTGTTTGAACTGAGTCACTGAATCGTTGAACAGTGAGGAAGATCCTGAGCGTTTGAACAGTTGAACAAATCATTAAGTGTTTTGAACTAAGTCATTGAATCATTGAGCAGTGAGAAAGAACCTGCGTGTTGAACTGTCTAAACTGAATCATTGAATGTTTGAACTGTGTTAATTGAATCAATGCGTGTTTGAACTGCTGTTATAAAACTAGGATTTGTTGTGTTTGCCACAAGTGTGTTATACCAGTCCCCTCCTTGAACTGCCACCTTATCGTGGTGGAGGGGTTTGAGTACCCGAACGACCCTAGGAGCTATGTTGTCTGGGGCTATATGCCCCTGGTAGGGTCTCCCAAGGCAAACAGGTCCTAGGTGACGGGTCAGACTAAGAGCGGTTCAAAAAACTCTTATGATGCCAACAAAATTGAGGACCGTGACGTCGCCCGGTATGGCGCAGCCGGGGCCCCACCCTGGAGCCAGGCCCGGGGTTGGGGCTCGTATGCGAGCGCCTGGTGGTCGGGCCTCCCCCCATGGGGTCCGGCCGGGCTCAGCCCGAAGGAGCGACGTGGGGCCACCCTCCCGTGGACCCACCACCTGCAGGAGGGACCGTAAGGGGCCGGTGCAAAGTGGATCGGGCGGCAGTCGAAGGCGGGGGCCTAGACAACCCGATCCCTGGACGCGGAATCTAGCTCTAGGGACATGGAACGTCACCTCTCTGGCGGGGAAGGAGCCTGAGATTGTGCGTGAGGTTCAGAGATTCCGACTAGAGATAGTTGGGATCACCTCTACGCACAGCTTGGGCTCTGGAACCACACTCCTCGAGAGAGGATGGACTCTTCACCACTCTGGAGTTGCCCATGGTGAGAGGCGGCGGGCTGGTGTGGGTTTGCTTATAGCCCCCCAGCTCAGCCGCCATGTGTTGGAGTTCACCCCGGTGAACGAGAGGGTCGCTTCCCTGCGCCTTCGGGTCGGGGATAGGTCTCTCACTGTTGTTTGTGCCTACGGGCCAAACGGCAGTGCAGAGTACCCGGCCTTCTTGGAGTCTCTGGGAGGGGTGCTGGAAAGTGCTCCGACTGGGGACTCCGTCGTTCTACTGGGGGACTTCAACGCCCACGTGGGCAGCGACAGTGACACCTGGAGGGGCGTGATTGGGAGGAACGGCCCCCCTGATCTGAACCCGAGTGGTGTTCTGTTATTGGACTTCTGTGCTAGTTACAGCTTGTCCATAACAAACACCATGTTCAAGCATAAGGGTGTCCATCAGTGCACATGGCACCAGGACACCCTAGGCCGGAAGTCAATGATCGACTTTGTGGTTGTTTCATCTGACCTCCGGCCGTATGTCTTGGACACTCGGGTGAAGAGAGGGGCGGAGCTGTCAACTGATCACCACCTGGTGGTGAGTTGGATCCGATGGCGGGGGAAGAAGCTGGACAGACTCGGCAGACCCAAACGTACTGTGAGGGTCTGTTGGGAACGTTTGGCCGAATCCCCTGTCAGAGAGATCTTCAACTCCCACCTCCGACAGAGCTTCGACCAGATCCCGAGGGAGTCTGGAGATATTGAGTCCGAGTGGACCATGTTCTCCACCTCCATTGCCAACGCGGCCACTCGGAGCTGTGGCCGTAAGGTCTCCGGTGCCTGTCGAGGCGGCAATCCCCGAACCCGGTGGTGGACACCGGAAGTAAGGGATGCCGTCAAGCTGAAGAAGGAGTCCTATCGGTCCTGGCTGGCTTGTGGGACTCCTGAGGCAGCTGATGGGTACCGACGGGCCAAGCGGACTGCAGCCCGGGTGGTTGGGGAGGCAAAAACTCGGGCCTGGGAGGAGTTCGGTGAGGCCATGGAGAAGGACTATCGGTCGGCCTCGAAGAGATTCTGGCAAACCGTCCGGCGCCTCAGGAGGGGGAAGCAGTGCCCTACCAATGCTGTTTACAGTGGAGGTGGGCAGCTGTTGACCTCGACTGGGGATATCACCGGACGGTGGAAGGAATACTTCGAGGATCTCCTCAATCCCGCCGTCACGTCTTCCATTGAGGAAGCAGAGGCTGAGGACTTGGAGGCGGACTCGTCCATCACCCAAGCTGAAGTCACCGAGGTAGTCAAGAAACTCCTCGGTGGCAAGGCACCGGGGGTGGATGAGATCCGCCCTGAGTACCTCAAGTCTCTGGATGTTGTGGGGCTGTCTTGGCTGACACGCCTCTGCAGCATCGCGTGGCGGTCGGGGACAGTGCCTTTGGACTGGCAGACCGGGGTGGTGGTCCCTCTTTTTAAGAAGGGGGACCGGAGGGTGTGCTCCAACTATAGGGGGATCACACTTCTCAGCCTCCCCGGGAAAGTCTATTCCAGGGTACTGGAGAGGAGAATCCGGCCGATAGTAGAACCTCGGATTCAGGAGGAACAGTGTGGTTTTCGTCCTGGTCGTGGAACACTGGACCAGCTCTATACCCTCTACAGGGTGCTGGAGGGTTCATGGGAGTTTGCCCAACCAATCCACATGTGCTTTGTGGATTTGGAGAAGGCATTCGACTGTGTCCCTCGCGGCATCTTGTGGAGGGTGCTCTGGGAGTATGGGGTTCGGGGCCCTTTGCTAAGGGCTACCCGGTCCCTGTACGACCGGAGCAGGAGCTTGGTTCGCATTGCCGGCAATAAGTCAGACTTGTTCCCGGTGC
The DNA here is from genome assembly GCF_965113295.1 of Leuciscus leuciscus. Lineage (NCBI taxonomy): Eukaryota > Metazoa > Chordata > Actinopteri > Cypriniformes > Leuciscidae > Leuciscus > Leuciscus leuciscus. The sequence goes on along the minus strand of NC_138730.1, from coordinate 35,714,506 downwards.
ATGTTGGACTCCGGCAGGGCTGCCCTTTGTCGCCGGTTCTGTTCATAACTTTTATGGACAGAATTTCTAGGCGCAGCCAGGGGCCGGAGGGGGTCAGGTTTGGGGACCACACAATTTCATCTCTGCTCTTTGCGGATGATGTTGTCGTGTTGGCCCCATCAGACCAGGACCTTCAGCATGCACTGGGACGGTTTGCAGCCGAGTGTGAAGCGGCTGGGATGAGAATCAGCACCTCCAAATCCGAGGCCATGGTTCTCAGTCGGAAAAGGGTGGTTTGCCCGCTTCAGGTTGGTGGAGAGTTCCTGCCTCAAGTGGAGGAGTTCAAGTATCTTGGGGTCTTGTTCACGAGTGAGGGAAGGATGGAACGGGAGATTGACAGACGGATCGGTGCAGCTTCTGCAGTAATGCGGTCGCTGTACCGGTCTGTCGTGGTGAAGAAAGAGCTGAGCCGTAAGGCGAAGCTCTCGATTTACCGGTCAATCTACGTTCCTACTCTCACCTATGGTCATGAGCTGTGGGTTATGACCGAAAGGACAAGATCCCGGATACAGGCGGCCGAAATGAGCTTTCTCCGCAGGGTGGCTGGGCGATCCCTTAGAGATAGGGTGAGAAGCTCAGTCACTCGGGAGGAGCTCAGAGTAGAGCCGCTGCTCCTCCACATCGAGAGGGGCCAGCTGAGGTGGCTCGGGCATCTTTTCCGGATGCCTCCTGGACGCCTTCCCGGGAAGGTGTTCCGGGCATGTCCCACCGGGAAGAGACCCCGGGGAAGACCTAGGACACGCTGGAGGGACTATGTCTCCCGGCTGGCCTGGGAACGCCTCGGGGTCCCCCCGGAAGAGCTGGAGGAAGTGTCTAGGGAGAGGGAAGTCTGGGCATCCCTGCTTAGACTGCTGCCCCCGCGACCCGGCCCCGGATAAGCGGAAGAAGATGGATGGATGGATGGATGGATGGTGTTATACCAGTCGTATTGTTTATTGGTTAAGGGTCAGTGAAAACTGAAATTGAATGAATCCGGTGTAGGAGAGGTACCTCTAGAAAAACTGTAGAAGTATTTTGGAGAAACTATTTGAACATCACAAAGAAATTGTTGGATATTTTTTTTTATTAATTAATTAATTTTATTTATTTTCTCTTTCTGATTGTGAATTATTTCCTCATCAAATGGTTGTCTGAATTGTTTTTTCTTTTCTTTGTTTGTTTGTGTTAATGCAGGAGAGTGAAATGAATACAAAACATCCATGCAATGCAAACTGATTTATTGTTATCTGTTATATTATTGCCTTTTGTTCAATTGGGTTCATCTGTTTAAAAGTAACAAGCTGAATCCTCTGTAGGATTGACTTTTAAGATTTAAAAATGTTACTTATAAGGAGACTTATAAGTTGGCACCCCAGAAAAACCCAGTCAATCCGTTACATACTCACTACTGCAGTGCAGTATGGGATTGAATGAGTGCACTCGATGACATCCACTATGGTTTTGGACACCACTACAAATGGCTGTTCCCTCAAATAGTGCCCTATTTAAGAGTATGGGGGGTGATTTCAGACACAGCCTGGGTTGCTGCAATAATGTAAAATATGTGGAAACAATGAAATATATTTGAACATTCAAGCATGAAAACACATTCTAGTAGACCCCAAAACAAAATCAAAACTTCTTTAAATGGGCATAATAGGTCCCCTCTAATACATTTTAAAATATAATTTATTCCTGTGATGGCAAAGCTGAAATTTCAACAGCCATTAGTCTTCAGTATCACATGATCCTTCAGAAATCATTTTAATAAGCTGATTTTTTTTTTTTTTTTTTTGCTGCGGAAACATTTCTTATTATTAACAATGCTAAAAACAGTTGTACTGCTCCTTTAATTTTGTGGACATATGTTTTAGGACCTTGGCCGGTCCTCTTCATCACAGATCTATTGAAGCTTGTAAAGGAAGGTGTGTAAAAAAAGTTCATCATCGTATTAGTCTCATAAATGTCATGTAACAGTGTATGTTTTGTTTCTCAATGCGTCTGTTTTGTCACTTTTTGTCACTTTTCTTCAATATTTGTTTATCACTGCAGAGCTTGACAAGATAATCTTCTCATGAGTTGAAGGAAAGCATGCAACTTTACATGGATGGGACAAAGACAGTTAACTGCAGCATTATCTCACTTGATGCTCTGAAGGGGGCAAGGAAGTTTTTTTTTTTTTTTTGTGATTGTCTTTGGATTCTATACCTCTCTAGGCTCAACCAAAATGAGGCAGTTTATGAAAGTTGTTTATAAAAGCTGAATGGCAATTAGCATAGCATGAACACACTTATAGTTTATTAACCCTTTCATGCATAGTGTCACTGGTCACTACAGTGGACAGCTATTAAAAAAGCATTTTCTTCAATTTGCATGGGTTTTGGTGGCGTAGTTGCACATCAACCTCTTCAGTGGACCCTGGTGCATCATCCTATACATTGCAACCAAACAGCAAGCCATGTATCAATATCAATATGTTTTTTGTTTTTTTTAAACCAAGATGGCCAATAGTCAGTCAGAAATGCCAAGTTGCTCCGGAATATCCACCCATTCCTTCTATCCTAGGAGACTCTTGTAGGTAAGAAAAATATTGCAGCATCAAGCAATATCTAATGAGTTAAATCACAGTAAAATTTTCAGAGTTTTGACTTTAGATTGGGAGAAAAATCTGATTAATCATCTGTCCACTATAGTGGACCTCATACAATGGCTATATTTCAGCTACAATTCATACTTATACTGTGAATATTGTTTTTGAAAATACTTAATCTGCAGTGACTATTTTTGACTATAAATGTATTTGTATTATTAGAATGTAATTTTCACTGACATCAAAAAAAGTTACGTGATTACATAATGTATGTGACTTGTAATGCATTACTTGTTAGATCAAAAAGTAATCTGATTTTGTAATGCACGTAATTGTAATGCGTTTCTTTACTCGTAACATCAAAAAGTAATCTGATTATGTAATGCACATTACTTGTAATGCGTTTCTTTACTCGTAACATCAAAAAGTAATCTGATTACGTAATGCACATTACTTGTAATTAATTACTTTACTTGTTAGATCAAAAAGTAATCTGAATGCGTTATGCATGTTACTTGTAACACATTACTTTACTTGTAACATCAAAAAAGTAATCTGAATGCATTATGCATGTTACTTGTAATGCGTTACCCCCAACACTGCTCATTTCAGATGAGACTGAAAAAAACGTATCGCTTGGTTTTCTCAGAGGAGGGCTATGCTAGAAATGTGTCCATCTTGAACATAATCAGAATTATCAGCTAATAAGGGTAAATTGACATACTCTGGTGCACTGGAGGGAGCATCTGAGTGGTTTTTCACAGTTGTACATTGACAGGCTGTAGGAAATTCTGATGGAATCACGTCCTCATGTTCTGATATCAAAGATACGCGAAGTGCAACTTGTATGAAGTTCAATTGCCTTTGCAATATTTCACATTTATATTTTTTGTATATATGTTATAGTTTTCAGATGATTTGATGTAATTTTATTGATTAGTTTGTTAAATACACATACTTTATCTGTTTGATTATTGTATTATATTTAATACAGTATATCTTCAGTTTAAACCATAAACGCATGCTGTCCACTCAAGTGGACATCTGAAAATCTCTTTGAAAAATGTGTAAAAAAAAAAAAAAAAAATCTTGTTTTTCATGCCCTAAGAGCAATTAAAACACATAGCAAAAAAAAATCCTGACTGAGGTTATCATAATTCATGTATGAAAGGGTTAAAGCAGCCTAGAAAGAAGGACAATCTGCCTGGAAAATAAGAACATTTGTTAATAGAATGTTTTCTGGAAGGTTGAGTCCTTTCAATTTTTTTAATGCATTAAGTTGGTCACCAGAGGACACTCAGGGCTCACAAGGAAGACAACAATTTCAGAGACGGACGGTTTGAGAATGGGCCCCGGACCTCCTTTATAAAACTTGAAGGGATAGTTACAAAAATGATCTACAATTCTCTCATAACCCTCATGTTGTTCCAAAATTGTATGATTTTTGAAGATTTTTTTTTTTTTTTGGTCCATACAAGGAACGTCAATTGGGTTCAGTGTTGTTTTGGACTGCATTGACTTTCATTGCACGAACAAAGAATTTTTTCGAAACATTATTCCAAATATCTTATTGGTGTTCTACAGAAAAAAAAAAAAGAAATTCATACTTGTTTGGAATGACATAAGGGTGAGTAAATGATGACAGAATTATATAATTTTGGGGTGAACTATCCCTTTAAGGACTGAAAATAATGTACGGCCCATTTTTTGACCTTTGCAAAGACACTAACATACAAAGAGGGACTATTACCGACATTAAAATGCCGGAACAAGAGCTCTTCTACATTAATTAGACTGAACTATTAGGGGCTGCATGGCTTATTGAGCAGCTCGCATTACTCTGTGTTGTGTGTGAGACCCTTTCGGTCTGGCCAGTCCACCAATGCCTCAGCCCCCGCGTCCATGCCATTCTGTGCGAGGTTAATTGCTACACCTTAGCTCATGTCCTTGTGTTAATGCAAATTAGATCTTTTGACATCCCACGACGACTTTGTGTGGTGGAACAAAATAAGCGACGGCTCTTGAGCTTGTAAAGGAAAGGTGTGTAACAAAGGTTGCTTGTCTGAGCAATCACTCTCCATTGTTTGCCAAGGAGGCTGCAGAGGAACGGTATATTCATGAGCTGAAAGATGAGGGAGATGCATTTGTTTCCTACCTCAAACTGAAAGGTAAAGCCCTTGTTCTATGAATACTCAACGCTGTAGTCTCTCTTTGAGTGGATGCGACATACAGTACAGTGACAAATGAAGTGAAATAAAGCATGTTTTCAGCTCCGTGACAGGCACAGGAGTTGTGTACCACCTTAATTTAACGGTTAATTAGATTGTTTTCCATTTACAGGGCCCAAATATTTTACAGAGGAGAGGCTGAGGCAAGTTTGTCATTTGTTTTTCTCCTGTGAATATTTCTCAGGGTAGTCAATTTCTGTGCAAGCACATACCTTAAAACTTCACTAACGCTATTGAACATTTCTGTTACAAACCAGAAGAAGCAGGGCATGTTGCCACAATGAAACAAGCTTTGCATTAAAAAAGAACAGTAAAAAGATTATGACACATTAAATAATTCATGAAACAATAATTGTAAATAAATTGCATACCTTTGTAACCTTTGAAACTGCCTGACATTTATGGAAAATACCCAACTTTTTTGTTAAAATCTGTCTTCATCAAATAGTTCTTGTCTTAATATAAATTACCATTCAAAAGTTTGGGGTCGGTAAGATTTTTAAAATGTTTTTGAAATAATTATTTTATGCTCACAATTTTTTTTATTGTGAATGATTATAAAATGTTTTTTTTTTTTAACATATCCTAAAATGTAGTTTATTCATGTAATGGCAAAGCTGAATTTTCAGCATCATTACTCAAGTCTTCAGTGTCGATCCTTCTAATCATTCTATTATACTAATTGGGTGCTTAAGAAACATTTCTTATTATCTATGTTGAAAACGGTTGTGCTGCATAATATTTTTGATATAAATGTCGTTAGTATATGTTAATGAAGAGTGTTTACTCGTTTTCCGTATTACCTGGACAAACAAATGTAGTTTTTTTTTTTCTTGGCAAATGTCCGCTGAATTTGCAATTTGCAAAATGCAAACATTTTGGACAGCTCCAGGGCTTTCGTGAAAACTACAGATTATACTTCTGCATTTCTGTAGCCCGCACAAGCACAGTTGGATCGACAGAGAGTTATTAAAGTGCCCCTATTACGTTATTTTAAAGGTTCCTAATTTTGTTTAGGAGGTCTCAACAGGTTAACATGCATCAAATGTAATATATATATATATATATATATATATATATATATATATATATATATATATATATATATATATATATATCTTTCATTTTCTCATAATATACATTGCACATCACATTTTTCAACAATTCTCAAACGACTCATCCGAAGAGACTCTCTCGCTCTCTAAATCCCTCATTTCCATTAGCCTGCTCTGATTGGCCAGATGGCCCAGTCTGTTGTGACTGGTCTACCGCTTATAGCGCATGTAGAAAACGAAACCCATTACCATAACTGAACTTAAGCTCCGGAGGCTTCCTAGTCCTTAGCGATTGTACACACTGTAAAGACAGTAATGATGGCATCGATTTTATCTGAGACCATCATCCATCGTTCTTTCTACTGTATAGGCAGCCACGTTTTATTTAAAGCCCATTTGGCCTGCAGTGAAGTATCCTTTAAAAAGAACAGTTTTTTTCTTTTCTTCCAAAAATCGAAATAACCTTTTTCCACAACAAAGTACCTTTATTGTAATGGAAAGGATGTTAAAGGTTCTTCATGGAACCATCAATGCCAATAAAAAACCTTTGTTTTTAAGAGTGTATAGTGTGGTTTTTATTGTATTTACTTGTTTTACCAACTGTACATCTATTTCTGTAACTTTTTTTTCACACAGGTGACCTTGTACACATACACACAAACACTGAGAGACACATGATCACACAGCTGTTTACCATATACACTTATACAAGCCAAAGCATTTTTTACCCTACATAAACTAAAGGTGATCTTTACTGGGGTATGAAATGGCCAAGATCTGTCATAGCTCTGACAAATGTAGGCCAATTTTGCGGAGTTCCATTTTGTTAAGGCTTGTGTCCCCACAAAAAGTCACCTATATAGCAGCTGTGTTAACTAGCCTACTGGGAGGAAGCCAATAAGTTGTAGTAGAGTAAAAGATCAAGAAAGTGTGCTGTTTAGCCTGAGTCATTTAACTTAGTTTTTTTTTCTGGGCTGCAGTGACAGTTTGCTGCCAAAAACAGTATGAAGTCGAAAACAATGTTTACATCTTTTTTGCAGATAACGACAAAAATGTGGCATCTGACAGGGTGTGAATAGTTTTTGTGTGATATGGTGATCAGATTAGGTTTTTCGTACAGAAGCATGTAAAGGTCATAGATGCATGTAAGAATACTTTTCCCCCGCAATCACAAAATTGAGATTACTGTGGAAAAAAAGACAGGATCAAGATGCTCATTCATTTGGAGAAATAGAAATGCCAGAAATGTGTGATTAAATGGCGACATATAACCCTTCTACCTGAAATGAAAATGTTCATGGGTAGTTCACATGCAAATTAAAAGATTTGCATAATGACTCCTTTATTGTAATCTTCTGAGATTGGATCTGTGGCCAAAGGTAAATCAAATTCTTCACTTGTGGAATTATTCTTAATGAAAGTGGGAAGAATCTGTCAGCTGCATGTGTTATTTTACAACCAGTACGTGATATTGTAAAGACCACAACACAGACTGTTTTTATTTTTTTAAACCCCTTTCAATAGATGCAACTTTACCAAATGACACAATGTAGTGACTTTAGCCAATCAGAGCTTGGTTTCATTAAAAGCTGTTTTTCATTATGTCAATAACAGCCCCTTCTGCTTTATTCACGAAATCTCTCTCTTTTCTCATTTGTTTCCAAGTTTTGGAAAACATGCCAGATGTGTCTGCGTTGAATTTGGAATGAAGTCTCTCAAGGCTAAACACTCACAAAATTGACTAAACTACCCTAGTGAAAATACAATTTAAAATACATTTATTTCATAATAAGTATACTACAAATCCATAAAAAATGTATACTGACATCGCTTGAGGCTTACAAATAGAATAATTATAATTAAACTTTATTTGAACACTTCTTTATTGCACAATGCACAGTTCTTAATATTAAGCCTTAACATGTGTTTAATATCACTATTAGTAAGGATAGTATCTCTGTATAATATAAGTCTTTAAATGCAAGATATTATACTTTCAGTTGTTCCACTGCACAATCAAATCATGTTGTTCCAACCTCGTAAGACTTTCGTTCATCTTCGGAACACAAACTAAGATATTTTTGATGAAATCTGAGAGCTGGCTCACTCCTTTATAGGCTGCTATAGGTAATTGCATCTGCCGGCCCAGAAACGTTAGTAAAAACATTGTTAGAATAGTCCAAGTGACTACAGTGGCTCAACCTTAAAGGGATACTTCACCTCTGGAAAGATGAATGTGTATTTAAAATAGCCTAGGTCATTAATGTAGAAGAAATGTGAAGACATTTTTGAATTTGGAGCTTTCTAGACTGGGAAAAGCCAGAAAATGTATTTTTTATCTCAACCTTAAGTTTATCAAGCGACGAGAATACCTTTTGTGCGCAAACTATTCAACAATTTTTTATTTTTTTTTATACTGTGTGGGTCTCTGACGTGAGTTCACGAGAGCGCCATGACGCGCGAGAACTGAGAAGATGACGCAGATGGGCAGTGCCGGCCCGAGCCTTTTGGGGGCCCTAAGCAGAATTTGATTTGGGGCCCCCTCCCACCACGCAGAGTCACCTGTGCTTGACGATTATTGACACAATGTCACGCTATAATGTTACATTATAAATTAATACAATGAGGTTATGTATTAATACAAAATAAATACTTAATAAAAAATAGATACTTAAAGTTTTAACTTTTTTTTTACTCTTTTACTAACTCTTGGAAACTTCTGAAAACAAATGATGTTTTATAAACAAAGTTCGGGAGGAGCACGTTCAAATAATCAATCCAATCTTCTCGTCATCAAACAATTATGTCTACCCTAATCAGCATGACAAGAAGTATATATATATATCCACACTGTCAACTCACCTAATATTCCTTGACAGTTTTCCAGCATCCCTCCACCACCCCGACTCCTCACTCTTGGCTTAATCTTTTACAGCCAGGAATACGGGGGGAGTACTCTGGGTTCGGGCCGAATACCGAGCCCGGAGCCCTCTCCTCGGACAGCACGCCAAATACGCATTTATTCTATCTAACTTATTTGTAAGTGTGAACTAGTGAAACTGTCACAAAACATATTAAAAAAATGATTTGCAAAATATCCTCCAACGTTTTGCAACACTTTGCAGTTTGAACGATGTCTTGTATGAACATGACGGAGTATGTTTTTATGTTTCCACTGTTCGATCGCGCCCGCGACTCACACACACACACACACACACACACACACACACACACACACACACAAACACGCACACACACAACATATTCCAGCTTTGTAATCTTCCACTGTGATGTTTCCAAGCACATTTTTGCGCGTGTGAAGAGGATGTTTTTTTCCGTCGATATTGGAACGTGAGTGAAGTACAAAGCCTATGATAAAGAATAGTTTACCATCCAAATCCATCGCGAATGTTGAAACATTTTGATTCTAATGAGAGAGATACGTGAGCCCAACGCCGCTTACTTTCACTTTCGCTTTAAATTATTTCGTTTTGGCTTGTTTATAGTTATTTTTTTATTCTTGTTCTGTTCTGAATATCATTACATTTAAAGGATAAATCATTGATCAAATAAAATTTTTGTGACATGGCTTAACATTACCGTGACTTTGCGCACAAATTGTCTATGCACGCGAGGTTATGCGCATGACTCAAACACTGGCAGACACAGCAGCAGTTGTAGGCAGGTATATTGATCATGAAATCAGAATTTTCTTGTCTTGAATTATTAATCCTTTCATTCATTTGTCACTTGTTTAAGTTAATTAATATGTAAAAAAATAAAATAAAAAAAAACTCGATTGGGGGCCCCCTGGTGGCGAGGGGGCCCCAAGCAGCCGCTTAGTTCGCTTATGCCTCGGGCCGGCCCTGCAGATGGGTCTCGATGTAGTGTTTAAAATGGTTCTAAAGTGTGCATTAACTGGATGTCCAACGCTATCTCACGACCAATTCGTACGAATTCGTACGAATGATAAAAAGTTGGCTAATTTGTACGATTTGTCTAAACCCACGTGATGGGTAGGTTTAGGGGCGGGGTCAGGGGTAGGTCATTCGTATGAATTCATACGAATTGGCCCTTACCAATGCCGCAAAATGAATGGCTTACCTTTCACACTAGGCTTGTTTGAGATGCGCCTTGCCTCGCCTGAAATGTATGCGAGAGTAGGCGGCTGCAGTGAGAGGAGGAGTGAAAAAAGCGCAGGCAAGACGGACAGTTCTCTTTTCTCGTAGTGGATCTGACACCTGTGAGATCAAAGATGGATATCGCGGGATTCACGCTCGTGCACAGTGTTGCTAATAATAAACTGGATGTAATTCAAGTTCTGTTGCTTTTATATGAAAATAAATAAAATGAACAAGACACAAAGTACTTGTCATTTAATTCCATTCCAAATACATGTTTATCAATATTTTTTTCTTTAATACAGACATATGTGTTTTTATTTATTTTAATTTTTTTTATAAAAATTAAATTGCATAACCCAAAGAGATCGCACTGTCAGATAGTTTGGGAATATTCACACATAACATACACATAAAACATGATATTAGAGTTTTAAAATCAAACATTTTAAAAGAGAACAATACATCACAGTTGTTTAAACCAATGAGCATTAAGCTGTGTCGTCAGCAAGTCGTTTCCCATCGTGCTTTTGATCAGCGCAGTCGGTGGAGAGCAACTGCCTCGCCTGCAGAATCCGACACGTGTGCCTTGCGCTCGCGAGAGATTTTTGACATACATCAGCATGACATCAGAGCAATAAGGCGGACCGATTTTGCTCATCTCAAGCCTATTTTCCCCAGGGGGGTAATCGAGCTCTCGATTTCCGTACCACCCCCGGCGGCCGCCATTGGCTAACAAGCCTTCACCTGCTGTTAGCATCCCATTGACTCCCATTCATTTTGGCGTCACTTTGACAGCGAATAACTTTACATCTGAGGCGTTTAAAGACTCCATTTGTCCATTATTTATTTCTAAAGAAACACGACAATGTATAAAATGCTCCATTACCTTGTATCTTACGTTATGGCCACGTAGAAGCAGTTTTTGTAAAAATAGGCTAACGATTTGCGTCATAACCACGCGACTCTCTGGAAATTACCGTAGAGACAGGAGGAGAAGCTCGCAGTCAATCGGGGGGACGTGGAGGCATAAAGTCAAGGGAGAAGCCCATAGAGAGTCATAAAGTTGCTCCTGCTCCTAGCTCATGGACAGCTCCTACTCACGCTCTCCGTCTCTGCAAGTTTCGGAAGGGAATGATTCAGATTTATCTTGGCACATCTCCTAGAAGACTTACAACTGTCAGACAGGCTGCTCACGTCTCATCCACGTCGTCAAGCTCAGTTTGAGTCTGCGCAGTTCGCTCTGCAATCAGGAAATGAGTGCTTCTAATTTGCTTCACTTTTCTCCGTTGAAACCTATGGGGTCGCTGTGTCCAGTTTATATACTGTCTATGATTTTCCCATCAAATGATCATGAGCATCATCTTCTCAGTTCTCGCGCATGCGTCGTGGCGCTTTCGTGAACTGACTCAGAGGCCCACACAGAAGAAAATTAATAGTTGAATAAAGTCGTTGTTTTTGTTTGTTTTTTGCGCACAATAAGTATTATCGTCTCTAGATAAACTTAAAGGGATACTTCAGGATTTAGCATTAAGCTTTGTATTAGTAGAAAACCTGTAGTATTTTCGAATTACCGTGCTTTCCACCCTCATATCCCCCTGAGATGAGAGATTTATGTATTTTTTGTCTGGAAAAAATCCTCCGATGAGGATTTTCTGGCCAGAGGCTAAAGACTACAGCCAGTAGTCCCTAGTAGTAGACAGTAGGCTGTCCCGCATGTTTTCAACCCGCCCATAGAGGGTGGGATCTCACTCACAGAATGCACACATAGTTTCAGCCGTCTTTCTTTGGAAGCTAAGCTAGCAGGCTCTTGTTCTGTGGAGAAAGCTGAGTAGTAGGAGAAAGCTGAGTAGTAGGGGTTACCATCCTCTGTTTCCCGGACATGTCCGGCCGTCGAGATCGACCAAAATGTCTGGGATTCGGCTTTTGCTTTCTGCAGTCGCCATTCATTGTGTACATGCACACCTTTTGTTTCAATCTAACTGAATTCATTCCGATTGGTGAATCTGAATGTAGTGTTTACATGAACGCTAAACAAGTGATCGGTTGATGTGCGTTTTAACATTGCTAAGAAAATTCCCGCTCCTCCGTTAGAGATAGGAGACCGGTGCGTCTCAGTAATCACACCACTGGCCTCGCGCCTTTCTCCCGCGGCCCTCAGCCTCGTCCTGCTCGCCACAGTAAACATGATGAATGGCGACTGTAGAACGCAAAAGGCGAATCCCGGACATTTTGGGCGATCTCGATATCCCGGGCAAACTCGTCACGGAGACTCACTAGTAGCCTAGCCTTGTTGTTTTCAACTGCGCTCTCTAACCGGGAGGCGTGGCTTTGGAGTGGCCTCCTAGGGCAGCGAAGCAAGTGCATTCTGGGAGTTGTTGTCTTTCATCCACATAAGCCAAAAATAAATTTTCTGGCTTTTCTCAGTCTAGAAAGCTCCAAATTCAAAAATGTCTTCACATTTCTTCTACATAAATGACCTATTTTAAATACACATTCATCTTTCCAGAGGTGAAGTATCCCTTTAAGGTTGAGCCACTGTAGTCACTTGGACTATTTTAACAATGTTTTTACTAACTTTTCTGGGTTAGTAAAAGTCAGACAGCTCTCAGATTTCATCAAAAATATCTTAATTTGTGTTCCGAAGATGAACAAAAGTCTTACGGGGTTGGAACAACATGAGGGTGAGTGATTACTGACAGAATTTTCATTTTTGGGTGAACTAACCCTTTAAGTATATCTTTCGTTGAACTTCAGCACTATATCCGGATAACTGAAGTGCATTAAGTACAAAATGAGTTGTTCCAATTTAGCAGACTTTAAGTATAACAATTTAGTATACCAACAGTACAATTGCAGGGTGTTTATATTAAGTACATAAATATAAAAATGTATTTGTAGTATACTTAGCATAAAATAAATGTATTTCAAATACATTTTAGTATATTTTTTACTAGGGTAGACTTTTCATGTGCTTTTTGTGATAAAGCTATTAATTTTGCCCATAAGCTACAATTCTTCACATTTCCAAGGTTACAATAGCATGTACAAGGCATATTTTCAGTGTCCCTGCTTTACAGAAAATTGGAGAGAGAATTGTTGCATTTAAAAAAAATAAAAAAAGAGATGTGTGTCTCTTTTACAGCAGGAGAGGATTACACAAGGAATGGAGGAGAGAGAAACAGAGGAAGCAATGCATCCTCCGAGTCAGGATTATATTTAGCTCAGGCCAAGCAAACTGATCATGTAATAGATAAAAACAGCAGCATTCAAGCAGTGCATATGCAAAGCACTTTTGAGTATTGTTATTTGAGCGGATTAAATGTTTATAAAATGATCTCACAAGGTTAAGCAATTAGTTTATTCCTTTCTCTCCTCGCCTCTTATTTATTTTCTGTTCTCACTGGACGTTTAAAGCAAAACGCCCACTTCTTAAAGAGACTCATAAACTTTTATATTGTATCTTCACTTAATTAAAAGCATGTCCTTTATTGACCGTCTCTGCAGAAAGTTGATTGACGTCCATTCCTTCATTGTCCAGTCAAGTACAATAGGACTTTATGGTCCAGCTGGGCACAGTGGAAACACTCACTCGAATGTGGGTCGTCCTTCATATCGCAGTGACATCAGTCAATAAAGCTCAGAGAAATTGAAGATCTCTTTTCTCTCCAAGGCCAAACTTTATACAGGCCTTCTGATTTTGGCTGTGGGGCTGATTTTCAGTGATTTAATAACTTGTGTTCCCACATCTGGCTCTTTGTTGTTTTATCTTCACAGATTGAACAGGGCAGTTGTGGTACATCAAACCAGGTCATGACACAAGGCACTCCACCATCACAATTATTTTTTTTATTTTTTGAGATCGCTCCAGGCACTGAAGGAAAAACTTAACTGAAATACTTATCCTAAATGTTTTATTGTATCTCAATGCATTGGAAGAATATTCATCTGGTCAATTTTGTAATAAAACACTTATATAACCTTGAGCATTTCAAGAGAGGATCCAAACTGCAATAAATGGATTTACATAAATTAACAATACACAGGGCTGCACTGAATCCCCAAAATAATCCTCTTCCTTTGGCCATCGAGTTCTTCACACAGCATTTATACTCCACACTGTGCCATAATCTCTACCCGCAGTCTTTAAAACCACAATTGCTAGTTCAGAAACACATTTTGAGTTTTATGTACTAGATGAAAAAGAAAAAGTCTCTTCTTTCTAATAATATTATTATAACTTGTTTTGAGAAAATCGACACTAAAGATTCCATTATTATTATTTTTGTTTTATTTTATTTTTCAGAATTAGAAGACATTAATAAAATCATAAAACATACTTTTTAGATTTAATTGCACTGGTGTCTTAATTATTTCATTGTTAAATATATAAAGATTTTTTTATATATTGCAAGTGACATCCATGACTTGTTCACAAGTAGTTTTATGGATGTCTTATGGAAACAGTGATTGCGCGATTACATGAGAGATGGTTCATTTCAGTAATTTCTGCTGTATATTTCAAAATTTTATTTTGTGCTATAGTAAAAGAGGAAGAGATGATCGATTCCCCTTTGAACTTAGGCAGCTACGGCGATCTGTCGCAGTCACACCACATTAAAGGGATAGGTCACCCTAAAATAAAAATTAAGTCAGCATTTACTCACCCTGGTGTTGTTCTAATGCCGTATGCCCTTCCTTCTTTTATGGACCACACTTTTTGTTTTTTGTTTTTTTTGTCCCGCTTGTGCTCGTCTATTGGTAATGTCCGTGAATAGTGACCAGCATCAAACTTTTTTTTAAAAAGATGCAAAAGTATCACAGAATGATCACTGTGAGAGAGTTTGGTGAAAAACACACAGAAATTTAATGTAGCCTATTATTTAACGAAATTCTTGGCCATGGGTGTTGATCTTTTGTGACTCGTGAGACTCTATTAGCGCACAGTTCACTCTGTCTCATTCAGAAAAGGCACACAAGTTGTGAGAAATCAAGATTAACAAAAACACAACATGAAATACACCACCTAGAAATCCCCAAAAAATCACTAAGTCCAATATCACCTGACTTGAACTCCGTTTGTCTGATGACTGTCAGATGACAGTTGACAGATGTGAATGCAATAACTTCTGTATTCTACAGAAGGTGGTGCATGGGTTGAATTTTATATCGCATTTTTGTTGATCTTGATTTTTTACAACTTGTGTGCTTTTTCTGGGCAAGACGTTGTGAACTGTGGTGCTTATAAAGTCTCACGAATGAGAAGCGAGAATACAAACGGCCAAGGTCAAGAATGTTAAATAATACATGTTTTTCACCAAACCCTATCATACCCCCAAAACACTTGAGATATACGGCACGTGTCGCATGGGATCATTCTGTGATACTTTTGTGTCTTTATTAAAAAGCTTGATGCTGGTCGCTATTCACTGATATTATATGGATGAGCACCAACAGAACATTTTCTTTTTTAAATTCTCCTTTTGTTGTCCATAAAATAAAGAAGGGCATACGGCATTAGGGTGAGTAAATGATTACTTAATTTTCATTACAGGGTGAACTATCAAAACGACATTTAATGTTTGAATTTCATTATAAATTGACCATTTAAAAGCTTTGTTTTATGAAAAAAAACTTGTTTATAATTGTTTCTTCACAAGCGGTCATTCATTGTAACTTCTGACACATAAAATACATATAAAATACAAATCGTCTACAGTTTCTGCTCACTGTGACGTATTAGAACTGGAAGTTCAGTTGCATTATGCTAGCAATCTACAGACACAGTGGCATATTTTGTATAATTATACAGTGGCATATTTTTGTAAATGAGAAAAGGGGGCATTTTTTGGTTGTTATCACTGGCACAAACTCACCACCTCCAGTACTAAAATTCAGCTCTATCTGTGGAAAACAGGATTATTGTGCATGCTATCGGCCTCTTGTGATGTAACATATGAGCTAGCACTGATAATCAGGACCTGGGACCACGGCCTGGCTCTGTAATTGAGCCACGTATAGTGGTCTCTTCCCATTCTCAATACGAGGAACCATATCCGCCAACTCAGACTTAATCAGATGGTGAAAAGAGAAATGGCAGGAGGGCTCTGATTAAAATATTGTTTTTTAGCGCTGCCTGGGAGAGCCAGGCTCCTTATTAAAAATTGATCCTCAAGCTGTGTCGCCTTGCGTTTCTGCTTTGCTGAAGAATTCATTACCTCTGCCACGCACCATGTCGCCTGCCTGGTATTCTCCATGTCACTGCACCCCTCCGTATCTTGCACCCCCTCCCCCCTCCTTCGTTTATCAATTCTGAGATGCAAACAAACAAATATTCCAGAGGGAGGAGAGAGGAAGAGAAGGACGAGGAGGGAGCTTGAAACAAAAACACGCCGCCTCAAGGCCTTCTCTGTACGGAGTACAAGACGTTTGATCGCTGGCATGAAAAGCAAATGCTGTTTATTCTTATTCTCATTTTCCCTCCTTTTATAAGTTCATCTCTTTATGCCTTTTGAGTAGCCAGTTTTTTGTTGTTTTTTTGCATTGCATTGCATTGCATTTTAAGGGAAAATCTATGGAATTGTGCAAAAGGGATTGGTGAAATGTATTTAACGGAGCTTAGGGTACACTCTGTCTGATAATGGAAGACAAAATATTTTTATCACAAACACGGGGTGTTGGGGAAGCATAGAATGTGTTCCAATTCTGTGGGAACTTTCAATAGAATTCCACAGGTTTAAAATCATTGTGAACCTGCTTATGGATTTTTTTTGTTGTTTTTGTTTATTCAATATTTTTTAATACATTATTATTAATATTATTGTTCATAGGAGAGAAAAAATCACTAATGAGACAATTGTTTTTCTTGGACAGTGATAAGATTGAATGGAGCTCAAATGGAGACATTTGCTGAGGTCTCCCGTTTCTCCATTTTTTCCTCTTTACAGAGATCTTGGAGAATTATGTCACAAACTTTGTTGTACAAACTGCAAATACTGTACTATTTAAATGCAAGCTACACAATCTGAAGTCAAGTCAGAGACTTTAATATGAGCTCAAATATTTGTCATGAGTTGCTCCAAGATCAACTTGAGCTGTGCTATATCACATTCATTTTATAGGTCTCTTATAGGTTCTCCTAAAAACTGGGAGAGAATTAGCAAATCTACTGATTCAGTCTCATCGCTGTCTGGAAGATACAATTGTGACATCAAAGAGGTCTCATTTGTAACTTTTCCTTTGCCAACATTTATCCCATTCTTATTTACAGAAACACCTGAGTCGAAGTTGGAACATAACTGAGATTCCATTAAATCTCCTGAGCTATGAAAGACCAACATCTCAGCAATATAAATTTTCTCCGGATACTCTAATTTTTCTGTTTTTCTTTTCTTTTCTGTATTTTTCTCTCTCCTTCTAACAGACATTGTGCTGGGATGTTGATTAAGAACTAATGCAAATAACGGAGCGTCAGCCGCCCGCCACAGGAAATCAATATCCCACAAACCCCTGCTCCTTCCCCCTTATTCCTACATAGCGATAACTAGAGCCTCCTCAAACAAAACAATTAAAGACTCAACCTTAAACTCATTACCCACACCGCTGAACAAGAAAGCCTATTCCAGGATGACACTGAGTGCTGTTTGCTGCATTGTGAGCCTATTTGATATTCAGTGCCTGTCTGAGGCCTGTTTAAATACGCAGATTAATTGCGTTCATGTCCACTTGTCTTTGCTCACACAGGTGTGCCTCTGTGATTGATTTGCTGAGAGTTTTGTATTTCGTTTCTATTGATTTAGCCAACCAACTGGAGCAACCTATAAGAGTACATGTTGGTTGAATGACTGGAAGCAAAGGCCTTGACTATCATCATCATCTTAATGAAAGGAATTTGAAATAATATATCTGATGATGAGCTGTCAGGTTAGGAACATTTTAACACATTCTCATTCTAATTTATAACTATTTTACGTTTTTGGCGAATTGGTGGCAAATTGGTATGAAATCATACAATCTCATTTGTACATTTTCGTGCAATCTGCAGTTACGGTTACGTTTAGGGGTGAATTTTCTCAAAAAATCGTATGTTTTCGTACAATTCGCATTGTACAAATTCATCTAAAATTGCCACCTCGTAAAATAGTTAAATTTTCCTATGAGTTAAGGTTCATAGTGTTGATGTGTACACTTTGTGTCAAATAAAATTAAATATGAGTTCACTAATAGAGGACAAGAAGATTGCTGGAATTCCTGAATTACTTTATGACTTCTTAACGCATCACATTGAAAACCTTCCATTCATTAGAGACGCATCATTGCATGATGACATTTCCTTTTTACTGACAGACAGTATTAATTACCTTCTGGCACCTTTATCGAATCTACATATTTGCAATAGTGACCGCGAATGCTCTTTTAATATTTCATCTTGTCTACCAAGATTATTACATGAAAAGACCTCTGAACCCACCGAATGGTGAGCCCTTACTTTTTGACTTGTCAATTTGCCTGTGACGCTCTATTCATATAGCAATTTGTCTCCAAATCTTCTCATTTTCACTCATATGTCGCCGGGCCAGGTATCAAACGATCATGATAAATGGGGGATTTGAGTAGTCCAGATCATTAACCAGACGTTTTTGGTATTCTGCTTCACATTTGATATTTGAATTTCCACCAGATTTGTTGTACAGTAAGTGTCCAAGGAGTGTTAGTGCGAGAATGATGCCTTCATTCATTGCTGTACTCTCTGGAATTGGATATTTTATTAGGAATTAGCCAATGACATAAGAAGCTACTTTTAGTTTCAGAGATCCAAAGTTGGTTGAACTTAGAGTGATTCATTTTCTTTGACTTTCAGATATTTCTGAGTAATGAAAGTTCTCAATAAAATGTGTAGGATAAAAACTCTTTATTGCCTTTACTTTGTTTGGAAGGTTTAGAAGTTGTTTATATTAAAAAGAAAGTTAAAAAGTTACATGTGTGCATATGAGACTTGCATCATGCAGTCACTTATGCTCAGACAGCACATGAGCAGGTGGTAATCACAACAGTGTCCATTTAGATTACAGTGTTAAACGCTGCTTTGATTGATTACATTTCATGGCCCATTTAGCTTATGCTTGGCAAGAAAATGCAAAAAGGCAAGAATTTTTCCAACATTTGCTGATCATGCCTCAATTTAAGCATCACAAGACTCATTTTACAAAGCTCTGGCCAATCTACCAATATAAATACTAAAGAAGTCATGCCCAGGTGTAACTGTAAACATGATAGAAAACAAAAAACAAGAGCATTGGTGAGCCTTGGAAGGGAGCAGCAACAATTCAAGAGGAAAAAAGAAAAACAAAGCAAAGCAATCTCCTGTAGGGTAGTGTCTGTAAATTAGCAAACTTAATGAGCCAGTGACAGCATGACGGATCTTTAGCATCTGGGCTGGGGTGACAGTGATTGATAGATGTTGGATGTCTGCGGGCTGATCTGATGGCTGATTTATGCCGTGCTCGGCGCTGATTACATAAATGCCATTAGAGTTCCCAATGGCAGCGCTGGAGTGCGGCGTGAGCCAGACGTGATGGAGGAGAGGACACTGACCAACCTGACACAACTCAACCTCCCGCTAAGTGCCCCCAATCCACAGTGACTTGAGATTATTGTATCATTTTTTTTAAATGATTGTTTTAGTATTTGATTATCTGTCCTCTGATTTCCATCATGTTTCATAGTCTTATATGGAAAGAAAAAGCAGCACTCTCCGTGATAGCTTTTTATAGGACTCGGACTGATACGCAAGGCAAACAATCTTTTTTTAGTCTGGGAACTCGGATGCCTGTTTCAGGTCGTAAACCTTAGCATCCAAGCATATAGGCTCTGCGCTGGTAATGACATTTAAAGTAGAAGTTTGCATTTGTTTAAATTAGTTGTGGAGCTAGCCAAGTGATAATAGAATTCTATTATTTTATTTATTTTAAACAAACAAGTAGGCATACAAAAAAATGTGATGAAAACAAGTGGAATTCACATTAACATTTATCTTAACCTATTTTCAGGATTATTATGTCATGTATCACTCCGTAATCTCTACACAATTAAATCTGAACACTTATAATGATAATAAGTACTTTTTAGTATTATTTCTTCAAAGCGTGAAACGAAAACTATACTCTAGGCCGATCTGGCCAGAAAATCTATAAATTATCCTTTCTTTCTCATCTTCTTAGAATCTGTTTTCCACAATAGCAAACCAGCCTCACTAAATGACTTTGCCTGCTTCATAAAATATGTATTTCTGTACAGGGAGGAAAAAATGCTAATAACGTTTGGTGGCCGAATTAGATTTGGGAATGAAGGCAAGGAAGGAAAGAAATGCATGAAAGAATTTAGCTGTGCAACTCATAAATAGTTTACCAACCTAGTGAAGATTCATCAAGTTGCATAAGAGATAAATTATATTTTCTGGCTTTGCATTCTCACCCTCACACCGCCTTTCCACCAGAGGAGTGAATTGAATAAAAGATGAGGGATGGAAATTGTGTCTGCTCCGCGATACCAAGGCTAACTGCGGTTTATACCTGCCGACGCTCGTGAAATCCTGATATCTATGATAGGCCACATTTGGAATGGGTGTCACCGATCCTATCACCTTGCCATGAATGAGGAAATATTGACAGCAATACAAAATGCCTTCCATGTGCACAGAAATGTTATAGCGTATCCTCAACCTCCAGCAAAGCTTTACAGCTGACATCTGCTAGTTTTTGCATACTGAAGTATGGCGTATGGAGAAATCCACCAGTGGTTTATCGGTTCATCTCTATTTAACATAACACAGGCCGCTGATAAAATTATTTCTAGCACAAACCGAGAGACCTGCCTTTTTGTTATTCTGGAAGAGTTAGAAATGAGTTTAAAAAAGCAGGAAGCTGGAGACCTTGCTAGATGCCATTATATGTTCTCTGCAATCGAGGAAAACAAATTTTGTCAACAGGAGACCTTGACTTCTTCCGAAAGTTAGAGAATGTTGTGCTAACTAGAGGAATAAGCTAACTCGCCTAAGGCCTTTCTGTCATTTTGGTGCACACTTTACATACCTAATAACAGACTAGGTGTGTCAGTTACAAGATTATTCCTCTCTCTGATTGTAGTTAAAATCCCAAAATTCAGTTCTCACACATTTGTGCACATGGCGACATGCTGTTCGATGGCAATGTCAAAAACAATATAAAGCATGAACTTCCAAGTTGGTTTGCTGATTTGCAGATAAAAGATTTATTGTGACTTTCTTGATAATGATTCTTAAGCAATCCACAAAATTGGGATGCTAGAAATGCACGTATTCTCCTCGGCTAAACAAAGTTGCAAAATCAAAACAGTTATATTTGATGTGCTTTTTTAAACTGAATGTAGGGGGAGAGCGGGGCACAACGTACCGCGGGGCTAGACTCCACACATGCTAGCATGACAAAACTTAGTGTAGGTATTTACTAGTTGCCAAATCAACATTATATAGAGAAAAAATGCGCCAAAATTCAGACATTTTTGGAAGATATCACTGTTAATTTTTCATCTCTATTTTTTGTTTGTTTAAAATTAGACAGATCTGATATTATTTTAATCAGATAGCATTTTAAGTTGCCATATGGTCATGCTACAATGTGCCCCTCACATGTTACAATCTGCCCCACCTATGGGGCATGTTGTCACATTTAGCTTCCATTCTTTTGGGGTATATCAAGAAAAAAAGTATGCACTGTATTAATAAAACAAAACCACACAATTGTACTAGACATGTGGGAAATTAATGTGGGAAAAAAGAAATACTCTGAACCCTAAGTAGATTTACACAAACTGAGAAAGTCAAAAAGCATTACGTTGTGCCCCGCTCTCCCCTACATAGTAGTTTGTGACTAGTCGCAGCATAAGTCCACACTGTGTAGGGTCTTGTATTGTGCACTTATGGGGTAAATCATTAATATGGTTATTGATGGAAAACTAACTGTGGAGATGATATGTAAAACTTCTTCAGAAACTTTTTGGGGAAACTAAATCATGCTGGGTTGAAGTCGATTGCATTTGAGTTAGTTGTGGTCTCAACTGACAAAAAAGATTTAGATTCTGTGTTGCCAAGCAGTCATCTACTTCCCACAGTTGACTCTTTGAAAGATATCCCTGTCTTTGAAAGCATTAGCCTGTTTTGCAGTGGCTAGACGTGGTTTGTATTGTGACAAAGCTCTTCCTTTATCCACTATGACACGAAGCAGTGGCTTATGCCCAATGGGAGTCCTCTGGTCTGGGAGAGCAGAGATGATTGGTTGTCTGTCGTTTAGTGATCAAAGAGAAAGACACTTTTAAATCATCCTCCATTTGGCCATAGATTACTCAGCGAGGCTGTGTTCAGACAGAGAATTGAATGTAATATGTGTATAAGACTAATGGTTAAACTCTGCACAAGGCTGGCCACCTCTTTTAATGGATTTAGTTTGATTAATAGCTTTATAACTATACACTGCATGCCAGTCTCGGCTTCTGATCTAATTGGTTTTATTTGAAGTGGTAGGCTTTGAGGTGATGCCGCCATTGGAGTTATACTTGTTTTGAAATTGCAATCACAGAGATGAAAATAACTGCATTTCTATGAAATATTGAAGACCTATTCATAATGTCTCCATTAAATTCAGGTTAGAATTAGTGTATGAACACATCATTCACATTTATCTGTAATTTGTCAATCTCGTAATGTGTTGGACAAGCTACGGAACATTAATGATTTGCTTTAGTGCTCAACATATGCATCATTTCACATAAGCACACTCTAAAGCAGTAGTTACTGATTAGTGGGCTGTGGTCTAGACTATGCCTTAGTTCTATTTGGACTGTGAATCCTTTCACATAAATGTTATAAACAAACATGTATATAGTTTAAGTAACTTCTGACCATTGCATCAAAGCCAGTTTGTGATGTTTGTGGTCTCTGGGCAACTAATTTGAACAATCTTTTGTTTTCTATTTTTATGCAGGCCTTGTAGCAAGGAACTGTACTTATACAGTAGTTGTAGCTGTAGCAATGCTAAACTGTTTTGTTATTCTAAAATAGACTATGCAAAGGAAAAATTCATTTTAATTTCCATTGAAAAAGTAGATGCAGAATTATTTGCCAATTAGAAGAAGTTCCTTAAAGTAACAACTATGCATTTTCACATTCTATTCTATTCTATTCTATTCTATTCTATTCTATTCTATTCTATTCTATTCTATTCTATTCTATTCTATTCTATTCTATTCTATTCTATTCTATTCTATTCTATTCTATTCTATTCTATTCTATTCGTGCATGGAGTCCAGTGTTACTTTCGAGCCCAGTGACTTTCATGGTATGGACAAAACAGTTGAAATTATCTTTTAAAAGTCTTCTTTGTAAGAAAGAAAGTCATAAACTTTTGGAATGACACGAGGTTGAGTAAATGATGACAGAAATGTCATTTTTGGGTGAATTTTAGTCAAACCATGAGCTATTTCTCTTTAAACGCCCACTCATCAAATGTCTCATGTGACACGAAATTCATTTAGCTCTTGTTAGCTATTGTGAAGTCATATAGTTTTTTGATAAAACATAGCATCCCTGCACACCATTCATGTACCTCAAGTGTTTTCTATTCCCAATAATCTAATCCTAATTATTATTTTTTTCTTTTCCTCTTTCTTCTCATTTACTTTTGTGGCATCAGCCACAATTTCTTAAACCTCTTCCGTAGGGCCCCTCCACTCTCAGTAGCGTCAGATTTTCATTACCGAAGAAGTCAATCATCATCAAACCGCCCTCTTGCCTTTATCGCTGGAATCTATTAGAGTTAATGCTTTTAGCGGCATTAACCAGGGCCCTGCGAACCTGCGGCAACCAATAGGCGAGAACAACATCCCCTGATGACACGTCTGAGCCCTGCGCTGAAAGACCTGAATTGATAGCTCTGCAGGTAGATGAATACCAAACAGAGAAGGCCCCCGCCCTGGCTCAGGAGTGGAGTCCTTTACTGCATCTTAATGGAGCTAGCGCTTCTCTGCAGAGGATGGGAGGGATTGATATGCTGCCCGACAGCTCCTCGCAGGTTCCCATTGTGCTATACGCAATATAGGAAGCAGTCAGGGAATCAGAGTGGATGTTGCAGGGGTAGCTGTAGACAGATTGCTAACTCGGCCTCTGAGGTGTTCGACACACTGAGGGGCCATTGTGATGAGCTGTACTCATGCCTGCATGGGCAACTAGGTAAATGTAAAGCCAATGTATTATGTGTCCTCAGTCCTCACAGTGCAAAAGAACAGCATGTTTCTCTCTCTCGGGTGGCTGTTTAATGTTAATAAGGAACACAGACAATGAAGTCATTTTAGTGGTCCTGTATCATTGTTTTTTTGTGTGGTTTTTTTTTGTACTTTCTTTTTGTATTTTCTGAAAGTACAAGTGCGACGAGAACGTTCTGTTATCAACATCCTCATTCACACATACTGATTAGGCCAGATCCAAAGTCATACAAGTATATTTTCATTACTGCATTTGTGTCTTGTGAATCAATACCGGAAGAAGGTATTGAAGCTTTCCTGACAGACATTCTAGGCATTCCATTTGTTATTCTTGTACATGCCCTGTAAATACTCTTCTTGAACCACAAAAGTGAACTGAAATGGAGAAAGTGTTTTTGTCTCTCCTTAAAAGCATTTCTCTGTCTGCTTATTGATGCCGTGGAGAGACTTGATACTCAGCCTTCAAAAAGGAGCATATCTTTTTCACTGCTTACCCCCAAGTACATTCTTTTGAAATTATTATTATTTTTTTTTAATTGAGCTCTGTACTTTGATATGCATAATAGGACCGAATGCAATGATTGGACGAACATTTTTTGGTCCTGAGACTTCCACTGAAGATATGTATGTTTTAATAGTCAGCTATCAGGATGTAAAGAGAGTTTCAACCAATATGACAAAAAGTGTTTATAAAACAATTGTACGGTGGCCGAGACAGCTCAACGCGCTGCAACTGAAGAAAACACATGCAAATAGAAAAAACACCTGCAAATTAAGAAAACATCTTCATCAGTTTCCCAACACACTGCAAATACATGGTCCAAATACTCACAACACAACCAAATACAGAAACGCGCTGCAAAACTTCACAACACAACCAAATACAGAAACGCGCTGCAAATAGAACAGAACACAACGGAAATGTTTAATTCGACCCTAATTAAGTGACGAACCCAGCTGGGACGTGCTTACAGCTAATTTTTTACTTTTTTTTGCAAAACATACAAAGATGGCATGTTTAGGACATACAACTTTGTATACAATATACAAAATTAGAAAAGAACAATGAGCTGAAAACAAACTAAAATAAATAAATAAAATAGAGAAAAAGAACACAAGGGTAAGATATTTATCTAAACATAAGTTCCATTGTGCAAATTTTGTCATGTCATGTTTAAATAAGTTTCATACGAAATGTTTGGTAATGTTAGGTAATAAGATGAGACTGCAAGTTTTAAAGTTGAGACACTCACACACAGATATACAGTATAACGCATATTTTAAAACACTTTTTTTGTATAAAATGTATATTTATTTGCAAAAGCAATAACAAGATATTTCTGGTAATAACAGCTATTCAGCTGATGGACACCGAGCTGCGTTGTCATGGGAACATCCCAGGTGTAAATAATGAGGAAATTACGTTGTCTTTCTTTGCTCCATTCACTAAGTGCGTTCCAAGCACACGAGTCCCGTGCTCACTCCAAAGTCCCACTTCAAGGGCTCTGCCGTCTGCCCTTAGAAGGGAGTAGGGCATAGCTCACGAGCAATAAGCACGTCCCAGACGGGTTCGTCACTTTTTGGGGTCACCTGGAAACATTTCCGTTGTGTTCTGTGCAATTTGCAGCGCGTTTCTGTATTTGGTTGTGTTGTGAACTTTTGCAGCGCGTTTCTGTATTTGGTTGTGTTGTGAATTTTGGTTGTGAATTTGGAGCACACATGTGTTGTGAAACTGATGAATATGTTTTCTTAATTTGCGGGTGTTTTTCTATTTGCATGTGTTTTCTTCATTTGCAGCGCGTTTAGCTCTCTCGGCCACCGTACAATTGCCTAACCTATCTTTAAGCTTTAGGTATTTAAATGATGACTGGAAGTGGTTTTGGACATTTATCTGGTTTGATCAGGAGGGTAATCGAGCTCTCGAATTCCGTACCACCCCCGGGAGCCGCCACTGGCTAACAAGCCATCACCTGGAGTTAGCATTCCATTGACTCCCATTCATTTTGGCGTCACTTTGACAGCTAATAACTTTACATCTGAGGCGTTTAAAGACTCCATTTGTCCATTGTTTATTTCTAAAGAAACACGACAATATATAAAAGGCTCCATTTCCTTGTATCTTACGTTATGGCCCCGTAGAAGCAGTTTTTGTAAAACAAAATAGGCTAACGATTGCGTCATAACCACGCGACTCTCTGGAAATTACCGTATAGACAGGAGGAGAAGCTCGCAGTCAATCGGGGGGACGTGGAGGCATAAAGTCCGATAAAGTCAAGGGAGAAGCCCATAGAGAATCATAAAGTTGCTCCTGCTCCTAGCTCATGGACAGCTCATACTCACGCTCTCCGTCTCTGCAAGATTCGGAAGGGAATAATTCAGATTTTGCTTGGCACAGCTACTAGAAGACTTACAACTGTCAAACAGGCTGCTCACGTCACATCCACGTCGTCAAGCTCAGTTTGAGTCTGCGCAGTACGCTCAGCCATCAGGAAGTGACTGCTTCTAATTTGCTTTACTTTTCTCAGTTAAAACCTATGGGGTCGCTGTGTCCAGTTTATATACTGTCTATGGGTTTGATAAGTTACTCTGAAAGAGGATGAAAAAAAAAAACCATTCAATGTAAAACTTAAATGATCACTTTTGTGTCATTAAAAACAATAAAAAAAAAACAATAAAAAAGGAAATATATCAGAAACAGGTCAGAAATTAAACATTGAAACGTTTTAACGATAATTCAAGCTGAATTGTTTCATTACTGGGCCATTGGTTAAACCAAACAGAACACAGCTGGCAAAAAAAGTATTTTAACATTGAAAGAATGACATACAAAAAAAAAAAAAATTATAATATACATTTATATTATATAAATATTTTGCAGTACAATATTTTTTTTTTCTTCAGGATATTAAAAGGATAATTCCGGTATTTAACACCTTGAGTCTATTTTGTAGTTTGTTATGGATGAACTAGAGTGGTGGTCACAGAAATGTTGACGATGGGTCCTGTCTCGACTTTTTGACTCTTTTAGAATCCCCTTTGACCGCTTCAGAGTGGCTGTCTATGGGCATGCACGAACATGTCCTTAAAACAACCCTTAACGTTCGTTTTCAAAACTGTGCAACTCACCGAGTGGTTAGTGGTGTTCGTTGATGATTAAAAACAAGTAGAGTAGCGAAATACAGTTTCTGTCGTGTTTTATTTGTCATTTTGTAAAATCCCATTTGATTTCTGTTGGAGGACTCATTGCTCGTTGATATTACTGCGCTACCGGAAACAGAAAAGGGGGCTGTTTACATTTGGTTGTAGTCTTTTTGCTCAGTTCTCCGTCTCTCAGAAGGCTAGCGTGAGCAGAGCAACCATAGATATCATATAATAAAGGCTAGATGTCTCGTCCGCGCTGCTGGCCAATGGAGGTCGACGTCCGCACACGGCGGCCATCTTGCCACAGGGAGCTCGCTCACTCGTAACATTGTGTTAATGGTGCATGTACTTTTTAAATAACCATAACTTGCTAAATTTTCTACCGATTTTCAAACGGTTTGGTTTGTTATAAACGTCAGAGATGTAGTTATGACACTGCATACTTATCAATAAATATAATATTATATATTTAAACATGTTTAAGCATCCAGAATTATAGCCACGTTAATAACGTTTGTTAGAAACCAAACCATTTGTAAATCCGTCAAGATTTCAGCGAGATAAGAGGATTTGTGTTCGTGCTGATCACTCACCTTACTTCAGATACCACAGAGCTCGCCAGAAAGCTTCCCTGTGACAAGATGGCCGCCGGTGTGATGCCGTTCGAGACTCCGCCTTAAGGCATCTAGCCTTATATGGATATCTATGAGAGCAACTGTGCTCTATGCGCAGTTCCGTACAGCGTCCTTGTACGGCAAAGTGGTTGTCGCCATCAAGTGGTCGGGAGTGTGCTAACGCTTCAGACTCAAATATCGAGCGGAAGTTTATACGCGGTTGTGAGGTATCTGAAAAAATAGTTCCACAATAGCAAATAACACGGATTGAAATCATACATTGCGCCGATATATTTGTTTGTAATCATCAACGAACACCACTAACCACTCGGTGAGTTGCACAGTTTTGAAAATGAACGTTAAGGGTTGTTTTAAGGACATGTCCATAGACAGCCATTCTGAAGTGGTCAAAGCCGATTCTAAAAGAGTCAAAAAGTCGAGACAGGGCCCATCGTCTAAATTTCTGTGTCCACCACTCTAGTTCATCCATAACAAACGACTAAATAGACTCAAGGTGTTAAATACCGGAATTATCCTTTAACACGACATTTGGTGAGTTGTGTGCTTTTAGTCTTTTCTGGTAGGGTAAACGTTTCTAATTTTAAGTATGTTTCTGTATTTGTTCCTGCAGTGTTTACTGTGGGCATACCGTAATTAACTTTATTTAATTTTAATTTGAAATGTTTTTAGGTTGAAAGCAAACAAACAAATGATTTGGCTATTATTGCTATTAGACTGATTCTTCTCAGAGATGTTAAAAATTTTATTGAATTTTTTTTTTTTTTTTTTTTTTTTATGCTTCAAGAACCGAGGCCCAAAAGTAATCCATTATCTTCACATGCATTATTAAAAACGTTTCTGTGTTAATATTTATATTCACCGTGAGGTCAGGGTGGAAAATTGTTGCATAGTAATGTATTCATAATCATATTCCTAATAAACAGATACCAAATAATCTCTCAGATAAACCTCATCATGATCTACTTCTTTAATTGGCTCCCCTGAGAATAGCTGTGTTCAGTGGATGCGATCATGCAACTACTGTAAATTCAGTTAATAAGCCACCACAAATGGATAAAATATTGTTAAATTTATCAACAATTCATCAGACAATGTCAACACAAAACTTTGTTTGTCACATGAAGTCACCCAGAAGCAGCTCCATCTGTGCAGTGCTCGTAGTTTTGCCAAACATGTGTGTCTGGTTGGTAAGTGGGCGACATGACTGCGTCTGACCTCAGATTCACCCCAGGTTCAGTGGAAGTTCAGTGCCGCTTTGTCTTATCACTAGCACTAAAGCCTGCAGGGCGACAACCCTCCAGTGTGCGGCTCCTCAATATTACATAACGTGACGGCCCCAGGATGGCACTACACACTGGAGTCAATTAACCACTGAAGGACATAGTAAATATTCTGTAATGGCTCTTTAAAGAGGTCTCTATTGAGATTATGCAAAAAGTGAAATGAAACCACAGAGAATATGCAATAATGGGGAATGTTAAGTCGGATTTTCATGTAGAAACCAAGCATGACTTATTAAACTAACTAAATATTTCATTTTGACTTCATTTGCATTTGATTGCTGTCAGTGACATTGGTTTTTATTATTTTAACATTGACTTTTAGGCAGAGATTTACCCTTGGATCTAATAAGAAAATACACATAACTTGGCTTTACTGTTTCTGCTAGGTTTTGACCTTGTTTTTTGTTTTTGGCAGGCATTGCACATGCACCAGCTCTGCAGGGATGGCCTGTGACCTCGCTATTACCTCTGTAGTAAATTATTTAGCTATAACAGCCTTGGCTAGCCACCTAACGAAACCCAGACAGAGTGGTGTGAAAGGCTAACCAGGCCATCACCTGCCACCAAATTGCGAATTCCATAAAACAATTTTTAAAGTGAGAGGCTTATAGAATGCATTAGAATGTTTTACACTTCAAATGATTTATATATTTGTCTGAGTAATTAGAAACATTCGGACGGCAATACATATTTTTTAATGCCTTTTTTCTTTTATCACTTCAGTTTGTTTTAAACTCTAAATGAGATTTGTTACATGCAACTGATAAGGCAAACTAAGTTTGACATTCTTTTTTCCACCGCCTAAATTGCGTTTGAAGAGCAGCTCCCGTGGAAGACAAATGCCTGTGCTTGTGACGTTGTGGTGGTAAATCCCAAGGGAAAAATACTTTGATAACTCAATGAAAGTGACATCTTCTCTAGAGTCGCTGTGTAGATACAGTGGTAAACAGATGCCGCTAGTGTACTGTGCATATTGATGATGCAGATGTACTGCATTTCTGATTTAAATATTGTAATGTGAAAAGACCTGCAGAGGCAGAGTTAGTACGGTGGAATTGGAGCAATCAAACCAAGGTTAAGTGAGTTAAGTGTTTAGCTTCATGTTAATATCTTTTTCATATACCAACATAAAAACAGTAATCAAATGTCTTTCTTCATGGCAGCGGCAGTGAAGCAAGAGTGTGGGGAAGCATGTGGCAATTCTGATTCTCCTAGTGTTCAGAGTTGTCACATTCATTTATAAACAGCTCTTTATACAGTAGGCTACAAATTGTTTCAAAGCAGCTGTACTGTACTGTCCTGAGGGAATTACAAGTTTTGTATTAAAACTTATTCTCTGTAATATGTTTTCCACTGTGTCCTGCCTTCAGCTCAGTAATTGCGGTGGCAATCAATAGCCTATGTATAACAAAGCATGCACTCCACAAATGCCAATACAACAAATATAGTCAGAAAACAAATGGACAATATTCTAATGTATTTGTAACATAAGTAAGTAAACTTAAGTATTTGGTGTATTTACTGTTTATTGGAGACCTAACAACTTATAATATGACGGCAGGCATCTCTTTTCAATTCTTATTCACAGTTTTGTAATGGCATTGAGTGCATACAGAGTGTGAGGGACAACAATATTCATTCTTTTAAAAGAATTTTCTGGGTAGTTTTCACCTGTACAGACAATCATTTTTATCAGTCCTGTGTGTAAAAACAAACTGACCATTTTTGTCTCTCTGAAAAGGTCTTTCAGCATATTCTGCGAAGGATCAGGGGTCAGGGTATCTAGATTGTTTTGGTGAATAAACACTTCACTTAGGAGAAAATAAGTGGCACAGGGATGACACATTTTTGTAGCCCAACCCGTAAGTTAGCATCCCTTAACAAAAAGCCAATAGGATTTTTTTCCCATTGAATTTAGCTAATTGCAGAAAATAAGCTCTGTGTCCAACAAAAGAGTATGATACTTACACATTTTGTTCATCATGGTAATCTTCACAAATGAACAGAACTTCGATGAATTTTGAATCCTAAATGCAATCTCCAGATTTAAGTTTATAAATGAAGTACACCAAGGCCTCACGACTTCCACCACTCGACTTCCACACCAAGACCGTCACCACCACTCAGTCTTTTCAAACTTTTTAAATTAAAATAATTTTTTTTTAGTTTGAGTAGTTTTCAAAAGCACGAGAATAAACAAAACAAGGCTGTAAAAGCAAACTAGTGAGATGAGTTTACCTGTTTAATGCGATGACATTTAATGTCCGTGACAGCCTCTGTAGTCCAATGTAGCAACTTGTTAGGAACCGGCTTTTTCGAGACGTATAAAAGCTGGTGTGTTACTGATGTATTTTTTGTTGTAGAATAACATGAAATATATTGAATAGTACAATAATAAGCTTACCGTAATTCAGGCATTTAACAATAAAGAACCCATTAAAAAAAAACATTGACTTTGGGACAATAGAACCGTAAGTTCGAAACTTGTCTCCGGGTTTTAGGACTCCTGCACCACTCTGTATGTTAACACTGAAAAAATTGCACACTTCAGATTTAAAGCTCACCAAAAAATGGAAATTTTATAATTACAGTATATACTCACCCTTGTGTTGTTGCAAAACTGTATGACTTACTTTCTTCTGCAGAGCACAAGATATTTTAAAAATGGTGTTATTTTGTCTATAAAATGAAAGTCAGTGGCTTTAAGTGTTTTTTTGGACCCCATTTACTTTTATTGTATGTAAAAATATTGTATGTTCAACAGAAGAAAGTCATACAGGTCTGAGGGTGAGTAAATGATGTCACAGTTGTATTTATTTTTATTTTTAACTATCATTAAAGTTTCTCAGAAGGTTTGGAAGAATCTTCAATGCTCTAAAAGACTGTAATAATGCAGTTTATTTTCTATGATGATTAGTGGAGCTTTTAGCTTTCTCATTTTGTGAACTAAAGAAACACTATATGTGGCCCTGGATCACAAAACCAGTCGTAAGTCGCACAGGTATATTTGTGGCAATAGCCAACAATACATTATGATTGATTTTCCTTTTATGCCAAAAATCATTAAGATATTAAGGAAAGATCATGTTCGATGAAGATATTTTGTAATTTTCCTACCGTAAATATATAAAACATGTATTTTTGTAAGTGAATGCAGCACAATCGTGAACATAAACAACTTTAAAGGTGATTTTCTCAATGTTTTGATTTTTTTGCACCCTCATATTCCAGATTTTCAAAAAGTTGCATATCTGCCAAATATTGTCCTATCCTAACAAACCACACCTCAATGGAAAGCTTATTTATTCAACTTTCAGATGATGCATACATCTCAATTTCAAAATAATGACCCATGTGACTGGTTGTGGTCCATGGTCACATATTGTAATTGATCACATTTTGGGCTTAATAATAAAGAAAACATACTTAGAAACGTTCATGTGCCTGCTCACCTGTCTGGCACTAAGCAATTTTAGGTAGGGAATAAGGGGTTTCTTCCTCTGACACATCCAGAAGGTCTAGACAAGCAGATACTTGAAGCTGTCAATCAAACTGTTTGTCTCTCTCTCCCTCCCTTTCTCTCTTTTTCCATCTGCAACGGCCTCTCTGATGTTCCTCCCAGCCGTCAGCTCC
Source organism: Leuciscus leuciscus (assembly GCF_965113295.1). Taxonomy (NCBI): domain Eukaryota; kingdom Metazoa; phylum Chordata; class Actinopteri; order Cypriniformes; family Leuciscidae; genus Leuciscus; species Leuciscus leuciscus. The sequence goes on along the minus strand of NC_138730.1, from coordinate 35,681,510 downwards.
TTTAACCCCCCTATCTTTTGCAGAGATGTTCTGTCACTGCCCTCACAAGAGGAACAAGCCTTATGACAGGGTGATTTTATGGAAAGAAATTGTAAGGAAACTGTCTGTCACACAATGTGGGGTCTTTTTGCACGCCTCATTTTTCTTCCTGGACACCACAAGTGATGACAGTTATTACCATGGCAGGAGTTTCAATATCGAAAAATAATAGTGCTGGTTTCAGCATGGAAAACAGACAGCAGTAAAATGCCATTAACAATACTTAGTATCCCTCTTACATTATATGTGTTTGTGCAAGGATTTTTTGTGGAAAAGGTTAAATTGCAAAAAATAAATACAAATAAATAAATAAATAAGTGTTTATAAAATAAGTGCTTAAATTGTAGTTTTGCGTGTATATATTTTCTCCAAAATTTAAATGTTTATTATTTGCTTTCAAATTCATTTTTTGTAATTTGCTTGAAATCTACCAATAAAATAAGTCATGCAGGTTTGGATCAATACGAGGATGAGTTTTCAGAAAATATCTAATCGAAAATATCTGAAATGATTTTTTATAAAATGTATTAAGGTTTATGCTTAAAATGACAAAAAAAATAAATAAAACAAAATAAATGCAAATGGGGTAAGACATGAAGTGAAATGAATTACTTATACTTTTTTAACCTTCTCAAGTAAAAATCTTGTTTTATGGATTAACCTTCTTAAAGGTGCAATGCGCAACATTTCATGTTAAAAATACCAGTTTTTCTAACCCATACATGCTTAAACAATTGCCTGATGGGCTGAATGAGCCCTTCTCTGATCACTGCGATTGCCTCTATAATCCTGTACAGTAAAATAAATAAGAGGGATTCGGGACGGAATGAGCGTGCACACCTCTGGTTGCAGTTTCGCTTGTTGCCAGAGGGGGCATAGTTCTGCAAAAACTCAGAGACTTGCGCATTGAACCTTTAAAGGAGAAGTTCACTTTTGAAAAAACTTTTGCTGATAATTTACTCACCCCCATGTCATCCAAGATGTCCATGTCTTTCTTTCTTCAGTCGAAAAGAAATTAAGGTTTTTGATGAAAACATTCCAGGATTTTTCCACATATTATGGATTCCATTGGGACCCAAACGGTTCAAGGTCCAAATGACAGTTTCATTGCCGCTTCAAAGGGCTTTAAACGATACCAGACGATGAATAAGGGTCTTATCTAGCGAAACGATCGGTCATTTCAAAAATAAAATAAAAAGTTGACGTTTTATAAGCACAAATGTTCGCCTTGCTCTGTTCTGTGATGCGCGTTCGTGACGTCACGTAATACGCAATTACGTTGAAAAGGTCAAGTTTGATGTGTTTACAAATGTGCGGAAGGAGGACCATATAAACATTTTCAAATGTATTTGTGTCAGTTTATCGTTTAAAATGCCCATTTCGTGTGCGCATCCTGAGTGTTTTAATATTAAAAAGCCAAAAAGAACATTTTCTTCAATTTTTCAAGCGTGACCTTTTCAACGTAATTGCGTATTACGTGACGTCACGAACGCGCATCACAGAACAGAGCAAGCCGAACATTTGTGCTTATAAAACGTCAACTTTTTATTTTATTTTTGAAATGACCGATCGTTTCGCTAGATAAGACCCTTATTCATCGTCTGGTATCGTTTAAAGCCCTTTGAAGCGGCAATGAAACTGTCATTTGGACCTTGAACCGTTTGGGTCCCAATGGAATCCATAATATGTGAAAAAATCCTGGAATGTTTTCATCAAAAACCTTAATTTCTTTTCGACTGAAGAAAGAAAGACATGGACATCTTGGATGACATGGGGGTGAGTAAATTATCAGCAAAAGTTTTTTTAAAAGTGAACTTCTCCTTTAAGTAAAAATCTTGTTTTATGGATGTTAATATATTTTCTGAGAAACAAGTCTTGTGATCAGGAAGTAAATTATGGGAGTAAATAAGTCATTTCTTGTTTTAACTGGAAAACAAGAACAAATACTGATCAGAGAAAACAAATTTTGCTTTAATAGGGTGCAGAAAAGACAGTGTCCATGTCAGCTTTATTTTCTTCAGTTGTCTCAGACTGAAGCATCTGAAGTTTATAGTTTTGTGGACGAGTGGACAGGAATAGGTGTTGCACCCATATTGCTTTCTCAATTGAGGTTGATACTGGGATGAATGTCCATCACTCACTCACGCACAGACTTATTATGACAGGCAGTACAACTGCGCACATCCACACAGATCATGTACACACACTGCCATCATGGTAAAGACCTAAGGCATTGAATTTCAGACTAGTCCAACCATCATTTCTGAATCTATTTCAGGCAGCATTTTCCACAGAGGAGGATACAGCGCTTTATTAATGATATCTGCTACAGAAAGGGTCATTGAAATGTCACATTTATGAATGATGTAATGAAAACAGCCGTACCCATAAGAGACCAACAGTTGAATGATAAAAGTAAGGAGAAATAGCCCTTTCCAGTGGACTCTAAAGGATGGACAGTCACATTCATGTTTATAGGCTCATTTCTGATGGCTCACATCACCAAACAGCACCTGTAGTACGTGATTTGTCAGTGATGTTGTGTTTTTATTTTATGAAATACTCTAGAAACTGACAGGAAATGAACAGTAAATGGTTCTTGAAGAGATTCTGACTTTCATTTTAAAATTTCATTTGAAAAATCATCTTAGTATAAATGACATGCTGGAGGGAGCTGTGGTATAGCGGCCAACATGATTCAGACGTCGAGCTGTGGTGCTCAAACAGGGAATTATGTTTTAAATTTGTTCTGTTACACGTCCTTTTCTTTCTCCCTGTCTTTTCCTGGTAATCTCTTGTATACAATGGCCCAAAAAGTATTTGATCACTTAAGCCATACTTTATACATTTCAATAAGTATTAAACTACGGCCCGGTTTCACAGACAAAGCTTAGATTAAGCCAAAGTCAAAACAATGGCACTGAAATATTTTAAGACATGTCAGTGCAAGTTGATTTCACGAGTTCACACTTACATACAATTAGAGGGAGTAAAGTTTAACGCGTATTTGGCGTGCTGTCCAGGGGGAGGGCTCCGAGCTCGGCCTGAACCCATAGTACTCCCACCCGTATGTAAATGGTTAGGACTAGAAATGTGGAGAAGGGGTGGTGGAGAGATGCTGCTAAACTGTCAATGAATTGAGGTGAGACTGCTGAATATATATGCACCTCTTATCATTGATTGCTGAGTGCTCTCCACTCGTGTTAATTATCTGAACGTGCTCCTCCTGAACTTTGTTAATAAAACATCATTTCAGTTAAAACAGCTCAAACATTCATTTTAGTCTGGGACTAGGCTTAAGCCTTGTCTGCGAAACCGGAGGTTAGTGGAATCAGCATAAATTGAATGCTGATTATCAGATTATGGCACCACAAGAACACGTACAGTCCCCAAGCCCTTATAGCAGCTGTCCTCGGGTGTGAAAGGCAGCAGACAGAAAAAAAAAAAAAGTCAATTTCACGCTTTAAAGAGCCCTAATAAAAAGAATCAGGCACTGGTAAAACATTTTATGCAATATAATGAAATATTAGCAGTATACGTTCAAAGGCTTGGGGTTGGGTTTTTTCATATTTTTGAAAGACGTACATTTATTGCATTCTTTAATTTATTAATTAAATATTAATTTCTTTCAAAACAACGTAGACAAATGATGTAGTTAGCAGTGTTGGGTTCGAGTCCACCTTAGTTGAGACAAGTCCGAGTCCAAAAGGGGGTAGAATCCGAGTCGACTCTGAACCCAACTAAACAATACTGTATGAAATACAGTAAGTCTGTAGTATACTATAGTATACTAGTATACAAACATTTAGACTAATAAAGTAAATGTAAAAAATTAAACCACATAATCTTCACTCTATCCTTTTTTTTTATTTGTTGTTTGTCATTAAGGTTTATTAGGCTGCTGTCACTTTAATCTCTAATACACGGATCCAATATAAGTTCAATAAGAGTTCAATAAGACTTTTATTAAGAGCTTAATTCAACATTTTTGTGCGGACTGATAGGCACTTTCTGTGAGCTTGAATGTGTGCGCACAGAAACTCGTCTTGTGGAATTGTATGTAATTGATTGTATAAACAGGCAAGACTTAAAAACACATGTGAATGATTGACTTCCGTGACAATGCAGTACTGACCCCATCTGGCCAGTGACAATTCCATCAACTGTCCTGAGCATATTTCACAGAATCCATGGACTCTGGGAACATTTTTCAAGTCCCAAACGCTTGAGTCCGAGTGAAATTGCATCTGAGTCCGTGACAAGTCCAAGTCCTTGAAAAGTTGTACTCGGGTTTGAGTACCCCGACTCTAGCAGTTAGGGCATCTAGCAAGGGCTAAAGGGGTTATGCTAACAAGTCAAACCTTTACTCCTTGGTTGGCACAGAAAATGTCCCTGTCAGCCTCTCTGATGGACAGCAATGCTGTAATGACAACATGTGTGCTTTGTCAATATCTCACCAAGAACAATCTCCCGGTCTTTTATCAGCAGCCCTCCGGTGCTCATTTTGTCCACAGCTGCCTGCCTGTTCACCAGCAATCAGTCAGATCCAAAGAGTCTGGCATTGAGTAAGTGGTGCCAACTGCCCGAACAGTGTGTTTGTTTCATTTCATTCCGCTTACGGGTTTTGGATCCTGCCCTCCTAAGCTGCTCATTGCGTTCGATGTGCCTAAATGAAGGTGTCGGTGTAACCGGTGGCTCGCGATGCTGTGCGTGATGCTCGGCCAGCGACCCCAGTTAGATGACTTGTCTGCGTTGTGTAGTGTTGTAGAGACAGACACAGGACAACAGGTGGCAGTTTCACTGCATTTAATCTGATATATAAAACAAATATAAGCAGCCTCTGAGTGAATCGCCCTTATAATGCTTCTCTTCGGTGCATTAACAATGCCAAGAGGAAAATACAGAGAAAACATACCTGATATATAAAACAAATAAAAGCAGCCTCTGAGTGAATCGCCCTTATAATGCTTCTATAAAACAAATGTGATGTACATTTAATCACAAAGACAAAAATATAACTTAAATAGGGTAAAATGACAAAAATAACCACACAGATAAGTAAAATAACACAATACACATAAATTGCAGTGAAGATTTAGGCATAAAAGTAATAATAACAATAAAGATTAAATAAGATTATCAAGAGCCAGACAATTCCTCACCTCTTCAGTGCATAAACAATGCAAAAAGGGATGAGGAGGAGACAAAACAGGAAATTAAGTTGGATCATGATATCTCATCAATTAAAGGGGAAATCACACATTTTTCAGGCAGGTATACCAAGCATATGAAAATAAACCATTTTGTGTGAATTATAATAAACAATACATACATTTAACAGTACACTTACTGTTACATCGGCATGAGTAATGCATGTTGACAGTTAAAAGTGGTGAAACAGCACCAAAGTCTTGTCCATCCATCCTTCTATCTCTCTGAACAAGTAAAGCAGGACAAGGGTGTAGATGCAAGGTAGCGTTATCCATCTTTCTTGAGGAAGGAGGAAGTGGTGAAGGGAAAAAAAGAGAGGAAGGGGGGTACATCTGTCCTTGAGTGTCACAGCAGAGGTCAGAGTTTGCTCTGTGTATGTAAGTGGCAGAAAGCAGGGGAAAGAGAGATTGTAAAGAGAGTTAATTTGGTCTATAGATCACTGTCACTGTCCCCTGTTGCAGTGCAGTGAAGGTATGAGCATTGAGCAGCATGCAGGAAATTACCATGCATGAGCTGTATGCGACCATGTGTGTGTGTGTGTGTGTGTGTGTGTGTGTGTGTGTGTGTGTGTGTATGCACTGCTTAAGAGTAATCTGTCACCCTGACATGCCATTTAAGGGGAAACAGGAGAGTATTTTATTATTCCTTCAATGAGCTCCCTTTGTTCCGTGGTGCACCAAGCGTGCAGCATGCTATATATTAGCCCTTGTTCATTTTGTGATCTTTTCTCCCTTTAGGAAACAAATCAGTGGTGGTATTTTATTTGTGAGGGTTTCCAGCTGATTATACAACAGCTAGTTGTACCTTTAAACACTGTGTTTAAACAAAATGGGTTTATTTTACAGATTTTTTTTTTTGTTATATCAGCTTGAGTTAATTTAGCACTTCAGTCAAGTCAAGTCAAGTCACCTTTATTTATATAGCGCTTTTTACAATACAGATTGTTTCAAAGCAGCTTTACTGTAATAACAGGAAAATAATGCAACAAAGTTTGTTTCTGCTGTACAGAAAAGAAGAAAATAGAAAAACCAAACTGTTTCATTCATTTAAATGCATTTTACACCAAAATTCGAGCTAGATTTAATGCAAAACTTTTTTGGGCTTGCTGATGGACTTGCAGATTCTGATGGACTTGCAGATGCTGATGGACTGTTTAATGTTTTGTTCATTTAAATGCGTTTTACAACAAAATTCAGATATAGCTTCATGATTTAATGCAAAACTTTTGGGGATTTGCCGATGGACTTGCAGATACTAATGAAACCATAGTATTTACATTTATATACTGAACTTCATGTTTATGGTCATGTTTATTGACATTTTTTTTTCCTGATTATAGGAATAACAACAGCAACTTTATTTATAAAGCACAATTAAAACAACAGGTTAACCATTGTGCTTTACAATGTCACATAATAAAAACAAGCTTCACACAATTGACTTTAATTGATATATATACACACACATTAATATATATATATATATATATATATATATATTGATATATGTGAACTACTTATTGCTTTTTTTTTTGTAAAAGAATGTTTAAAAATGATTAATTATCCATGAAAAGTGCACGATTTTCTTCACACGTGAGCCAATCATTGGTGTTTGCCGCGAGAGTGATGGGTAGTGCTGTATGACACTGAAGACAGATTGAGGCTGTGACACCTGTCAGACACGTCTGTCTGAGCCTGCCCTCATTCACAGAACACTTCAGATTACAACGCTGTGTCTGGTAAAAAGAAAATGGGGTGAAGATCTTTTCGTGTACTGATGTAAATCATCAACCATCAACTATTTTTTGTGAGACGGGTACGTTCAGTAAAAGAATATTGCTGTTTTCTTTTGTTATTTTACTGCCACATTTGGTATTTCATTGGTAAAACACCCTTTGAAGTGATTTGTGTTCAATAAATGTTAATGTGTAGAGTTCTGTGCCGTTTCTTATTGTATGAAATTTAGATGAATCCATGATTTTGTATTGCTTTGACCTCTACACAGCGAACTTGAAGCTGTGTCTGCAAGAGAGTGACGCGACAAAAGTATCACCCAGGTTCAGTCATGACAACTCTCTGGTTGGTAATGTATATGACAGTGTTAATACGTTTGGTCTTGGCAGAATAGATCTGCTACGCTGATGCTGCTGTTATTGCTACTGCTGCTGCAGAGTGTAAGCTCGCGCTCGATCGGCTTTGTGTTACTGTCCTTTTCTCGAGGCAAAGTATTTTTTGATTAAATGCAATACATTTGAATATGTATTCTCTCGTTATTTCATCTGACTCCATAAATGAAAAGGTTTTAATGATATCTGTGGATCATTAATTGTGAGCGAATGTTTGACTATTCCTTTTAACTCTTTAATGAAAATAATGTCAAAGTCAGTTAGAATAATCAAATGTAACAATTTATTATGTCAGGTAAATGTATCATGCCAATTTCTTAATCAATTCAAAGATAATCGATATAAAACATCAAATGCTCTGGAATAAAGAGAACAGATGCAACCCAACATTAAGAAATGCATGAGGCTGAGAGGTCTCACTCTCAGCCTCACGGGCTAATCTCAAATACAGAAAAAGCCCCGAAACCTTTGCTACATTCCATTATATAGACAGACCTCTTTCACATGGAAACATGTACTAACAAAATAAATTTGCATTCAGAGGTTGCACCTTTTGGGTGTGTGTGACCATTTGCCAGGAGATCATCTTCCTTTGTATGTCAGTTATCTTTAAACTCTTAAAAACCTTATTACCTTGTGTTTTACTTATTTGGAAATGAGACATTTGTACAAGTCATACTGTGACATTTTAAATGATACCAAACATGAAAAATACTCCGTGATAATCATTCACATTAAACCATATACTTGGGCGAGTCCTTGGTGATCTTCACATTGGGGGAGAAGGAGAGGGGGATGAGGGAAAGAGATGTAGATTAGGATGACTCTGAGGTGAGATTTTCGTCTCAATAGTGCACGAGGAGGAGTTCAAATGTTAATTTCCAGAGAGGTCCTTTTGTCCTCTCAGGGTCTGGTCGCTCTTCAACCAGACTGTCCGGCATTTTGTAATTTCTCAATTCTTACAAGAGTGAGTACGGGACTTGTTGCTGCCAACACATACAAGCCATGCTGCTGTGAGACATGCTCTGCTGTACAATAGAATACATGAACTACCGCTAGCAGATTTATACAGGTGGAGCTGGGGGAGGTGGAGGGTTTCAAAAAGCGCACTGCAAACTGCTACACTGGCTACATTGTGCACTTACAGTGTAGACTGCTTTGTTGATTATAACTGGATCATTCTAGTTTTGTTGCAGTATACTTGCTTGTGGATTATACTTTATTAAAGTCAGTTAACAATCTCTCAGTGGCCTGAATAAGTGGCCATACACATTAAATCACCACTGTATAGGGAAACTCACATTCTTTACATGACAGGAAAAAAACAGTTACCTCAGGTTAAAATATCTGAATGCCATTTCTGTCAATTATCTTCTAGTTGGTGGAACTTTTTGAAACCTCTGCTAGAGAACTTCATCTATCCCTATCCCTATGGTAATGAAACCCAATCAGGTTTCCATTGTGCACAGCACCTCCACTGACCTCCCGGAGTCCCTTGGAGTTTGTGCTCAAACTTGTTTCCCCTTCAGTAATTACAACTGTCACTTTCTCAAAAATACATCAGCAAGCCTGTCCAAATGTGTGATTGTGAGCAAGAAATGCACACTTCATTAAAACCCCCTCTGCAAAATGTCACAGTAGATATTAGCCCCTAAACTTTTGGGAGGTAATTGTCATGTGCTGCCTGTGTAACCTCACTGATCAAGGCACAGTGTTCTGCCCTCCCAACCTCCTAAAATGTTTGAATAAAAAGAAAAACAATCTCTGACCTTTTTTATAATTGCTTCATTTGGATTCAGGTTTCACTAACCGGCCTTTCGGTTTCAAGTATGATTCTGCTTCTCTCTTTCTCTCTCCTCTGTGGACTAACAGTTTGACTGGCAGAATAATAAAAAAAAGTGTCTCATTATTAAAATCCATGAAATATAGTATTCAGTGTAACAGCAAGTGCTTGTAATCAGGATAATGAGAGTGGCACAAGGTATTGATCAGTTGTTGGATTGTTTTTGAGAGGTCTGTTCATATACTGTATATGATTATATTATATTTCACAGACAAGGCTTAAGCCTAGTCCCAGACTAAAATGCATGTTTGCATTTTAGGCAAGGCAAGGCAAGTTTATTTATATAGCATATTTCATACACTATGGCAATTCACTATGGCAGTGCTTTACATAGAAAGGAATAAAAATAATCACAAAATAAAAGCATGGAAAATTAAAACAGTTATTCAAAATGTTTTACATAGAAAGGAATTAAAATATCACACTATGGCAATTCAAAGTGCTTTGCATAGAAAATAAGCACAAAATAAAAGCAAGGGAAATTAAAACAGTTATAAAAGGAATTAAAGGAGATAAATGATACCGTTATAAAATGAATTAGAGTAAAATGAATTAAAGTAGTAAGATTATACATAGAATAAACTTCTCATCTGGCAAAACACCGGTGTATCTTATTTTGCATATAGTTTTACTGTCTATGGTGTTTATTCAGCGCGCCTAAGAATTCCATTGGACGTCTCCGATGGACCCGATTTTCCCCTAAAATCGGACAGGAGGAGCTCTAGGACTGACCTCGGGTTCACTGCTCCATCAGTCTGCACTGCTTTTGTCTTCCGCCACATGTGCTCAGCTTTTCTGCATTGTCTTCTGTTATTAAGTCGTTGACTAGAAGTGATTTATTTTTAAGTGATCGGATGTTTAAAAGTGCTAACTTGACAGTGTTAATTTTTTCCCCAACAGCAATCTTAGTTTGACATGTAACAGCCAGGAGATTAGATTGGTTTGCTGTATGGCTTGGGAAGACCTTAGACTTTCTAGCATGTAATATAACAGAAAGATACAGGAACACTGGGTTCCCGCTTGTTCTGTAAACATTTGAGAAAGTTACTTTTATCATAGCGGGGACCCGACACATATTACTGAGCTGGTATCAGTTGTTTTTGGTTCACCGAGATCAGATGGAGGAGGGTGTGGGCCCTGGCGTTGTGGCAGAGGCCGAAGAGCTCTCACAGGAGGAGGGGGAGGGCGAGCTGGGCCCTCAGGCTTTGGTCGTCGCCCCTTTTTGGTTGATATCTGTGGGCTTGCAGCAAAAGAGTGGGATAGTTTAGTTCCAGCATACACCAGTTCCTCCAATTTCTCAGCTCTTCTTCTAAGCTGGAGAGAGGAATAACATGTCTGGTGAGAGGGGCTGTTGCTCTGGTGTTACCAGAGGCTGTGATATGTTGTTCTGGTTTTCCTGGCTGTTTTCCACAAAGTCATCCTTGGGTGCTGAAACTTTGAGCAGTTCTAATCCGTCTGTGGTGAGCTCTGTGGGCAGGGTTCAGCTGAGATTGTGTCCGTGAGCAGAGGTTGTTGTGGCTGCATGGTGTTATCATTGTCCTTGTGTGATATGTCAACCACATGTCCATCAGATGCTGAAGTGAAGTCCTGTGTTCATTTATACTCTGTCCAAGTGTGTGTGTGACATTCAGGTTGAGTGGATTGGCACACACTGCTGAAGGGTGATGGAGGGAGAAGTTAATGTTGTCCTTTAGCCCTCTTGCACCAAGTTTGTTTGGGTGGTGGCCATCCTGTTTGAAAAGTTGTCTCTGACTCCAGAAAAGATTGAAGTTGTCAATGAAGTTTACTCGTTTTATATTGCAGGTCTTTTGCAGCCAAGTGGTCCACTGATGAACGTCTAAACTTTCAGTCTTCTAATTGTTTCAAAAAGTTCATTGAAATCCCTCTTGAGGAGTTCTGACTGCTCTTTCTGAGTATCATTCTTCCCCACATGAATGATAAGTCGATTTGCAGTCTTATGTTTCATCAGAATGTTCTGAAGTTCCCTGTTTACATCAGAAGTTGTTGCTTGTGAAAGGCAGCATGTAGTTGTATCCCTGCTGCTAATGTTTCTGATTATGGAGTCCCCCACTATCAGAGTCCTGTGCTCGGCTGCGCTCTGAGCTGAGTGCCGCTGTCTGCTCGGCCTTGAGCGCCAGTTAGCGCCATCAGTGTTTGCTACTAGCTGATTCGGTCTTTGTTCGATCACATTCATCTTGTTTGGAGATTCCTCATCTACATTCATTAATACTCCAAATCTGTTCTCAAGATGTATTTAGCAGTCTTAACTGAAAGCAAAACTGTATAAAAGCTACTTAAATATAATTGAACTAAGGCCTATTTTTTTGACTAACTACCTGCAATTCAGTTTAAACATGCATTAAATACACTGAAACCATGCTGTGCAGAGATTATTTTCACTGAACAAATTGCCTTTGTTTTCAGTTCAAACACCTTACAAAAAATATATGAAAATATTAACACGGAAAGAAGACGGTAAACAATTTTAAGAAGAGAGAGTTTGTGTTCAGTTTCTGTTGGAACAAAATATAAGTGCATTATAAGTGGTTTGCATGATGCTGAACAGTACGACAGATTGTGGTAGTTTGCTGCACTTTACACAATCTAACATGTATAATCGACTATATTATCCTTTAGTAAATGAAGCTGTTGGCAATTCATTCTTAGTGAATTCCCCGTAAGTCTTATAGAAATAAAAGTATAGTTGTATAGTAAAACTCTTTTTTTTTAACTCTTTTATTCAGTTATTAACAATACACTAGGCACTTTAATTGAATGAGCTCAATAGAAGGACATTCTGTTGTGATTGCAGTGCAGTGTGGGCAGCACAAGTGCTCTTACTCTGTCTCAAGTGCTCTTACTCTTACACAAGTCTTCATGGTGAGGCACATCTCAGGAAAAAGTCATCAGAAAGAGTAAATACTTATTTTGAATACAAATACAATGTACAAATTGTAAAATTGAACTATACAAAACTGAATGAGCCCTTTTACGATGTCTCTCTCTCACTTGAAAATGTGCTATAGCAATTTTTGACCCTGCTTCACCAGATTGCTACCATAGAACTAGTTTCTTCAATATTTATTCTCCAATCCTACAGAAAGACAGTGAAAGACCTAAGTGAAAGGTTCAGAGCACAAGGACAGTTTAAGGTACCCAGCAGCAGAAAAGTAAGTAAGTGACTCACTCAGGGACACTGTTACAGTGATGAGAATCTGGAGTTTGAGCCTGGTACTTCAAGGTTCAAATGCAGTTTTATTACATTTTTGCCTGTCTCTATCCAGTTATGGATTTTCACTGTTTCTTAGTTTCTGATGCTGGCAGAATATCTCTGGAACTTTGGATGGAGCTGCCTCCTGTTCAAAGGAAATCTTAGAGATTGCTAAAAGCAGCTGCAGGATTCTAAAGAACTCGATCCAGAGGAAGGAGGTCTAATATACCTGGAGAGATTTATTCGTTAGCATTCCCAGTCATCTCAATGGCAGATGTGCTGCTGGTGCATGCAGCCCAGTAAGTATACTTGACCTGGATGTTGGCATCTTTGCATTTTTGGCACTTGCACTTTTGGCCTTTAATGCATAAATAATGGTAAAGCTTACATCATCTTCCAGAAGGTCCCAACTCTGATGAAGTAACCTAAAAGCGTTTGTTATGTTTTTTGTCTGTATTTTCTTATGTTAAAAACCTATTTTCCTATCCCAGTTAAATGTGCATTTACAACTTTAGGTAAGCCTAAAGTTGAAGTGCTGTAAAACTTTGGTTATTTTAGAAAATTGCCTCATTTGTTTGAGATATACCAATATTGGCATGGAGTGGGTAGATAGAGTGCATGGGTCTGGAGCATAACCTCCTTTGACTGAAGAATGGATGGTAAATACCTGTTTGGAAATCTATATTGTTTCTATTTTGTTTTGTGTTGCTGTAATTACAAACTTAATTTTTTAATTCGGAAAGACTCCATAAGATGTGTAGTTTGAAGTCATTAAGCAAGCGCTTTCAGCAAAGTGATTTAGAGTGAATTTATTAAAGGAACAGTCCCACTGGGGCGACCTGAGGTTAAGTGTCTTACTCAGGGGCACAGTGGTGATCGCTCATGGATCACACCTTGTCGCTTGAACCCAATGTGATCTCACTAGGTATTCATACATAACTTGTGGTTCTAGCATGTGCACATAGTTATGGATAGACACTCAAATGTTCATTATTACGTACGATTTAGCAAAAATCGTACGAATTGGCCACCCCGTAAAATACGTACAAATTTCCGTGAGATCGGGTTGGCCCAGATAGTCAAACACTATGTCACATCAGAGTCTAGACTGTGCCTTTGAAACTGAATTTAGAAAAAAAAGAGTGAACAAATAGGATTACGTTTGTGTTTTCCTGTAAGAATCAAATACAGTGCATTTGGATGAATAAGCGTAAAAATAAGCATTTGGTCTGCATTTTACAGTCAATTTAGTATGAGTTTACAGGTCATGACATCTAAAAGTGTGTCTCACATTGCCTAAAGCAAAAAGCATGCGCTGTCAAAAGTGTTTCACAAACCGAGAGATATTAAATAGTGCTTACCTCCCTCTTGGGCGTGAAATATTTGCACCCAGTATTACTGCCCACGGCTCTGTGTGTCTCTAAATCCAGACCTACCTACCCTAGTTACTGGCCTCAGACAGGCAAAGGGGCTTTAATTACAAATGTATCTTTTGCGCTGGGAGGCTGGCTAATTGTTCTGAATTCCCTCCGGTGTCATTCTCTCTTCGCCCCACCAGTGGCCTGACTCACGGTCTCTAATTGTCATGTACACACTCCAGCACACTAGATTTAGTGCTGCACTGCCCTTAATTTAATTGGAAAACACAGAACGGTGTGAGCAAGAAAAGGAGAAAAGAAATAAATAAAAATGGAACCAATCTTTCTTCAACGGCCAGTAAAAGGGCTGCAGGTATGAATTATTCATCCACTTGATGGATGGGTCTGCAAATAAAAATGTTGAGTGGGTCGCCGACTGTTAAGTGAGCTTTGCATACTGTCACCCTGTTCTTTTCCCTGCCGTCTGACTGAGGGAGACAACACACACTGTTCATTATGACACAACGTCACCACGCAATTAATGTAATGTGCTGCTTTATAATAGCTGACGTTTAAATGTGTCACATTAACCGATGTGCTTTGTTTGCCTGAAGTCTTTTAAGGAATTAAAAGGTATTGCGGAAATAACAACCACAGGATGTAGTTTTGCTCTTGGGAATGTTTCGACGGAAAAGTTCGCTCACAATTACTATATCATCACACGTAGGCATTTCATGCACCTGGACCTAACAGAGTGTTTTCAGCTGCTCTGCAGTTTGCTGCAAATGACAGCGCTTCATAAATCTTGATCATCAATTTCATTAAGTTAAGTGACAGATGATTACAGTTAATCATAAGAAGCCCAAATGCCATTAAGATTTTCTGCAACCTGCTCTTTTTTTCTGTGCAAATTTTCGACTTAGATTTCATAATCCAACCTCAGACATGATACCCTGACTATCTGAGAAAAATCTTTCAAGGGAGCGAAAATAGATTATCCTCAATACAGTTCTGGGTAGGTGTTACGATCAGGCACACTAACCGCAACATAAAATGACTGCAACGTCAGTTGGACTCGTTTTGTCTAGGGGTTTATTAAACAAAGATTAAATAAATTGCCAACAAAACAGAAAATGGGAGATCAACTAAACAAAAGAAACAATGCAGGAAGGTCAATCATTGGCGTGGTTGCCAGAACACAGATCTCCGCCCTCGTCACGGAGTGACTGATGTTTTAAAGGGTGTCTCTCCGCCCACTCGTCACCGATCACACCTGCACACAATAACAGAGCAGCCAAACAGTAAAAGAGAAAACACAGGTAGTGGAGGGACATAACAGTAGGTCATGATGACAACTACAAGACTCAAGTGGATGCTTAACACAAGGGGATCTATAAAACCTGGAGAAATAAGCTATCAGTTAGCATTACCGTTTATCTTAAAAGCAGTTGTTCGGCTGTTGTAGGCTCCCTGTAAGCATACAGTATGATTTGAAATCTGGCATCTTTGAAAGAGGTTTTGAACTTATGCTGGTTAATGTTTGAGAATCACGTTCATTTACATTTGCTTAAGCAATCTTCAATCACTTGTTTTTGCTTCTTCTTTTCCTGTGTTTTGATCCAGAGATTCTGTAGAAGAAAAATAATAGCGCCCTCTACAGTATAACAGTGAAGACAGGGAAAGCCAGAAGATTCTGACAATTTTAAACAGGAGTTAATAAAGGAGTTAGGTAGATTTGAAGGAAATTCCTATGTACACTACCAGTGGACTAGCCTACATAAAATTTCAGATACTCTGATACAGAATTAGAAACATATCTGTTTTCTTTATACATTAATATTTTCAAACAATGTAAGTGTATAAGACAGTATGTAAAACTATGTGAAAAAACGATTAAATAGGCTATTCAATCAAGAGAGAAAACACAATCACAAGCCAGTTATACTTAGAATACTTAATCATACTTTTGAAGAATATCTCGATCAAAAGATTGAGTACAAGTATAGGCCAAATATACTTAGACTTTCTGTCAGTATAAGTCAAGAATACTTAAGTGCCATTTTAAGTATATTTCTTAGAAGTACCTAAAAAGTAGACTTAAAATATGGTTTATGGTTTGGTTTAAAAGAAGTATACTAATAATACACTTAAATTAACTTCTTTTTCGTAAGGGATAGTTCACCCCAAAATGAAAATTCAGTCATTTACTTACCCTCATGACGTTCCAAACCGTTATGACTTTCTCTATTCTGTGAAACACAAAATAAGATGTTTTGAAGAATGTTGTAGTTAGCGTTGATTTCCATTGTATATAAAAAAACAAAACACAAAAAAACCACTTACGCTGTGTACAAAATCGAACATTTCCTATACACTATGCCAAAAAGTAGTATGTCCGAATTAATATCATTCTAATAACAGTAGTTGTAAAGTACCCAGATGACCTACTACTTCTGTAAAGATTCTGGAGTGTGTATTTGATAGGCATTTTACTATCCCATGATGCCACGGGAGATGATTTATGAATGGCAGTGGAGTGACGCAACTGACACTGGTAGGTCACGTGATAGTAACAACATGGTGGATTTCATTCATATTCATACACTATAACGCTATATAACATATTTTTTTAACAGTTGCAAAGTAAATTCAGATTCAAATGTAGTACCTACCTAGACAGTCTGCAATTTCAGATGCACCAATAGATCTTCTTTTATCTTCTTCCACAGTACAAAGAAAATCATGCAGGTTTGGATTGGCATGAGGGTGAGTAAATGATAATTGGTGAACTATCCCTTTAAGTATTTGTGAGATGGAAGAGTGATTTTACTGCCAAACGATCAAACGTGAGGCAAATTAACATGCAAATCAATAGATTGATTAATTGGTTGATTGATTGATCAGTCACTGATCAGATAACTAGACAGAGATGGCTGGAGAGGTTAAAAAAAGAATATATGCTTGAGCATATTTTTACTTTTGAAAGGTTTACCTTATTTTGTACTGTAGGCCTAATGTGAGATAAATAGCAAGTGGTCAAATAGGCTTTGTGTAGGTGTTTTCTGTCCTCATCGTGTCTCAGGTTCTCTTCTTGTGTGTCTCTTCAGTGTTTAATAACAAATTTTTCCTCACTTCTGCTCCCTGTAATCTTCCTCATGTACCTCATCAAATGGGTGGGTGGATATTCTCATCATGGTTAAAGACGTGATCATACATCTGTTATATTTTACCCCCGCATTTCTCTATCCAATTATTATCCCGATCCTCAGCTCACAATCTGCTGAAGAGACCATTTAATGTCAAGGATTCACATATCCTCACGTATTATTTTTATCCTCGCAATCATAATCACTATTCTTTACAATGAACGCTGCACCCAACGCTCAAAGCAAAAATGTCAGGCATTAATTTCCATCGGAAGCGTAACATTTTTCTTCGCTAACAGATCCAGTTGGTTTGTCACGGACAGGAGTGAGTAACTCCGTGAGATTTGAGATATAATTGCTCTCTTGCTGAGCCGAGTTTTCGCTTTATTGGATGCTGCGCATTCAATAACTGAAGTTTAATTAGTCTTTATGCCAGCAATTACAGAAAATAAACAGCGACTCAACAGGCATAAAGCTTTTCCCTCACTCTGTTTTCAATGAAAACCTCCGTTTGACCTGAAGTTCAAGCGGATCATTCGAGGCAAAGCTTGATAGACGCGCTTATTAATGTGCCTCCCCAAATATAGAGGCCTCATGTGGGGATGAGGGTATTTGCATTTGTTTGTCAATTACAAAAACAGAAGGAGTGCGTTAGCCCAGATTGCGGGCGAAGCTGCTGTTCTGAGTGATATTTACACAGGCTTGAAAATCAGCGGTTGATTAACTTACCAATGATCCACGGGAGATGAGGTGTTCCCGTGTTCTCATCACTACATGGATTAATTAACGTTAATGGGCTAATTATCTCAGCCAAGACAGATATTAGACAGGATATCATGAAAAATGCCTCATGCTACAACAAAGCGTCAAGGTGACCTGTCTTTTATTTTTTCCACCATGATTTAGGATGGTTTAAGACAAACAACATTAAGAACTGACCGCTTCAAGAGACCCTGGAGCAAAGCGAACCGCTGATTGAATCCAGAGCCACGGGACGTTAAAAGAATCAAGACCCACTTGAGTTTGATGGAGGGGAAGAGAGACAGATGCAGCTGTATGTCTACGAGCTAAAGCTCATCACCCTCAACAACAGGCTTCAGACTCTCTTCAGGCTACGAGAGCGAGCTGTTGGTGGAATTGCATCAGCCAATCACAGCTGCTACATTATGTCCAGGTGAGGCCAGATTATTCTGTGAAATAGCTGATGGGATCAAGGTTTGAGTGGGAAAAAGAGCTGAGCAAATCTCTCACGGTTATAAACGATATAGCCTAGGCTACTTGTTGTTGAGCGCTATACTTGTTCAGGATTGTTTTTTTTCCAAACTCATAAGCTGCTTTGGTGTCTATAGGCACCATCCTAACTATGATGGATCCTGATTGTTTTACAATCAATTCCGAACGCAAGGCAGTTTTGATAGTGTTAGCATGTTGCTAAGCTAATGTCATGAAAAGCGAAGTAGAAAAATACATACAGTAGCACCTGCAAATAATGCAAAAAATAATCCATTTTAATTTTAAAAATGTCAAATAATTTGATAAAAAATATTTTTTTTCTCGCCGTGTCTGCCATGTTGGATAATTTTTTTTACCTTCACTGTGTTCATAGAGTGTTATGGGATTGACTCCTTTGCCAGTGATGCAATGCAGCCTTAGAATTTGGTAAAACAATGTATTTTAAGGCAACATATTTGAGCTTTCAACATTTTGGAACAACCTGTGTGCTGGAAATAATGTCTTAAAATATTCCTTCTAGGCAGCTGACTAAGTTTTTTAAGGATAGAGTTTTTATGTTTATTTGTAGATATTAAAGCATTTTAAAAGCTATAGAGAAGCTATATGGAGCTATATTTTTTGATTTAAGTAAATAAAACCTACAAAAATATGTCTTGCCACAAATCTCCATTAACAGAACATTTTATGAAAATGCTGGTTAAATGACCCAGGACCTTAAGAAAGAACATATTGAACAGACTGTGTTTCCATTCCTCAGAGCCTCAAGTTTGTTCATGTCAAACTAAATATGGTATCCTCTCTAGCTGTATGTTTCTTTGTATGTTTACAAACCGTTTCAACTGTAAGTCATGTTGTTGGGAAAGAAAGGATGTTTGGGGTGTTGCCAAAGCATCCTTTGGATTTGTGTTCTTTGATTTCTTCCTATATCTTGTAGGTGTATTGTAGGTGAAATATTATTTTTAGATGCTGTGGCATCTATTATTGATACTCTGAATTTGCTGCATATCCAACCACAAGGCCGCCCCATTTTTCTCCTCTTGGCCTACTTGTCTGAGTCCTCAAGGGCAGCAGAGATCTGGGAGATGTACTATATTTAGTGGGGAGCTTCTGAGTCCTGAAGGATGCTGGGTGAATGTGTAGGTCTTCTTGTCTGTACACACACACCTGCAGTCACTGGATGTGAAGCTGCTGTGATCCATCAAACAAACCATCAGTAGTAATGGATTATTGAAACAGTCTTTTCATTGTGTAAAATAAAACCTTTTAAGCCCAGTCTTGCCTTTCAACAGGAAAGTATAGTAAAAAATAGTTTTGACCCATATCACAATTGCATGTTGATAAGTAAATCATGTTGTGCAGAACCTTTTTAAGTGTATAATGTAAAAAAAAAGACTTTCAGAAATATTTTATGCTCTGATTAAGCTCAGGTTATTTGATTAAAGTTAATTTAATTAAAGAGATAAAGTTTATATGAAGTTTAAATCAGCCAGCAGCCATATCACCCTGTAGCCCAAGACTGGTTGCCCACTGAAGCTAAGCAGGGCTGAGCCTGGTTAGTACCTGGATGGGAGACCTCCTGGGAAAAAACAGGTTGCTGCTGGAAGAGGTGCTAGTGAGGCCAGCAGGGGGCGCTCATCCTGTGGTCTGTGTGGGTCCTAACGCCCCAGTGTAGTGACGGGGACACTATACTGCCAAAAGAGCACCGTCCTTCGGATGAGACGTTAAACCGAGGTCCTGACTCTCTGTGGTCATTAAAAATCCCAGGATGTCCTTCGAAAAAGAGTAGGGGTGTAACCCCGGCATCCTGGCCAAATTTGCCCCTTGGCCTCTCTCGATCATGGCCTCCTAATCATCCCCATATACTGATTGGCTTCATCACTGTCTCCTCTCCACCAGTAAGCTGGTGTGTGGTGAGCGTACTGGCGCAATATGGCTCCCGTCGCATCATCCAAGTGGATGCTGCACATTGGTGGTGGTTGAGGAGATTCCCCCCTTCTATGTAAAGCGCTTTGAGGTCTCAGAAAAAGCGCTATATAAATGTAACAAATTATTATTATTCTTATTAAATACGTGTGTGTGTGTGTGTGTACACACTGCACTTATTAAACTGGAACCTGAAATTTTACCTATTTTCTTTATTTAAAATGTACTCTGTTCAATAAATTGTGATAATATAAAAATAACTCTATTTCTACAAAAATTTAGACATTGTGGTAGGACTACTGATCTATTCATGGGTTTCATCAGGTCCCTTTCCACAGGTGTATAAAATCAAGCACCTAGATTATGAATGCAGACTGCATTGTGCTTGATTAATACACCTGTGGAAAGGGACCTGATGAAACCCATGAATATAATGACTGGATAGCTCATGACGTTCTAAAATGCCAGCAGGCAGTGAAGCCACCGGAAGTGTTTGAGCGGCCATCTTACGATTCCCTACCAGCAGAGGGCTCCAACGGCCGTTATACAGAGATTGGTAGCTCCGACGACACTTTTAAAGGGTTAGTTCACCCAAAAATGAAAATTCTGTCAGTAATTACCCACCCTCATGTTGTTCCAACCCCGTAAGACTTTCGTTCATCTTCGGAACACAAATTAAGATATTTTTGATGAAATCTGAGTGCTGGATCACTCCTCCACAGGCTTATGGACACTATAACTTGCTGGCCCAGAAAATGTATTAAAGACATTGTTAATATAGTCCAAGTGACTCCAGTGGCTCAATCTTAAGTTTATAAAGCGACGAGAATACTTTTTGTGTGCAAAAACAAACAAAAATAACGACTTTATTCCACTTTTCATTTCCTGGGCCTCGAGTCTTTTCACGTAGTGTAATAGCGTAGCGCGTCTGTGTTGCACGTCACACGCATCACACACTATATTAACAATGTCTTTAATACATTTTCTGGGCCAGCAAGTTATAGTGTCCATAAGCCTGTGGAGGAGTGATCCAGCACTCAGATTTCATAAAAAATATCTTAATTTGTGTTCCGAAGATGAACAAAAGTCTTACGGGGTTGGAACAACATGAGGGTGAGTAATTACTGACAGAATTTTCATTTTTGGGTGAACTAACCATTTAAGATGACCCGCTGTGCAACATACAATTGTAAAATGACGTTCACAAAAGGATGTAGAAAAACTGCCCACAGGTTGTAATTCAAGCCCTACACTGATAAAAATGATTTTGTGGTGAAGTAAATACTACAGAAAAAAAACAACAATGTAATTTACATGAAAAAGTTAGTTCAGGCAATAATAAAAAAAAACTAAGTAAATTCTATATTAGTACTCAATTCAAGGGTGTAGAAATGAAAGCGTAAATATCAACGTTATAAAATTAAGTAAAATTACTCAACTTTTCTGATACTGGTGTTCCCATCATGCACTGGGCCTTGAATAATTAATGAGGTTGATTTTTCACTGTTTTCCAGCTGCAATTACACTGTTTTATCATTGCTTTTGTTGTATGATTAGTAACTTGCCATTTTGTGACATTTGGAGTTCATTTTCTACTCAAAATGATACATTCAAACACAAAAAAGATCCATTAAATGTTACCGTCATTGTGTATTGTCTACCAAGTATTGAGGTCTCTGCGTTCACATAAAGTTTTTAACATTTGATATGTAGATATGCTGTCTTACGCAATATTTATTGTATTAATTACTTAGGAATTTCTAAATAAAGCATATCTTATTAAAGCGTGACTTAATTCAATATTAAATTGTTTGAGTGAAATGTATTGCAAAGGAAACTTCAACTAAATAAATACTACTCAAGCTTTTACTAGCTAAGTTAATATTGCTTATTTTCTTTGTTACTTTCACTTAACTTAGTTAAGTAAATTTTACTTAATTCCATATGTGAAATTTATTTTGTAATTTATTTAATATTGAATATTCACCAATTCACAGGATTTTTGCAGAATCCCTGACAACATTCAAAAGACAGCTGAAAACCCATCTATTCCGTGAGCACTTAACCTTATAAAAAAATAAAAAAAAATAATAAAAAAACACTTCCTTTCCCTTGAAACATCACTTCTCAGGCTTATGCTACTCTGAATAATACCTGAACTTCGTATTTTGAGCACTTCTTGCGTTGTTGTTGTTTTTGCCTCTTCATGATGACTCGCTTAATTTAGTCCTAATTTGTAAATCGCTTTGGATAAAAGCGTCTGCTAAATGACTAAATGTAAATATAGGTCTTTAGCATTCACTACGTAATTAATAGTATCAAACTGTTTTTCCTACCTGTGAAGATAGCTCTTCAGTGAAGGCCGACTAGTGTTCTTGTACAGCTTTTTATTCCTTTTGCCCCAAAAAATGCCGTTTTGGGGTTTTAACTAGCTATACTGATCTTAAGCTACACGGAAGTCCCATAAGTGAATAACGAACACTGGACACTTAAAAATTAAATATTACATTTTAAATGTGTATTTTAACGAGGAGGTAAGCTGCTGCTTCTTCATTTAAAAGGGCAAAACACAAAATAAAACACTTCTTCATTACTGACACCTGCTGTTAGCCTAGACAGACACTCTCCAAGCTCCTCTCCCCAGTATCACAGGAATTTTTAATAAGCAGGAAAAATTTCTGACTTTAAACAAAAACCCATTTAAATGCTTAGGGTGTTTGCGTTGTAAGAATGTACAGGGAGACTTTAGGCAATGTTTTCTCAGTCAAATCATAAAATGTCCTATTGATTCAAAAGAACGCGTGAGCTCACTAGGGAATACCAATATGGCGGCGCTGTGGCTTCACTGTTTATGACGTCATGAGCTATCCAGTCATTCTATATAGATCAGTGGGTAGGACATAAAATACACTGCATGACATGAATGATCCAGATATTCATTAAAAAAAAGTATGGGTAATTTTCTGGCCTTTAATAGAGCTTCCTGGTTAGATATGGTCTTTAAAAATGCATGATGTGAACAGTAGGGGTTGTCTTTCTATTTGAGTTTTATATCAGTTTTTTTTTTTTTTTGGTACTCTTGTAGGTGTTATTTATCTTTTATTGACCACTGTCTGATGGGATGTCCTCTCTGTGTGGGCCTGCTTTCATAAACACCATTAAGCATAACTTCTTTATGTGTTTGCCTTAATTTATGTTTGCAGCCACTCTCGCCTTCATGTTAGTTTGTGTGTTGAGTCCTTTGAGATTTGTGATGAGCTGGTGTTAATCACACAGCAGCTCACACCACAACTGTGTCTTAGTCCTTTAGAGAACACCATTGATCAGAGCGTAATGACTTCTCAAGCCTGTGATCCTAACAATCAAGACACCAGCTTGCCCGAGGACAAGGGCGCAGCCCCGAACATCCCATAATTACCCTGGCGTAGACAAAAATGCAGAGAGAACAGGAAGTCTTGCAGCAAAAATACACAGAACACTCAATCCTGCGTCTTACCGGTTGCTGCATGGGGTATTACGGCGGGAGTCTAATGGAGGACTTGTTTGTAGATGCAAATTAAAATGAAAGATGGGGAAAGAAGGCTAGCTTTGATTTGCTGTTTGTTTTCCCAGTCCAATGACCCAAACCTCTTCTACCCGGGGTCGTGATTATGTTGTGGCTGGCCCTGCTGTGCATGGGGCCCCAATCAGTGTTTGATAGGCCATTGATTGGGTGCAGGTTTTCAGCTCTAACATGCTATTAGGTATAACAGGTTCGTTGTGGATGAAGCCACTAACACTCTCATTGAGGTGAGGGCTTAAATTGAGTCTGCCCACTCTATCAACCATGGCTCACTCCATTATAAAGGCTTCTGACGTCGTAAGGATGATGGATTATGAAGATGGAGTGTCTGTGTTTGGCTGCTTATTCAAAGCGATAGACCTTTGCATTTTCACTCCTGCATTTATCACTAGTTTACTTTTTTTTTTTTTTTTTTTGCGTCAGCATCTATATATTAGTAGGCAGCACTTTCAAATAATAAAGGACATGCTTTGTCACATATTGTCAACGGTGAATGATACTAATGAATGAGCCTGTTGAGAAGAGTTTGGAGTGGCATCTTATTGCCATGGCTGCAGGTGCTGTATAATCAAGTGGTTAATTTTGATAATCTAGTTCCTCGTTTCCAGAAATTGGTACAGCTGATCCCGGTGGAATTAATATAAACCTACTGTAATCAAACTAAATTTCTACAGAATATAAATATTTTTGTCTGTTTTCTGCAGGATGTGCAGGTGGAAGACTTTTAAATACATGTGTATAAAGCTGAACAATATTCTTGAACTCCTATTTGACAGAAGTAACATTAAACTCTATTCTATTCCCTCTCTCTCTTGACATTTTCTATACATCAGTGTTATTTTAATATTATTTATATACTATTATAGTATTCATATTAATATTTTGAATTGAATTGTAATGCAATTTAAGCTTATTCTATCTCAATTGACAAGGCAACATTTCTAATTGTCGTACAAGTTACTTAAGTGTAATTTGTACATCTAACATTTGTACATTTTAGCTTAATTTCAGTTCACAAAAATTATTGTCATATTTTTAGTACAATTTTGATGTGAATTGGAAATATTGGTTTATTGGTCAGAAACGCCCAGTTGAATGGATTAATTATTTTTAATATTTATCTATTTAATCCTTTTAGTTGTTTTTTAGTCATATTCGATTCTATTGTAATACAGAAACAGGTCAAATTGTCATGGTAACAGATACATAGCAGTTATGCTGTATGCCTACTATTTTTGGAATGCTGCATATTCATATTTATACTGGAATTTGGAAAGTGTAGTTAAGCTCATATCACTGAATGTGACTAGATGTGGTAGTGTCTTTGTAATAGCAAACAAACCAAAGAGATGCCAATAAAGTAACATGCTGCAAAGCTTCAACTTAGATGAACTTTAAATATGAGTTATTTATATACAACAGATGTTCATACTGAGCACTTTTTTAACATTACAAGACGGGGAAACAAAAATTCAGCCTTAGATTATTGATTGCAGCCTTCCAGTGTCTCCATGCTAATTAGCAAATGTTTGAAACAAGCAGTACTTGAATCAATTATTATAATTTTTTTGTTGTTGTTGGTGGAACAAATATATATACTATCTCCTAAAGTGTGACCAGATTTAAAAAATTTTTTTTTTACATTTTTGGACGGAACAAGATAAAACAAGTTTGCCGAGGGCGTTTCACATGAGACGCTGAATTTGCCCAGACGGGCACAGCGTGAATCCGTCCGTCAATGTCTGATGTGTTTTTTGCCTGTCTGAAATCTCCCGCAGGAGGCTTTTAATTGTTGCCCTGTTTTAATGATGCGAATAAACAGGCCAGAACGCATCCTGAAACTGACCTTCCCTCTCCTCATGGGAGGCTGGACGTGACTGAGGGGTGCGATTTTTCTCATTAAATCCTTATGCAAAAGGTCTTAACCAACCCACCAGGGTGACAAAAAAACGGTCAAATATAGCATCTCCATCAAACAGCATGAAGAATAGTTGAGCACAACGTGTTCAACATATGGATGTGGATACAGATCTCTGTCCTTAGCCAAAACAAACATACCTTTCAGTAGTTTAAAGCGAAAGAGGGATAGGCAAATCTACTGAAATCTTAGTGTACCAGCAGCAGTGTCTCCCTCAGGTTCTATTCTCTTTTTGTGTTATTTATTTATTTGTAAGGATAGCCGATAACCCCTCTCCTTCGGTTTGTTTTGTTCTCTAAATGCCTCTGAGACTCTCAAATGCCCATCAGAAAGACCAAATAGATCTGAACACGGCCTGAATGCTGAATCGATATCTGAACACAGATCAAGACGCCCACGCTACACTGCAGGGGACACAGGAGTATCCTAGTGTGGGCGTTAAGCCTGGCCCCCCTGTCAGAGTCAAAGAGGCCCGTTAGCAGACTGGAGCCAAACTGGTGCTCTAACCACAAACAAAGCTTTGATTGCAGGATCAGCTGGTCCCAACATTGGATCACCTGCATCCTCAGTAGGTTAATTCGAATCCATTTACTGGCTGTTGGAACACAAGTTCACATTTTGAAACACTAACACCAACTCAAGTCAAATCTTGTACTTGTGGACTTTTGCCGTTACTGTGTGTACAGTGTGTGTGTGTGGTCCAGGTAAAAGATGGCTATATCCGACATCTTTGTCTTTGTGAAGACATCTTTTGGTCCGCATGAGAAAAAACGCTTATAAATCAGACTAAATTATGTTTTTTGAAAATATAAAAATGCAAGAAAGTTTTCTGTGAGTGTTGTGTTTAGGGGTAGGGTTAGGGTATAGAATTCACAGTTTGTACAGTATAAAAATCATGGCTATGGAAAGTCCCCATAAAACACGAAAATATAACCTGTGTGTGTGTGTGGGTGTGGTCCTGGTAAACCCTAAGTTATAACCCATCAAATCTTTTTGGTTATAACATTCTTCAAAATATCTTCTTTTGTGTTCCACAGAAGAAAAAGGTCTGGAATGATATGAGCGTGAGTAAATGATGACACGCTTTTCATTTTCGGGTGGACTCTCTCTCTTAGTAATAATGTTTTATTGATTTAATAAAATTAATACTTTTCAATAAAATCAAGGTGACCAAGTGAAGAGAGAAAGATTTGCTTTGTGTGCAGGTCTGGCCACCTGTGAGTGAGCGCTCACTCAGTAAACATGCCCATACCTCAGCTGAAGACTGAGTCAACAGCAGAACAGATGGTGAGATCCTGCAGGAGCTGTTCAGTGTACACAGAGCCGAGACATCACCTTCTGAATGAATGAGGAGACAAAGTCAGATCAGAGCGTTTCAGAAAGAGATCTTCAGCGTAAAAAGTGAAATGTTTGATGAAGGAGACTTAGTTATGACATTGATGTATAATTATTTTTCTTTCTTTTTGTAACATGCTTTGGGACAGTCAGAGATGGGACGTGGTCTTCGGGTATTGTGCGAGCCTTCGAGGGATGGGGCATTACAGGCATTATTGCAAGCTAAATTCAACCCTCCATCACCTACATTTGTATGCATATTGAAGCATTCGTTGGCAGTTTTTTGGCTTTAGTCATTTCTGTCTACACATGTGTGGGTCAGGAGTTGTCCTTTTATGGGAGCATCCAAAATATGAGGAAAAAAGTTTTAATATGTACTGTAGCAGCCCGGAAAAAAAGAAAAAAAAAGAAGCTCTTTCACTGATGTTTGTGTTTGTCCCCTTTTTCCATTTATTATCCTTGTTTAACTCCACAATACACCTTATTCGACTCCACAACACCGTTAGAGAGTGTGCCCTTCCACGTACTACAAAGCCAAAGATGAAAAATACAAAAATAAAACAATAAACAGCAACGAAATGCTAGTGGTGGCAATTTCAGAACACTGCTTCATGAAGCTTCGAAACCTTTACAAACCTTTTGTTCCGAATCAATGGTTCGAAGCGTGTATCAAACTGCCATAGTCACGTGACTTCAGTAAACGAGGCTTTCTTTACGTCAAAACGTACGTTTTGAAATTCTATGAAATTTTAATGATTTAAAGCTTGGGACGATGATCTCTGTCAACTCATGAATCATGAGGAGTCCCTGAGAACCAATGAACAAGTGTCTGTGGGTTTTACCTGATCTCTGATCAGTTTTATGAGCCATAATTAAAATTAATAACGGGAGTTAATAGTCTATTGGCCTGTTTAGCTGAGCCATTCATAGAACAAACAAAACAAACCCTGACAATTGATAATATCTAATAACTTATAGCGAGCAAAATAACATCTTCATATAAAAATAAAACACATAACTGATAATAAGAAAATATAGATTTACGATACATAATATAAGAATAAATATGAAACCACAAAAACTGCTCAAATATCTGAGGGTAATTTACATAATATTCTAAATATTGTCTTGCAGCAAGGGTTCAGTATTGGTATGGTCCAAAAAGAACCTTTAACATCCATGTAAACTTTCCATTTGACAATAGGTTATTTACAGTAGAAAAAAAAGGTTCTTCAGATTATTCCTTTAAGAACAGTTCACTGAAAGGTACTTTTGGGAATCTAAAATGATAATTCAATGGCATTGCTGCTTTTATTTTTAAGAGTTTAGGGGTAGAAAATATCATTAACTAAGCTTTGAAACAATGGAAGTAAATGGAAAGTCTGCTAGGTTTGTGTGAGGGTTTGATTAACTTTACACTCTTTAAAATAACAGTTTATTGCATTATTGGCCCAAGAAGTACCTTTAACATTCATGTAACCTTTCCTTTGGACAAAAAATTCTTTATAGCAGAAAAAAGGTTCTTCATACTATTAAAATATTCTTCACACTAAGAAAAAAAAAATTCTTTTAAGAACTGTTTACTGAAATGTACTTCCGAGAACTCAAAATTATAGATCCGTGGCATGTTTATTTTTTTAATAAGCTAGAGTCTAGGAATTGAAAATATCATTAGCTTAGCATTAACACAATGGAAGTAAATGGAAAGGATGCTATTGCAGAAAGCCAAATGTGTGAATACGATTGCATCCATCTATGGTGTTTATGGATATGTGACACAGGTTTGATGACATTTAAAATATTCATGTGAATTAACAAATAGAGAAATCGAGGCCGGCAAGGATGGGGGCAGGTTTGTTTTGCAGGAGCAGGCCTTTGTAATTGCTTTGTTTATTGCCTCTTGGCAGCGTGCGATGGCACATATGAAATATTACCAGGATGATGATACGTCTCAGCCTAATTCAAAATTATGACAGCTTAAAGTGAGCCAGAGAACAGGAAGGGGGAGTTGGCTGGCTCCGCTGTCATACATAACACAACTTCGAGTAGATCCTGACCTTCAGGCCCACAGGTACAGCTAACGAGATTTTGAAATGATGACCTTCCATAATAAATGTTTCGCCTGAACCTCAGCCATGCGCGGTGGTGACACTATTAGTGTTTAAAATGATGGCAACTTGAGTTGTGCTGTGAAAACTAATTACAGATGGGTAATTGTTTTATTTGTCTTGATGTTAGCGTGTGAGTAATGGCCGTGGCAAATGCATATTGGAAAATATGCCACATGCGAAGTCTAATTTTTTCTCATTACAGGATAAAAGCTCTCTACGGTGGGATTCTGAGAAGTATATGTGCTGTAATTTTCTGCCATTTATCAGGCAGCAAACAGTAAACAGGTCAATTTAATCATTACAATGTATTGTCACATCACAGCTCTTTTCTAGGGACTTGTGACATTGTGTATGTTTATTTTTTTATATTTATTTTTTAAAATCCAGACTTCTGAAGCCTTTTATTTTATTTTTCATTTCTTGACATACTTATAAAATGAGCATTACACATCTGTTTTTACCACTAACCTATGGTGAAGTCAGAAAATTCTCTTTAAATGTCATTGTCCATTATATTGATTGTCAGCCTTCGAGACAGAAAAGGGATCCAGGAGACGCTGAGACCTCAAAGTGTCCAGTCAGCAGTGAGCGTTCATTGGATATGGGTAGAATATCACTTTTCCATTGGCAGTCACAGCACTTGTGTGGCCAGTTTGGGTGGTCTGGGTGGTCATTGGAGCCCACTTTCCCTGTTAAAGCCATCTGATCGGTGTCTGAGTACCTCTTTGTGAGCTGTCTAGGTGTCTTTTAGTGATGGCTATCTCTGCTTTGCAATCAAGTATGTGCAATATGACCTTTAGAAACATGTCTACATTTGAAGACGAGGTTGAAATAGATGCTTCCATGCCTGCAGCAATGACCAGAACCTCTCTTGACCACAGT
The DNA here is from genome assembly GCF_965113295.1 of Leuciscus leuciscus. Classification (NCBI taxonomy): domain Eukaryota; kingdom Metazoa; phylum Chordata; class Actinopteri; order Cypriniformes; family Leuciscidae; genus Leuciscus; species Leuciscus leuciscus. The sequence continues at coordinate 35,651,613 of NC_138730.1, read as the reverse complement.
GAAGCATCTTTGTTAGGACCGAGTTAATTGTCTACTTCCTTTCCTTTGCCTTAAAGATGCACTCAGTAATATTTTCGTCATGACAAAAAATTATATTAATTAATATACAGTTTATTGATGGAGAGCTCTTAAAAGTTGAATTTTATTTATTATTATTATTATTATTATTATTATATTTTATGCAACTCTCAATGAAATGAACAGGAATGCTAATCTCCAGCTCTCTCCAGGTATCATACACTTTGTTGAGTACATTTTGCATACTAAAATATTAGGCTACTCAGAGTGAACCTTTAAATATTGGAGACTGATTAAAAAAAATAAAAAAAATAATAATTCCAATAAATGTATCAATCTCTTTGCAGTTTGTTCACTGCACTTACAGTGCTATGCATAAGTTTAGACACCCATGCTAAAGTTGACTAAAAAGAGGAATAAAAAATCATCTTTTGGAAATTGAACTTAATGTCTTAATTAAAAAAAAATGAGGAAAAATCCAACCTTTAAGGACACCAATTTTCTTTGTGAATGAATAATGTATCGTAAATAAATAAATGTTCTTCCTTAAAATACAGGGTGCATAAGTCTGGACACCCCTATGTTAAATTCCCATAGAGGCAGGCAGATTTTTTTTTTTAAAGGCCAGTTACTTCATGGATCCAGGATACTATGCATCCTGATAAAGTTCCCTTGGCCTTTGGAATTAAAATAGCCCCACATCATCACATAGCCTTCACCATACCTAGAGATTGGCATGGAGTACTTTCCATAAGATCATCTCTCAATGCAAATCAAACCAGCTATTAGGCTAACTGAAATAAAACCATGCCAATCTCTAGGCCTGCCTCTATGGGAATTTAACATAGGGGTGTCCACACCCTGTATTTTAAGGAAGAACATTTATTTATTTACGATACATTATTCATTCACAAAGAAAATTGGTGTCCTTAAAGGTTGGATTTTTCAAAAAAAAAAAAATTAAGGCATTAAGTTCAATTTCCAAAAGATGATTTTTTTATTCCTCTTTTTAGTCAACTTTAGCATGGGTGTCTAAACTTATGCATAGCACTGTGTATGTATGCATTTATGTAGCAACAGCAATGCAATCATTATAGGGGTTTAGAGCAATAATATGTGAATATCATATCTATTTAACATAATTAGCCCCAGCATTTCGTTTTCATGTAAAGACCCCATGAGAAAATAGCTGACATTTGTGGAAATAAAAGGCTTCATCTGTTGACAAAGCCTCTAATTGATGCTGAAACTCAAACCTCCAGAGCTCACAGTATGGGGTCTGAGAGCTAAACAACGTTCAATATCCTCTAGCTCCGAAAACTCGCCCTCTCTGGTGGAAAACCAACATTCTCAGTTTAACCAAAAAATCAAATAAAGATTGTAGGTGTCTACAATGATGACTGAAGGAAGATGTAACTTATGTTGGAGTCAATGTAAATTATGGATTTCATATTACCCGGATTCAATGCTTTGGGATTCAATGCTTGAATGAGATTTTATCCCTTCTCACATTCACAGGTTTCAGTGACAGAATTGACGTGACATTATTTTTTTATTTTTTTCCAACTGACCGAAGTCGTGTATTTTCATGGCTATCTCTGAGACCTGCAGCCTATGATGAAATATTCAGAAAGGTGATATGTTTTGAGTCTAGCAGGTTATGTTTGTGAAATTCTCTTTCTGAATAATGGAAAAGGAGGAGCGACGCTGAGGTATATTCATTTTACTCACAGAAAATGGTCCTCTCCAATCTATTGTATCTTCGTTTTGCACATCTGTGAAATGAGCCCAAAACTGTATGTCTCTCTTGTTCGAGGAAATGACTCTAATTATCTGGTCTTTAAACTGTTTCTATATACATTACACTTTCAATAGTGTGCGTCAGAGAGTGAAAATAGGTAGCCTACCTTTTCCCAGTTAATGATGATCTGAGTTAAAAGCAGAGATAATGACATGGGCGGTTATTATTGATACAAAAACATTTTGCTGTTACTGTAGCAACATAGGTATATACTGGATGATACATTTTAATTAATTATTTGAGTTAAGTGAAACATTAAACTTGGAGAGGACAAGAAAGGGAAGATAAAGAAAGCAGGAGGAGGTTGAAAAAGGGAATACATTGAAGTGAATATGTGAGTGATTTTATAAAGAGGCATCTGTTGAGTTTCATGGTGTTTTTGCCACATGTGAATGATGCTATCCCCACGGATAGGCCCAATGAATTCAAATCTGTCTGAAACTGATTTTGCACGGTGCTGATCTGTGCCACACTTTGTTTACCTTGCTGTCACTCATCCTGTGCGGAACATTCTGGGTCTGATGTTTATCTGTGGCACATGAAATTTACTGCCTAGAGATGGGGGATTTATTCAGACCACCCAAATAAAAGTCAGACAACAGCAATGGTCTTTCAACTGAACAGTCATGAAAGTAATTAATATTGGTATGTGGTTAACAGTACTTATTTGTTTGTTGCACCGATGTGCGGATGACCGATGACGTGTCATATCGTGTCCATCATATGACCTTGTTTTGATGTTGTTTTTTGCATATTTATTGATTTAATTAAATATTTTCTATTGATTTATAATATGACACGCCTGTCAAAATGTGACTTGTGTTAATATGTTTTTATTATTAGTTTATTATTTGTTGTTAAAATACATTTTACAATACTTATTGTGTGTGTGTATATATATATATATATATATATATATATATATATATATATATATATATATATATATATATATATATATATATATATTATATATATTATATATTATATATAAATTTATACTTTATTATAATTTATTAATTTGATATGATGTGTCTATCAAAATATGTAGCATTGTTTTGATGAAGACTTTAAAGCACCTGAAACAGGAAATAGAATTAGAAAAGAAAAAGAAAAGAAAAAGTGAAAAGGAACATGGTGTCTAAACCACACACATCCAAAAGTTTAACTGGGTTCAAATTGCTTATAGCGTTCTCTGATTCTTCCACTTCATCTCCTCTCAATGGGTGGATTTATTCTTTAGAGTTTATTCCAAAAAAATAAATTGATTCCAGAAACTCTGGCTTAGCATGTAAGAGTAACATTGACGCATGAAGGGGAATTGAACAAACTCTTTTGTGCCATGTCCCTGTTTCAAATTGACTTTATCCATCCATGAGGATTTATTTTTTATATCCATTTAGGACATAAGTTCCTGATGACAGGCAATAATACAAACCATATTTGTTTTAATTAGGTGCCAGTAAACTTCCATTTTGGTTGTAATCATGGTTAGTGCACAATGCTATGTTTGTATATGTCTGTCTGTTCTTGTGTCAGAGAAAGAGATGATGCTTGACAAAGATGTTATAATCAGATATAGTGAAAGCTGCTGTGCAAGTAGGCAGCTGAGCCACTTAGCTTATTGCTTTCACATCCAAGATATATAAAATAAAATAAAGGAGCATGCTAACAAGATGCTAAAAATAAATACTGTTGAGATATCAAATAAATCTCTGTGTGCTCATTTTCTAAAAGCATCATCTTGAAACCAATTACTGTTGAATGCTGCTCACTTATGAAACCTTGTCATTGCTTTTTGCAAGGTTGGGTTCACTTTCCTTAAGAAAGGAGTTTTGCAAAGTTTTCAGAGACAGTATGCACACTTTTGAGGGTTATGGAGGGTGAAATTCTCCTGTCACTTTGTGATATGGTAAAACACAGTATTTGTCTCTGTGTTTGTTTAATGTGTTAGACTGGTAAAAAAAAAATACGGTTGTTTTTGCATTTACAACACAAGAAACCTGCATTGCATGTAGTTCTTGTTAATATTAAAGGGATAATATTAAACCCAAAAATCGTTAACTCACTTTTATGTTGTTCCAAATCTGTATGACTTTCTTTCTTCTGCTGAATACAAAAGAGGATATTTGTAAGAATGTTGATAAGCAAATACTCTCAGTTCCCATTGACTTCCATTGTAAGGACAAAAAATGCAATGGAAGTTGATAGGAACCGAAACTGTTTAGTAATCAACATTCTTGGCAACATTCCCTAAATATTTGGACTGTCATTTTTGGGTGGACTATCCCTTTAATAGGGATACAATAGGGATTTAATACATTTCAATGTTTGATTCTAATGCCATTTTTGTTACTTTTGTACCATAAATAATGTCTAGGCTATTTGCAACTGGAACCTTTATTTGCAAGTGTTCATGCTTCAAATGTGATTAAATGTGTGCTGAATGCCTTAGAAGAAACATGACGCACTATAAAATATGTCCAAGTTCCAAAATTTGTAAGCTGTGCTAATTTGCTGCCGGCTAATGCACTCGCCAAACACTTGTCTTTGTCCCTGTCTTTCCGTTATCATATCCAAGACCGTAAGCTGATAGGGGAGAATCAATCGAAATAGATCGTACTTTCGAGACAGTTAAAACAGTCTTTACTCTTGGACACAGATCTTCTTTCATAAAGAAACTTGGCTAGTTGAAATCAATATTGAAGGCTCCACTTCTTTTTGTTAATGCATCCTCTACCTTCGTTGGGTGCTGGTTGTTCTGTGCATCCTATAAATATGTTTACTTCGCCTTCCCTCTTTATTTGGCCTAATGAGTACAAGCTAAACTTTAACGGCTCAATACTTGATCTTCACCTGACCTCCCTCCAGCCTATTGTGATGCCGTTCCACCAACAAAGAGATGCTAATGTGGGGAGCACAGCATCTGTGTAGCACGCCAGGCACCTGCTTTAGCTAGCACATTGACAGCTTGGCTAGATTTCAATAACGGATCCATACAGCCGTCCTGGCTCACTCCACAGCAGGGCTCCATATTGATGCTCTTGTGTTTTCATGCTCAACACAACAGATTGCTCTTTGGAAGTCATTTCCTGTGCCTTTTCCTTACATATTTAGATGTGTATCTTTACTTTCGCCTGCTACATGATGGAGATCAAGCGCTATCGAAGACTTTAAACAGTCTTTGTCCTCTGTCAGCTGTGGAATTGATTGCGGCCTTGTAGGTGAAAGGCCGTAAATGTCCCATGAGTCTCTGCTGTGACAGGAGAGGTGTCTGTCCACTGGTAATGGCAGATTGGTGACAGACGCTAACATTTCAAAGATGCAAAGTCTCTGGTGACCTAATGAGAGGTAGGAGGAGAGAAAGAGTGATAGAGGATGATGGGAGGAGAAGAGAGAGAAAGAATGCCTTTGGGTGTTCTTATGTTTCACAAATATTGTCATTGTGACCCTCACGGTATCCCAGCCTCATGTTTCAGCTCAGCTGAGCCGTGTTGGCTGACTATGGACAGATGTGACATTTGTGTTGATTAATATTCCCATCACCCTCTTTTGTCACAATGGTTTTATGAGTGCGGTGCTTCCTTGTCTCTATTTTTTGTTTAAACTGGTCAAATTACTGAATTATCAATAAATCTTACATTTGTTTATTTTTGGTTTTTGTGCCCTAAAGGTGCTATAATCGATTTTGGTATATACTGTATGTATATGTATATGTATGTTTAATTAAATTAGTTTAAACTAATTGAATATATATATATATATATATATATATATATATATATATATATATATATATATATATATATATATATATATATATATTTTTTTTTTTTGTGTGTGTGTGTTTATGTACTAGAAAAATAATAATAATAATAATAATAATAATAACCCTACGTAAGGGGGACTAAATATCCCCTCAAGGAATTTTGGATCTTGTGAGAATATTTTTTTGCATCCCCATAATGTCCCCCAAAAAATGTCTATAAATCATATTAAATTCTTTTTTTTTTTTTTTTTTTTGAGAGAGAGAGACAGAGACAGAGACAGATTTTATTCTTGTTTTGGAACTAGTATTGATAGGACTAGTAGCAAAAAATAAATAAATAAATAAATAATCCCCACTGGTGTCTGAGACCATAAACTGACTGTCTAAATTGAAAGACATTTACAGAACATTTTTTATGCAAACTATCTACAATGGAACCTAATGGTGTGTATGATGTGTTTTAACCCCAGAGGACATTTTCTTTGCCGCACATCTCTGGCCAAATACCTTTTCCGCAAATGTTGGGTTGGGTTTTGCTTAATGGTGTAGAACGGGGTTTGTAGTGCAGAGATCATCTTGACTATAATATCTCAAGATTGATGGGATTTGATTTGAGGTCAAGAGCGATTATTTAACATCGGTTACTAACTGCTTAATCATGGTTAAAGAAAACAGTAAGTTTTATTTGGCAGGAGCTGCAGCTTAAGCTGGACCAAGTATGGTATACTCAATTGCCCATTCTGCAAGTTGTGCTTGATTTATTTTGATGATTTTATATATATTTTATGACTGTGTGATTTCATATGGTTTTCAAAAGATGGAACATGAAATCTGTTTTTTCCCTATCCTGATCAAGCCAGTTATAGAATAGTTTGTATATATTAATTTTCCTTCTAGATTCCTAATTTAATTCCATTTCTTTTCGGGTACAATCAATCCCCATTTCAGGTGCTACTGACAGAGGAAAGTGATTTGGAGTGTGAACACTCATCTATTGCTGTGGTTTTCCACACTACCTCTGCTTCACCCCCTTATGATGGACCGGTCCCCTCGCTGTCTACCGGGAAAATTTCTGTCAGATTTGATTATGTGGGATGGCAATAAGAGACTGCTTTTGACCTCCAGGACCCAGCTCACTTTTTAACAGGCAAGTGTAGTGGACAGCCCTCGGAGAGTAATCAGTGTCAAATGAACCGTTGATAAATGTGTTTGGCTCTCATTTGAGAATCTGTCATGGAAGCTCACATGCAGAGGAGTCCAAACCTCTTTCCAGCTCTGCCGAGAAATACCAGGTGAGATGCCTGCCAAGACCACCAAGCCATTACCGTTTTTAGCTTTGCGGTTTTTGAGCTTTAAGTTTTGAGTCTTTTCTTTTTCTGGATGACACACTTCAAAATTGATATACATACTGGACTTTGTGAGTTTGTGTATTATCATGTGTAGGGGAGACTAAGGTAGTCATATGAGAATGTTAGAAAGGCCAGTAAATACAAGATTTTTAGTCAAAATTACACAAATGTGTGTTTTCTCTCGCTGCAGCTTTGCTGGTTTCAAATACCATGATCAAAAGTGTTTTAAATTAGATTTTTTTAAATTATTATTATATCCACCAAACAAAAATGACAATAGTAGCATATTTTTGTCATAATTTTAACTGTTTTAGGTCAAGAATATTTGTTTTTATAAATGTCAAGTCAAGTCACCTTTATTTATATAGCACTTTTTACAATACAGATTGTTTCAAAGCAGCTTTACAGCGATAACAGGAAAATAATGCAACAAAGTTTGTTTCGGCTGTACAGCAGATCTAGAAGAAAATAATGGTTAAGATAGGGTTTAATGTTATATGTTGCAATGTTGCCTTTTTCATTTGTACCATTCTGCTTGTCTGTTTGCTGCTCTTAAACTTAAAGTCAGTCAAATCACACACACTTTATGTACTCAACAGTCCTGCGATATACACTCACCTAAAGGATTATTAGGTACACCATACTAATACTGTGTTTGACCCCCTTTCGCCTTCAGAACTGCCTTAATTCTACGTGGCATTGATTCAACAAGGTGCTGAAAGCATTCTTTAGAAATGTTGGCCCATATTGATAGGATAGCATCTTGCAGTTGATGGAGATTTGTGGGATGCACATCCAGGGCACGAAGCTCCCGTTCCACCACATCCCAAAGATGCTCTATTGGGTTGAGATCTGGTGACTGTGGGGGCCATTTTAGTACAGTGAACTCATTGTCATGTTCAAGAAACCAATTTGAAATGATTCGAGCTTTGTGACATGGTGCATTATCCTGCTGGAAGTAGCCATCAGAGGATGGGTACATGGTGGTCATAAAGGGATGGACATGGTCAGAAACAATTTAAACGATGCCCAATTGGCACTAAGGGGCCTAAAGTGTGCCAAGAAAACATCCCCCACACCATTACACCACCACCACCAGCCTGCACAGTGGTAACAAGGCATGATGGATCCATGTTCTCATTCTGTTTACGCCAAATTCTGACTCAACCATCTGAATGTCTCAACAGAAATCGAGACTCATCAGACCAGGCAACATTTTTCCAGTCTTCAACTGTCCAATTTTGGTGAGCTCGTGCAAATTGTAGCCTCTTTTTCCTATTTGTAGTGGAGATGAGTGGTACCCGGTGGGGTCTTCTGCTGTTGTAGCCCATCCGCCTCAAGGTTGTGCGTGTTGTGGCTTCACAAATGCTTTGCTGCATACATTGGCTGTAACGAGTGGTTATTTCAGTCAAAGTTGCTCTTCTATCAGCTTGAATCAGTCGGCCCATTCTCCTCTGACCTCTGGCATCAACAAGGCATTTTCGCCCACAGGACTGCCGCATACTGGATGTTTTTCCCTTTTCACACCATTCTTTGTAAACCCTAGAAATGGTTGTGCGTGAAAATCCCAGTAACTGAGCAGATTGTGAAATACTCAGACCGGCCCATCTGGCACCAACAACCATGCCACGCTCAAAATTGCTTAAATCACCTTTATTTCCCATTCTGACATTCAGTTTGGAGTTCAGGAGATTGTCTTGACCAGGACCACACCCCTAAATGCATTGAAGCAACTGCCATGTGATTGGTTGATTAGATAATTGCATTAATGAGAAATTGAACAGGTGTTCCTAATAGTCCTTTAGGTGAGTGTATATATTTCTATAATAATACTAAATGTTTCTTGAGCACTAAGGCCCAATCCCAATTCTATTTTATACCCATTCGCCTACCCCTAACCCTTCGCCTACCCCTTACCCTTGCCCCTTGACACAGAGTGGCAAGGCGTAGGGGTGAAAATATTCCCCTAAGAAATGGGACACCACTACTACACCGTTACACGTCATTATACGTTGTTGCTAGCGCCTACGTCACAGGAGATTCGCCAATGTTTATCACAAACTTCCAAGATGCCGTCGTCAGCTGTAGTCATCTCAATTGCATGGGTTACAGCAATTTTTTTGCATTTTTCTTCTGAAGTTCGCAGAAAACAACGGAGATGATGATATCTTTAACGCCTAAGTATTTTTGGACTTCAGGAAACGTTGCTCGTTGCTCATTGCTCGTTGTCAGCGCGAAAACTAATGAGCCTCTGGGTTTCCTCAAGTGTCCCTGTTTGATAAAGAACATACAAGACTGGTTGATCATGTTGCAAAAAGCACGAAACTGTGTAAGCACTGTTCGTTTATATCGTGTTCACATATAACCACAAGAAAACAATGAATTCATAGCAGACGTACGGTAAAAGATAAGCCAATTCCCTGCCGCAATTACATTCACCAGTTATCAGACATGAAAATATGTTGCGGGACTATCATTAGCGAACTTCAGCGATTTTTTTTTTTTTGTAGTTTTTTTGTTTTTTTTGTGTGCAAATGTTTCTTTGAAGAACATGACCGTAAATATGAACACAAGATTGAATGTGACATAAAGAAAATGATTATTGCCAGCCATGTTGCCTCTGTAGCCGGTGTATGCAGGTACATTTCTCATACCCCTTCTTTTAAAGTGTGGTCCCGAAAAATCTTCATTTCAAGGGCTATCTGGCCCTTCCCCCCTCCCCTACCCCTCCAACCAAAAGCGAATACAACCCTACCCCTTCACGGGAATGCGCAAAACAGAGGGGTAGGGGAAAGTGAAGGTGTAAGGGGTAGAATTGGGATTGGGCCCAAATCAGCATATTAGAATGATTTCTGAAGGATCATGTGACACTGAAGACTGGAGTAATGATGCTGAAAATTCAGCTTTATCGTCACAAATAAGTTATATTTTTAAAATATATTAAATGAGAAAACAGTTATTTTAAGTTGTAATAATGTTTCAGATATTACGCTTTTTACTATATTTCAGTCAAATAAATGCAACCTTGGTACGCGGTAAGAGACTTCTTTGAAAAACATTTAAAGATTCTTACTTTCCCCTTAAAAAAAAATTGGTTACGCTTTATTTAAGGTAATGCACTTACTCAAATAAGTACTGAGTAATATTAATTAACTACATGTACTTAGTTACAGGGAGAGTTAGGGTTTGGTTTATGGTTAGTTACTTGTAATTATGCATAACTGTTATTACTATGTAGTTCCACCATTTACTTAAAATCTTAAAATAAAGTGTTACCAATTATTTTTTATATTTTTTATATTGACAACATAAATTTCCAAAAACTCATTTTCAATTTAAACTCATTCTGTAATTCCTGGTGAAGACCTTCTTTTGAGTTTGATTCTATTTTGTGCATGTTCCTTTAAGAATGCTCAAGTTCAGTGCTTTGAGATGACACTGGCATCTGTTAGATAATATGAAACTCGAGAGCATTATTAGAACCTAATTCTAAAAAGTATTCTTAAATGTAAGCATAATTTCTTTGTGGTCCAGCCTGTCATGTATTTCATTAAGATGCCATTATTGCCTCGGTACCCTGACTCCACTCTGTCAAGCTGTAGGGGCCGACTGATAGATAGCCCCACCATCTATTGATGTGTTTATTCCCCTGTTAGCTCTCAGTCGTAGATGGAAAAATAATTTGTTTTGTGAGAGTAGGAAGGCACTTGCTAATGGCGGAGTGTGTGTGGGCATTCAGCATAGTGCTTTATGACCTCATAGCTGGACAAGATGTGCTTCAATGATTACAACCATGCCAATCTTTGTATAAGAATTTTGAAATGTTTTTATAGACCTCTGACCACTTGCTTATTTTATCTTGATTCTGTGCAGTCGCATTCACAATCTTAGTCAATTTTTTTTATTTGGCTCTATTAGCTTCCCTTAAAGTCAACCTGAAATCAAAACAACCCTAATTATGTGCATGTTCCTTGTCTTATTGTGTATGATTCATTGGTGCATGTTATTCCAAAGAACAACATGGTTTGATTTTGTAATCTTTAATCAAAATGTAGAAATTTGCTGTCCCTCAGAAACAGCACTGATGTCATTTAAGTGATGCAGCCGATCAAATAATGTCAGTGTCAAGAGCTAAATAGCTAGTGATTGTTTTAAAGGGGGGGTGAAACACTCAGTTTCAGTCAATCTCATGTTAATCTTGAGTACCTATAGAGTAGTATTGCATCCTTCATATCTCCAAAAAGTCTTTAGTTTTATTATATTTATAAAAGAAAGATAGGCTGTACCGAGTCTTTCCGGGAAAAAACCGAGCGGCTGGAGGCGTGCCGTGTGGGCGGAGCTAAAGCTGTGCTTACGCGCCGATAGCTAACAACACACAGACATTTGAAGCAGTTTTACTCACCGCCTGCGGTTCCAACGCACGACCGTGAACCTTTATCGTTGGGACTGCTCCATCCTTAAGCATTAGATGATCTGCAAATCCGGCGTCGAACTGGGCTTTGTTTATAAAACAATCATCGTCGAAATGCAGGGAACAAACAAGAACACTTGCACAACTCCGTTGATGCTCTGGAAAAACAAACTCCATCCACTGGTCCCTTAACGCTGGGTTCTTTGGGAATCTGTGCAGGGTTGTCTTGCCCTGGCAACCAAAAACCCACTTCTTTGGTGACATTGACTTCCCTAAAGCCGAGCACAGCGCTTTGATGGGCGTACTGCTTTCGCTCTCTCGCTCTGGTCTACGGGTGCGCGCGCGCGCCCTTCCGGGAGAAGTGCCCTTAGGACCCGTATAAGGAAATTCCGCCCCATCTGACGTCACACAGGCCCATACTCGAAAAAAACTTTCCGAAACTTGTGACAAACCGGAAGGAGTATTTTTGGCACAGAAATACTCCTTCAAACGTACAATTTAATTTTTGAAACTTTGTCCATGTTTAGCATGGGTATCCAACTCTTTAACAGTGTAAAAAACTCAGTATGCATGAAATAGCATTTCACCCCCCCCCCCCCCCCCAAACATACATTTAAAACTTTCTCATTTTCTGCTTCTCTAGCAAATGTTTTGCTTTCCCCCGAGAAACTTTGAGTTCGCTTGCAAAACCTTAACGTGAAAATATTGCCTTCCCTCACAAAAAAAGTTTTGCGAGGGAAAGCAAAATGTCTCAGGAGAAAGCAAAACTTTAGCGAGAGAATGTAACACATCTCTCAAAATGTTAGAGCATTGAAAGACTGCTGTTTTTTATGTAAATTTATGTAAAATAATATCTACATTTTAGGACTCTTTTCTTTCTCTTTTATACTAAGGTGTCACTGGCTCTGCTGAGCATGGTCTATGATGCTTTTATCTATGAGTGAACGTGGAGAAACAAACCTTTCTGAGCGCAGCTCTCTAAATGAAGATTAATGCAGGCATTTGGGTTCAAGGTGATATTTTATTTGGAATTAGCCTATCAATTTGCTAATGCACAACTTTGGAGAGTTGCTCCAAAGAACAAGGTGACAGCTGTTCGAAATGGATATTGATTATAAAAGGCTGCTGGGTTTTCTTTTTACTTTTTCCCCACCTTTTATCTTTGTCTTTCTCTTTTGGTCACGCTGTAATGTCTTATGTAGCGCAAAGCATGATGGATGGCCGAAGCAGATTTCAAGGCTTCGCGTCAAAAGCGCACTTTTGAGGATACCTGATCGAATTTCAGCCCTCTTTTCTGTGGAATCTCTTGGATATCATTATTGATTTTCAACCTTAAAGCTAAACCATGAAAATGGACCTGTGCACAAATAACTGAATAAAAATAGACTCTGGTTTAAATATTTCCTTTTAGGGCAATATAGGATTGACACATGGGACTGCACAACTAAAATCATAATATCATCCATATGTAGTTAAATTCATGTGATTTTTGGTGTTAGCAAACCTGCACAGTGGACCTACATTTGGGTGTTAATTCAGCAATGGAAACTTTTAGTAACTTTTACACTCTCACTACTGAAGTTTGTCTTGTCATTTTGTTGTATGAAGATCAATAATATTTCCATATCATCTTAAATTATTTATTATTAACATTCTCTGATGGGGTGGTGGTGGCGCAGTGGATAAGACACATGCCTTTGGTGTGAGAGACCCGGGTTCGAATCCACTGTGAGACACCAATGTGTCCCTGAGCAAGACACTTAACCCCTAGTTGCTCCAGAGGCGTGCGACCTCTGACATATATAGCAATTGTAAGTCGCTCTGGATAAAAGCGTCAGCTAAATGAATAAATGTAAATGTAAATGTAATATTTGTAACATTGGAATAAAATGGCTGATTTGCTGTCTTGCTAACACTATATTTCATAGCATTTTATGTATTTAATTTCACACAATGAAATGTATATTTCTCACTTTTTGCATAATTTGACAAAAATCGATTGGTAAGACACACCATAGAGTGGCAATTTGGGTCAAAACAGATTATTTAGAATAATAATGTTGAAATGGTATATGCTTATTGAACTCTTTATTTAGACCTTCATTTTTTTCGTATTTTTATCTATGAGTGAACGTGGAGAAACAGACCTTTCTGAGCATTCATCCGAAATGAATCAATTTGTTTATTCCAAAAAGAATCGCTGCTTTTCCTAAAATGAATCGCTACTTTTCTTGAAAAGAATCGCTACTTTTCTGAAAAAGAATCGCTACCTTTCCTAAAATGAATCGCTGCTTTTTCAAAAAGTTTCTATATGTACAGTTGTGGTCAGAATGAATGGCACCCCTGGTAAATTTTATCAAAAATGGCTTTAAAAATAAATCTGCATTGTTTATCCTTTTGATCTTTCATTCAAAAAATTTGCAAAAATCTAACCTTTCAGTCAAGTAAAATAATTGAAAGTGCACACCAGTTTGACCATGAAATTGTCTAGCTACGACTTCTTGTTTCACAGGAGTTTAAATGAGGAAACACAAAGGCCAAATTCCCTTAATCATCCATCACAATGAGTAAAACCAAAGTATATATATATACTTAGTTCTGCTGTGCATCAAAAGATTGTTGAGCATCACAAAATAGAAAGTGGCTGTAAGAAAATAGCTAAAGAATTGAAAATCCCCATTTTGACCATCAGTGCAATAATTAAGAAGTTCCCATCAACTAAAATTATGTTATGAATTTGCCAGGAAGAGGACGTGTGTCTATATTGTCTAATGCACGGTGAGGAGGTAAGATTGAGTGGCCAAAGACTATGGAGAATTGCAGAGATTAGTTGAGTCTTGGGGTCAGAAGCCTACCAAAAAAAAACAACAACATTGGTTCAACTGAATTTGCTGGAGTTTGTTTTTGGATGAGCGAGGAGGATTTTTCTTGAAACCCTCCCAAACAACCCCATACATCCCCACATGTTGTTTGGGAGGGTTTCAAGAAAAATCCTCCTCGCTCATCCAAAAACAAACTCCAGCAAATTCAGTTGTCAGACATGACTGGAACTTCAAACAGCACAGGGTTCTGTGGTCAGATGAAACTAAAAAAAATTGCTTTTTGGCAGCAAACACGTTTGATGGGTTTGGTGCACACAAGAATAAAAAGTACCCCATGTGTACAATTTAAAATACTGTTAGATATTCAATGTTGTGGGCATATTTTTCTGCTGGAGGTCCTGGACATCTTGTTCAGATACATGGCATTGTGGATTCTATCAAATATCAACAGATAAAAAATCAAAACCTGACGGCTTCTGCTATCTTATAATGGGCTGTGGTTCTTCCATCAGGGCAACAATCCAAAACAAACATCAAAATCAACACACAAATGTGTTATGGAGCACAAAATGAAGCTTCTGCCATGACCGTCCCAGTTCCCTGACCTGATGAGTGGAGTGAACTGAAGAGAAGCACCAGCATGGATCTGGGAATCTGAAGGATCTGGTGAGATTCTGTATGAAGGAATGGTTTCTGATCTCTTGTGTTCTCCAAAATCATCAGGCATTATAGAAGAAAACTCAGAGCTGTTATCTTGGAAAAAGGAGATTGCAAAAATAATTTAATACAAAGGGTGCCAATAATTGTGGCCAATGTGTTCTGGAGAAAAACCTTTACTTCATAATGTGATTCGATACTTATCTTAAAAAGAACCGCTACTTTTTCCTAAAATGAATGGCTACATTTTTCAAAAAGAATTGCTACTTTTCCTAAAATGAATCGCTACATGTATTCAAAAAGAATCTATACGTATATTCAAATCTAATAGCTACATCCATCCGAAATGAATCAATACGTTTATTCAAAAAGAATCGATACTTTTCCTAAAAAGAATCGCTATAGTTTTTAGAATAATTCAAATGAATTGCTATTTTTCCAAAAAGAATCGTTACTTTTCTTAAAATTAATTGCTTCTTTTCCAAAAAGAATCGCTACTTTTCCTAAAATAAATTGCTACTTTTCCTAAAAAGAATCGCTATCGTTTTTAAAATAATTCAAATGAATTGCTATTTTTCTAAAAAGAATCGATACTTTTCCTAAAATGAACTGCTACTTTTCCAAAAAGAATCGCTACTTTTCCTAAAATAAATAGCTACTTTTTCAAAAAGAATCGCTACTTTTCTTAAAATGACTCGCTACTTTTTCCTTAAATGAATCGCTACATTTAAAAAAAGAATCAATACGTATATTCAAAATTAATAGCTACATCCATCCGAAATGAATCAATATGTTTATTCTAAAATTAACCGCTACTTTTCCTAAAATGAATCTTTACTTTTTCAAAAAGAATGGCTACTTTTCTTAAAAAAGAATCAATACTTTTTCCTAAAAAGAATCGATACTTTTCCTAAAATGAATCGCTACTTTTTCAAAAATAATCTATATGTATATTCAAAACTAATAACCACATCCATCCGAAATCAATCAAAAATGAATTGCTACTTTTTCCAAAAAGAATCGCTACATTTCTTAAAAAGAATTGCTACTTTTCTTAAAAAGAATCGATTCTTTAAATGATAAGCTATTTCTCACAAAATTACATCCATTAAAAAAACGCCTCTTGTCTCCTTCCCTGCATACCGCTCGGCTCGATTCACTTTTTTTGGCTAAGGTTGCAGGCTTGCCTTCAAAGGGTTTTGGGAAGATGCTGCAAAAGACACGAAATGCGAGCGCAACAGTTAAAGATGTCCGTCTAGCTCGTGATAACATTGAAAAACAATGGGAAAGTAGAGCAGTGGAATGGAAAAAAGCATTCTGTGTGAACGCCCTGTGTTACAAACACACAGATTTACTATGTCATCCAGCTCCAGGTCTTCTTGTAGTGTAGCTGTTGTCTTGGACTCCATTATTTGATGAGTAAGTGTATCCTGAGTTTATGATCTCATATAAAAGCATGTGTCTTTGTGTAAAAACACCTTGGTGTCTAAGCATTCATTTCTTTCGCAGTATTACTCTCGGCTGTTCTTGTCATATTTCGGCAGATGTGTGAGACGTATACTCATCTGCATCACAGCTGTGAGGTGTCCTCTTATTTAATTGACTTTGACGTGGTGCTCCAAACCCACAGCAGCCCAGCAAAGCAAATAGCTCCCTGCACTCAATCAAAAATGCTTCTGATGAAAATGATACCCTCATTTTCATATACATTCATACAAATGTTTTTCCATTTATTTATCATTTAATATTTGCAGATGTTTCTTTATCAGGATGTTATTGTGCGTCCGCTGCCATGGGACATATGGACTGGGTTTAGAATAATTTTTATTAACACTTTAAAGCTTACTGTATTATATTTGATATACACATTTCTCTTGCACATTTCATTGCACTACATATTTTGCCCGCCACAGTTAAACTACAGAGATTTGTTCATAAAACTAAGCATTTTAATATAATCTTATAAGACATATTATTGGGAGATAAAGAGTGACAATTGATATTGATATGAATTTTTTTGCCATACACATGTGCACTTTCTGCCAAACTGTTATAAAGAGCTCACTGAATTACATTACAAGCTATCACAATTACTTTTTGGCCAAAAAAATAAATAATAATAATAATAATTTGCAACTGCACCAAATTGCATGTTTTTGCTCAGTTCGGGCCTCTGAATAAAAGTAATAATTTTTGAAGCAATATATCATATTATTTAAAAAGTTTCAATAAACAAATCAGACTATTGTTTCATATGTCAGGCTTTACAGGGCAGCCTGCTTTAAATTAAGCAACTTATTGCAATATAAATAAGGAAATTAATGGTTAAAGGTTAGGTTCAGCCCACAGGAAGACCAAAAACATCAGATACCAACCCATATTGTCACTAACTGTAATCCATGGCCCAAATTAATTTAACCCTTAAGCCATAGATCAATAGGATTGATTATGATAATCTCATCATTGGTAAAAGGTCAAAGGTTAAATGAGTTTAAAGACTGGTAAAAAGCATTTAACACTCTGACTGGTGCTCTAGAGATCTCTCTTTAGGAGGGTTTCTAATTATGTGATATGAGTCTCTTAACATGTCCTTTTGCAGATCTCCTTAAAAATAATGTTCGAAAAACCAAGAGATATGTTGTATAATGTGCTGTCACAAAACAGTAAGTGTGAGTCTGAATATGTGTTCATCTTTATACTGTACTGTAGCTTCCCTCTGTTTTCAGTTTCCAAAACCATGTTGACATTTGGAAAACGTTCACATAAGTCCACAAGTCAAGCAGCCAGGTCTCTGAGATTCCAGAATATCAAGATATGTTTGATGCGGCAGATGTGTTAGCCTGAACTGACACACAGCATTCATGACGGGGTACTTACAGTTGACATATTGGGGGCAGAGGAGGAGCTGTCTCCTG
This sequence comes from Leuciscus leuciscus, assembly GCF_965113295.1. Lineage (NCBI taxonomy): Eukaryota > Metazoa > Chordata > Actinopteri > Cypriniformes > Leuciscidae > Leuciscus > Leuciscus leuciscus. Next base: position 35,633,871 of record NC_138730.1, on the reverse strand, counting down.
TCTACACTGACTGGCTGTATCCAGACAGGCCTTGTGTGGAAAAAGTCAGATATGAAACTCTCACATAAGCTGATGTTTTTCCTCAGAAGTGCAAGAATGCAAAGTTTGTCCTTGAAACGAAAGTCAAACAAGTCTTGTAGTCCTAGGCTAAGCGTAGAGATTTAAGCCTTGATTGCATTATCGGAGGTAATCAAAGCAGTTGGAAGCTCTTAAGGTGGCACTCGTGGAAAAAGTGAGCAGGTACAGGGAATGTGAGGGGTGGTATGTGGGAAATTCAGGCTGTCCTTGGGCGTGAACCATTTACTCATCCGTTTGTTTGCCTGTAGCGTAGACAGGGACTAATTAAGGGTTCATTTCATTTCCAGAATCAAACGGAATTTGTCAAACACTGCTAAGCACTTGCTAAGAACTGTGGTTCTTGAAGTTTCATCAAGTGGATGCTGCAAGTCACAAAACACTATTCAGCAGATTTTTAAACAAGGTGTTATATGTTTAAGTGTCTGGAAAGGGGAGGCTGTATGTTCTTAGTTTTTAACTTGCAATGCTTAATTTTCCTCCCGAAGTGCCGAAACCAGGCATCATTATCAGGAAAGCTTTGATTCCGTTCATCTCTCATCCAAAAATGAACATGTTCTTGTTTAGACCTCCACTCTGATTATGATGATTAATCATAATTTTATTAGTTTTAGCTCAATTTTCTTCAACATTCATTTAATTCATAATGGTTGAATAAACACTAAACCTTTTTTTTTTTACAGTGTAAAATAAACCAAATTACTTATGAAAAGTCTAAGGCAGCAATTAAACAAGTTTAAAATGTTATTGGATTGAAAATTGTAGTTCATTATTGGGTTTTATATATATATATATATATATATATATATATATATATATATATATATATATATATATATATATATATATATATATATATACATTTAGTCATTTAGCAGACGCTTTTGTCCAAAGCGACTTACAAATTGGGACGAAATTAAGCAAGTCATCGTGAAGAGGCAAAAAACAACGCAAGAAGTGCTCAAAATACGAAGTTCAGGCATTATTCAGAGTAGCATAAGCCCGATATGCGAGAATTTACAGGAATATATACATATATACAATTTTTTTTTTTTTTTTTTTTTTTGAGGTTAAGTGCTCATGGAAGAGAAGAGTTGTTAGCTCTTTTTTGAATGTTGTCATGGATTCTGCATTCCGGATGCCGGTGGGGAGATCATTCCACCAGCATGGAACTGTGAATGAGAATGTTCTGGAAAGTGATTTTTTGGCTCTCTGTGATGGGACCACGAGACGTCGCTCGTTGACCGATCGAAGGCTTCTGGTAGGGATGTAGACTTGTAGGAGTGAGTGAAAGTAGGACGGAGCTGAGCCTGTGACAGATCTGTAAGCAAGTGTCAGTGCCTTGAACTTGATGCGAGCAGAGAGAGGTAGCCAGTGCAGTGAGATGAACAAAGGAGTGACGTGGGCCCTCTTGGGCTCGTTGAAGACAAGACGAGCTGCAGCGTTCTGAATCATTTGTAGAGGTTTAGTTGCACATGATGGAAGTCCAGCCAGAAGAGCATTGCAGTAGTCAAGCCTAGTAATGACCAGGGCCTGGACGAGAATTTGTGTTGCATGCTCAGTTAGGAAAGGCCTGATCTTCCTGATGTTGTGCAGTGCAAACCTGCATGATCGAGCTGTCCTTGAAATGTGATCTGTGAAGGTCAGCTGGTCATCAACTGTTACTCCAAGATTTCTGACCGACCTTGATGGGGTGATTGATGATGAGTCTAGCTGGATAGTGAAGTCGTGTTGCAGAGACGGATTGGCAGGGAGGACGAGAAGCTCAGTCTTTGCCAGGTTGAGCTGCAGGTGATGTTCCTTCATCCATGTCGAGATGTCCGCCAGACAGCTTGAGATCCGTGCAGCTACTGTGGGATCATCTGGTTGAAATGAGAGGAAGAGCTGTGTGTCATCAGCATAGCAGTGGTAGGAGAAACCATGCGCCTGTATGATGTGTCCCAGTGATGTGGTGTAGATGGAGAAGAGGAGGGGACCAAGAACTGAACCCTGAGGAACCCCTGTGGTCAGATGATGTGCTCTGGATGCCTCGCCTCTCCATGCGACCCTGAAGGACCTACCTGTGAGATAGGACTCAAACCAGTGGAGGGAGGTTCCTGTGATGCCCAGTGCTGAGAGGCTGGACATAAGGATCTGATGATTCACAGTGTCGAAGGCAGCAGACAGATCCAGAAGAATGAGAACTGAGGATTTGGAAGCAGCTTTTTTTTTTTGTAATATGCTATTCATGACAATTTGCAAACACACTGCTGTGCGCTTCAGCTGCGTTGTGAAAAATAATGAAATTCAAAGCCATGTGTTGACATTTCCAGTGTGAAGGTTGCGGGAACTGTCCGCAAAACCTGTGGTTGATCTTTATTCATCCTTAACAGGCACAAAATCACACTTAGAGTTTAATGCAGTGCTCCCAAACTGCCTTAAATTGGTTATTGATTTAGATTTTTCAGAAAGCAACATTGCATCCGCTTTAGTCAACAGCTTGTGACATTTGTGTTCACAGCAGCCGTGATAACAGAAAAAAAATCCCACTAAAAAATGAACACATCCAAAAATGTGACCTAGAAAAACGATAATGACGACCATACTCTAATTTAAGCAGGAAATAGTCAATCTGAGAGCTTGTTCAGATCTGATACAATCACAGTTTTCAATAATGGCAAACACATGCTATTTTACAGCAGCACAACACACTGAATTCATTTCCTCTGTATTTTTGCTCAGCATTTGCTGTGATTCAACAGTTCTGTGATCTCTGTGCCTGACACTTAGCTGTTTTCATAAAGAGACATCTCTAGTTTCAACACTGAAACGCACATTACTGTATTCCCTTTGTATAATCACATGGCATGTGTCCAGCAACTGTAGATGTCCGTCTGTGAGGCTAATGTGTGTTGCGCAAGGTCCAAAACTATTAAAGTATTTGGAAGACGTGGGACCATACTGTATTCTCATAAAATGTGAAATATCTTGCGTATTGATTTGCAGACAATAAATATTCCGTTGGTAACTCAAGAAGCTTAAATCTTTAAGATATATTGTACATTATGAGCATGAGTCATTGACTTTGAAATGCGTTAGCTGTCTTTGATCACAATGAGCACGTTTTATTCTTCAGCTTTAATGGTACGAGTCTTTATGTAAATCTTAAGGACACGCAGTGGCCTCGGGCACGCTCAGGGCAGCTGGAGACCTCTGGAGCCAGAGAGGAGGCTTTCTGGAGAGGCTGTACAGTGGAAAACTTCTTTGGGAGGCACTCTGCGTGGCTCCAGGCAATACAGGACTCAGTGGAGAATATAATGGAAAAGTGAGAAGAGATAGCTGACTCAGGATAAGATGTAGAATGTAGAATAATAGAGAACGAGAGAGGGGGAGAGATAGATTTATGTTTATGTTTGTGTGCCTGTCTCAGTGACCTACATATCTTGAAAACGTTGTACTAAAGCAAAGATGAAATCTTCCCTAAAATGTAATAACTATAGATTTACAAGGATAGTTCAACTGAAAGTGAAAGTTCTGTCATCATTTACTCACTCTATAATATTTCAACTCAAATGACTTTTCTCTTTTGTGTAACATTTTATTGGTACTGTAACCAGCGTGTCAGGATTGCTAATATTTACACCAATACTGATCAAACCAGTTACACATTGTAGTTTGTTATTTATTTGTTCATTCTGCTCGTCAAATTAAATTGGATGGATGGATATTTTGCAGAATGTCAAATCTGCTTTGTCCATACATTCAAACTGGATGATTGATTGATTCATTCATTCATTCCTCACCTGTTGACCACAAGCAGACATGATATGCATGTAAAAATGCATATCATTGTTACATGGTATACATCCGAGTTATGCATATAAAAGGTCAAATGATTCATTTTGAATACATTTTTGAGTTACACTTTATTTTAAGATCCTTAAAACTGACTGTATACTGTGTAATTATGCAATTCAGTACTGAGTAATATTAATTGACAACATTACTATGGTTAGGGTTAAGAAGTAGGGTTCGGTATAGTGTTAGTTGCTTGGAAGTGTGCACAATAGTAAGTACATGTAATGTGTAACAGATACACTGTAAAATACAGTGTTAAGGCTCAGCCCCTATATCTCCTCTTATGGACCACCGCTGGTTAACATGAAAGGATAGAATTGGTTGTCATTTCTACTTCAATAGCTTCAGCATGTTACAGTCCTGAAGCTGATGTTATCATACCAGCACAACCACTTCCTCTCGCATGTTTTCTCAGACATAAGAAACAACACACAGCAATTTTCCTGTTTACCGTGTCAAAGACCGGGATGCTGTTAATCTCAGCAATACATACAAACATTTCTCATTCAGACAACAACAGAACTCAGAGAAACCACCTGGTTTCAAAACCCCGTCAGCAAACATACACGCTCAAATGCGCACACATAATAGACATGCATTCTGGCACGCTGCGTTTCTCTTAGCTGGTGTGCTTGTCTATTCTCAGAACCCTGCTTTGGAGGGAAAGTAAATAAATAAACTGAAAGAGAAATGCTGGGAAAACAAAATGCTTAAGTACTAAAATTAATAAGTAGGGTCCCATGGAGGGCTTGAGTGAAGTGGTCTACCCAAAAGACTCTGGTTTGCCTCCGTCTTCGATCTGGTTTTCTTCACCAGAGGGCACGTGATGGCCCTTTATTGCACGTCTAACCATTCCCAACATTATGTCTTACAGATGCTGCACTTTCATGCCTTCACGATCCAGCA